>NC_137908.1:18812430-19337430 GCF_963457725.1 Sprattus sprattus | reverse complement strand
TCTCTCTCCTTGACTGGAACACAATTTTGCTCCATTCTCCTCATCCCTCTGCCCCCATGACTCTATATCTCTTCTTCTCCCTGTATTAAAGCCATGGAGCGCATAAGGTGCCAACTCAGCTCTCCTACTCAAAACTTAATCTCCATTCTGGGCATGTGAGTGTAGATATGTGTATATACAGTACGTGCATGCATTTGTGTGTGTGTGTGTGTGTGTGTGTGTGTGTGTGTGTGTGTGTGTGTTTGTCTGTGTGTGATTGTTTGCATCTGTAAGCAGACACAAGCCTGAGTGTGAGTATATGGGCATGCACAGTGAGTGTGTGTCATCATCAAGGGTACTTAGAGCCAGCAGAGGGGTTGAGCTGTGAGAGAGGCAGTAAGGAGCTGAGAACAAGCAGAGATGAATCAGAAACAAACTCAGCGGAACCGAGAGAGGATCAACATGAATGTGGTTTCATGTTGTGTGCCTTTGTTTGTGTGTGTGTGTGTGTGTGTGTGTGTGTGTTTGTGTGTGTACATGAGCATGCTTGTATACGTGTCTGTTAGTGTACGTCATGCAGTATGACATCTCAGTTTTCATGCTAACGTCAACAAAGGTCCAGTGGTCCTGGTGTGCAAAAATGCTGGCAGTTTTAAAGCCTGTGAGTCCTCAGGGCACTCTGTTTAATCACACAAGCTCTGGCCTAGCGTTACAACACAGTAAATGCTTGTTTCTGGATATGTCCTCTCAGGAGGCATGCCCAGTTGGGGCACCGTAAGCAACACACTTACAGCAACACCTAGAAGATATAAAGAGTAAAGCTAGGAGATCAAATGAGATGTATAGAGAGTATAGGAGATTAACTGTGTTTTTAGCTAATTCGTTTTTAGTTAGCTTGGTTTTGTTTGATAATGAGGCATATGTAATGTGATGTGTCGTGTACAGGTGTTTCTAACTGCATTTTCCTATTTTTTGGGGGTGAGATGTGGGTTCGAGATTATGAGAGTTGACATGCCGAGATCCACCAAGCGAACCTGAAAACCTGTCACCCAGCAACATTCAACAGAATACAGCAAGCAGATCTCAAACCGAAACAAAACAGCAAATCTGGCATCCTCGTGTTTCTGCCCAGTCAAGAGGAAGAGAAACATGTATCTCCATCCGCATCCTGATTTTTCCCATCAAAAAATCCGCTAATTATGGAAAGCTAGGAGATCAAATGAGATGTATAGAGAGTATATGAGATTAACTGTGGTTTTAGCTAATTCGTTTTTCGTTAGCTTAGTTTTGTTTGATAGCTTTTGTCATGAATGAGACTGAACAAAAAGTGATTCACTACATGCATACGGTGCATGGCCCTGCCAGATAACTCTGACTTTTCACTTATGTGTAAAATGTAATGTAAGTATGTAATGTACCAATGCAAACAATATTAATTTAAAGATTATAAGTTCAGTTCTGAGGCTTAGTTAAAATAGTCTGGTGATGCTGAGAGGTGGCTTGGGCTTTGGCATGAGTGAGGAGGCCAAGTTAATGGCTTGTAGAGAAATGATGAGGCATAAAGACAGCCTCTTTGCAGGTGAGTCATCAAACAGCCTTGCTGGAGGTGTGTTAGAGCATCCCAAAGCCTGCAGAGCCATGCATGTGTGGATAAAGTCACACACTCCTGGACATGCACACGTGTACACACACACACACACACACACACACACACACACACACACACACACACATTCAGACAGAAAACAACACAACAGACCACAAAGATCACAACATACATTTTTAGCTAGAGATAAAAAGAGAGAGAGTTCACAGCTGGGAGAAGCAGAAGAGAGTCCAGGAGCAGAGAGCAAAACCTCAGTGAACTGGAGAGTCCCTGGTCTGAGCTGACATATCCACTCAGCCTTGTTTAAGCCGTAGCTCACATGCACACTCAGCAGGGCGCTGCCAGTGATCGATACACACAGCCTGCTCACCAGCAACAGCCAGCCACACATCTCTCTCTCACACACACACACACACACACACACACCTCTCTGACTATAGCACAGGCATAGGCACAGGCTGATGAAACTAAACTGGCCTGGCACCCTTCGCCTGCCATCGGACCGCCCTCTTCTTGCCCTTGTCTCCTCCAGTCTGTTGCCTCGTTCTGCCAGGCTTTCTGCTCCACCTCCTGTGCCCTCTGCCCGCGCACTCTCTACCGACGTCTCAGCCTCTGCCTCGGCACATGCACACCGCAAGATCTCCTTTCATCTCTCTTTACCTGCCACTGATCTCCTGAAGGAATCAGAACGGAGAGAGAGAGAGAGCAGGGGGAAGCAAAAGAAGCCACCTCCACACGGTTTCCACCGATCCAGCTATCTTCCTTTCAGTGCTCTGGTGGGAGACAGCTGGGTGTTTCAGGAGGCTGGTTTTATCACGGTGCTGCATGGCTCCATTGAGGTCATGGCAAGCAAGGTGTAGTGCATGCATACTGTATGATGGGTAAGCTTTACTGCACTGGTGGGATAAAAGGCTGCATGAGACACGGCATGAGCCAGCCTGTTTTGAATGTCTATATGTTTTTTATGAAGTGTCTTTGTTTCTCTGAGGCTCATAGAAGGCAACTGTATCTATAGGCTACCAATAGGTCGGTGGGATTAGACAGGCCAGGCAGTCTAGTGTGAAACGGATAGCACAGCACACCAGATCAACCCCTCCAAGCACTTATCTTGGCAGTTATCAGTTCTCTTCTCAAAGACATCACTCCGTTTGGGTGACATGTTCGAGGTTTCAGAGGGAGAACAGGATGAATGAGCCACACTCTCTTACCCCCAGGAGCACCTTTGTGTGTTTGATGTGTGCAAGCGAACAGGGCCCAGAACCAAAAGTGCTTTGCAATACAGATCTCCCGTAGCCTCTCTCCTTCTGACTGAGACATGGATGCAAAATGGCTTCGTGCTTGCAGAGAGAGCATGGCATTATATGCGGAACACATAATCTTTACAGTCAAGTACCTGCTGAGAGCCTGGTAGAGGGGCTTTCATATGAATTGTGCAAGGGTCCTTTTTTCTGTAATTGATGCCTTAAGGCATGGGGTGTTGGGTTCTACCATATTATTACTGAAACTCTAGAAAGCAGTATGCAATTTAGTTGATATGACTAAATATGTGGCTATACCCTCTGCAATGTAAGGTGTCGTGTACAGGTGTTTCTGACTGCATTTTCCTATTTTTTGGGGGGTGAGCTGTGGGTTCGAAATTATGAGTGTTGACATGCCGACTAAGCACTGTCCTGTGTACAGTCAGTGTAATGTGGCACGCTTAACGCCACAGGGGAAAGATCCACCAAGCGAACCCATCCTGAAAACCTGTCACCTAGCAACATTCAACAGAATACAGCAAGCAGATCTTAAACCGAAACAAAACAGCGAATCTGGCATCCTCGTGTTTCTGCCCAGTCAAGAGGAAGAGAAACATGTATCTACATCCACATCCTGATTTTTCCCATCCAAAAATATGTATAACAGACAAAACTATTGCACCAAGCAGTCAGCCAGAAACCAGCAGCAGTTAGTTCAAGTGCAGGCTGATTCAGAGAAAAATAAATCAGGTCAGGCCAACTAATGCCGGCCGCTCAGCGGCGACAGAAGTTAAATTACTGTTAAATTACTGCTGTTCATGCTAATCTTCAGTTGTCTTTGTCTCCTGCCCTGTTTATATCACCAGGCTTTCATGTGTGGACACAAAGTCAGATTCAAAGACCGCCTGAGCGCTTGTGACTGCACAACACGGCTAGTTAGCATCTTGGCTGTGTCTTCTCCCTCACGTTCCCAACAGCTAGGGTCGTCCAGGACACGTCGCTGAGACAGACTCCCACAGCGCCGCAGTCAGAAACCATCCCATAATTACGGATTGATTTGACCTTCAACTTAGCTGGCCCGGTCAGGCCCAAACACTTGCCCGAGTGAACCGTGGGATAGCGGAGCCCCACTCTCCGAATGCGGTGATACAAATGTGCAGTAGCACACTGGCAAGGCGCAGCTGTTTGACAACAAGCCTACAGACCCACCTCATTCATTAAAAGTGTACCTCCTGGGAGATAACGATCATTTACAGCGTTGGAAGAGAATCTAATGAAGAGGGACAGGAGGCGGGATGGAATCTGAGCCGCGGCCACGCAGCAACTCATCAGACGATTTGCACACACATGCCAGCACTCACATCAACAGCAACCAGGCTAATGCGTTCATTTACATTTTTATCGATATACATTACATCGTTTTCTGTTTTCTGCTATCCAGGCCGATACCCTTAAATTATTTTTATTTGTGTATGATGTTTTCGGATGGTCTTCAGCTACTTTGTAAATCAATGCTTAAGGCTCTTGAATTACTGCCATGCCACTATACTGCTTTATCAGCATGATATTTCAGAGTGAGTCACCAGTGCCTGGTGTGTTACAAAGGGGGAGGTTTTTTTCACAGAAAGATGGGTTTGCTGCCCCTGTTTTACACTATTCATTATTATAACTTGTTGGATTGGAAGAGATTTCATAAGATTGGACGTGCAAATCAAATGTTTTGTCTTCTGGTCTTTGCTTTACAAGGGAATTCAAAGTTGATTGTTTGTATTGAGGTTTATGAGTTAAAAGTCCTGTGGATTAAATGGAAGCTGAGTACTGGTAATTCCACTTTGAAATGGCAAGATGAATTCTGCAATTTGATCATTATCAGGAACAGGGGGAAAATACTGAAGGATTGTTTTTCTATACAAAAATGTAATTGAATTTGAATATTGGATATTGAATCGGAAACAATATACACAAAGATGCGTAATCAATGGCTTTGTCATTTATAACAAATACAGAACAACTATACAAGATCAGATTCCAGACATCAGTTACCTACCAGTAAATACTGTCTTGTTTCGTACTGTATATACTTCAAGTGTGACCTAGCTGTGTCACGTCTCACGCTGAACACCACACTGAGGATGCGCAGTAAGAATGCAACATACAAATCGTGAAGCACACTGATTGGCCAACAGGAACATATGTGAATATCACAAATACCACCCACACTGACAATACATGATTGGTTAAATGGATGTCTAAAGCTACACAACCACTAGCACATTCACACACAAACAGCACAGAGCCATTCACATGGACACACACACACACACACACACACACACACACACACACACACACACACACACACACACACACACACACACACACACACACACACACACCAGATCACAAAGATCACAACAATAGTACAGATAGCACAACAGCACAGAGCCATTCACATGCACACACACACACACACACACACACACACACACACACACACACGCACACACACACACACACACACACACACACTCACACTCACACTCACAGGAAACGTGTGTTTAGCCAGGGGCTTTGGTAGCAAGGCTATTAGATCTGCAGAGACCTAGTAGTTTTCTCCTTCATCCCCAGCCGCTTGCGGGTCAGTGGGTTTCTCCTGAGAGGCCTTTTGCCATAGCGCTTAGTGCTCTTTGACAGTGACAGTTGGCACCAAAATAAGAACCTGGCCTGGATAAGATAAAGGATACACAGACAGGGGTTGCATAGATAACCTGTGACCACTCTGCTAGAAAAGACAGTGAAGGAAAGCTGTTTTCTTTTGTGACACACACTCTATCAATATTTTAGAGAACTGGGCATTTTGAGTCCAAAAACAGCGATAAATAACCATGACCAATGAAATATCTCAGATATGGATCATCATGTCTTAAAGCAAATGCGAACTGGGCCTAATAGATGACAGGACAGTGCCATAACCTTGAGAGATAGGGTATGTGTTGTGCGTCTGCTGAGCTCAAAAATGCACTGCCTGTCTGAGGCTGTTAAAGAGCCTGGGGAGATCTGCTACTTAGGTACAAGCAGACACATCTGCATGAACAACTCAAGGTACGCTCTACGAGTTCTGACCACACAGTGCTCCATCATGGTGGTCCCCATATGCTGGCTGACAATGAGTAAGCCTCCATACTACGGCCTATAAGCCAATGAATGGAATGGATTCGGTTTACTTTCTGTTATTATTAAGGACAGTGTTGTAACCTTGACAATTAGCTAATGTGATGTGCTTCTTGCTAAGCTCTGTCAGTTAAGATTTTTTTTATTTTAGTGCTCTTCCACACAACTCTCTCACACAGCGTTCTCTATTCCTCTATTAATCATATTTCCTCTTTGTAATGCATTCTACAAATACATTTATGCATGTACAATATTCACTTCACCAGAGGATAGGTCAGTGAATGCCATACGGTTCCCTACAGGAGTGAGACAGACAGGTGAGTTGAGATGAGAGAGTGAGAGAAAGACAACATGACAGAGGGAAAAGACAGCCCATCAGAAAAAGATTAGTCTGAGCAAGAGGAATGGAGTTACAGAACGAGAGAACCAAAGACAAGAGATAAAAAGGCAGCATGATATAGATAAAAAGAGAGATGTAGAGAGGGAGCATAAGGGATAAGCAGAGATAGGAAGAGAGGTAGAGAAGACTGTACACCCCCCCCCCCCCCACACACACACACACACACAGACAAGAACGTTTTGTCCTTGACACTCCTCTCCTGGCCCTACAAAGACTGCTCACAGTGAGTGATGTAACTAGGCCACATCTCCTCACTCTCATCCATGCAGAAAGACAGCAAGAGACAGAGAAGAGAGAGCAACAGAGTGCTAGAGAGGGAGATATAGAGCAGCAGAGAGAAAGCAGAGTAAGACCGTTTTAAATCAGCCAAAGGTCACCTGTAGTAA
The DNA here is from genome assembly GCF_963457725.1 of Sprattus sprattus. Taxonomy (NCBI): domain Eukaryota; kingdom Metazoa; phylum Chordata; class Actinopteri; order Clupeiformes; family Clupeidae; genus Sprattus; species Sprattus sprattus. Next base: position 19,330,650 of record NC_137908.1, on the reverse strand, counting down.
CAGCCAAAGACACCTGTAGGACGAGCATCTGTCAGATGCTTACAAAAAACACCCCGCTATGATTTAATGACATCTGCAATGGCAAATTTGCAGTCATTTCACCTCCTCTGCCAAAATATTTTTTAAATCCTGTATCTGTCCCGAGTAATCCCTATATCACAACTCATCAAGAGCTTGGCAGGGCATAATCCTACAAGATCACAGCTCAAAACTGTAAACCTCTGACACATTGCAATAACTGTTTTTTTTTTTAATACTTCATGAAATTTAAGAAATGTGGACAAATCATCGCAGTGGAATGAAATCATTATCATTTATCATAGCCATCCATTTTAATCATTCCATGAACTGACTGTGCCAATTGAACATCTGCATGCTCCTCATCTTTTGAACTTTACCACATGTAATATCACTGCCTTATAAGCTGTGGAAGTGACACCAGCACCAAAGGACAATGCAAAAAGATAGCTACTCTACAAACAAGTGTGTGTTTCAGTTCTTTGATGTCTTGCTGACTCACCATTTTTTTTTATATCTGTGTGGATGCAATTGCAATAGTTGACACTCGCACATAACTTGTGCTCTTCATTACATAAAAGTGAAAAAAAAAAAAAAAAAAAAACATACTACGTACACATACTTAATATGTATGTACCGAACTACACATACTTTAAGTGGATGTAGTGCTTCATCAATTTGAGTTATTTTAGCGCTTTCATGATGGGTGATACAAACTAATCATTCCAATAAGGGGTTTGCCATGTGCAGACAAACAATTCCTGTGAGAAAGGCAGCGAAGGATATAAACAGAAAGACAGAGCGGAAATGTGTGTAGAACATAGAATGCAGTCAATTATTAGAAGAGAGAAAAACAGAGAGAGTGAAGGTATCTCTGACCTGGTTCTCTTCATGGGTGGCCCTCATTTGCTCCTTAAGCACGGAGGTGCGTGCAGCCTCCTCCTTACGCATGACCCTCTCCTTTTTCAGCTCGGGACTCCAGAAGCTCTTGATGCTGTTGGCCGAGGACCCCAGCTTGGTGTCCTTGTGGTCGAGCTCGTGCCTCAGCAAGTTGTTCTCACGCTGCATTTCCCGAAGCTGCGCCTGCATCTCCAGCAGCTCACCGCCCCCGCGCACCGCCTGCCGCAGCAGGGCCGAGGGCGTGCCGTGGTGGTGGTGGTGCAGCATGGACAGCGAGCCCAGGTCGCTGTAGCCCAGCAGGTCGATGTGCGAGTGCGGTAGCCCCGCCGTGGCGATGTTGGGCGTGCTGCCCATGGCGGTGACGCGGCCACCGTACATGGCACGGTTGGACGAGCGGCCCAATGTCATGGTGCCCCGTGGGTAGGTGGCATGGTGGCTGACACCCAGGCCCTCATGGTCGCTCAGGTACATGGGACCTGAGGTGGCGTAGGCAGCATTGAGTGACTGGATGTTCTCCATGGAGAGGGTCTTTCCCCCACCGCCGCTGCCACTGCCTCCTCCACTGTGGACGCGCCGGTGACCCAGCCGCGGCGAGCGGGGTAGTCGCGGCGAGCGGGCAGGGCTGCTCTCCAGGTGGCTGACTGTTCGGGCGCTCCCGTACATCTCTACCACCTATCCACCAAACCCCACCTGCAAATGGCTGTGACTGGACACCCGGGGAGTGTGTGTGAGGGCTACGCTGATAGGAGGTTCTGCCCTCTCACTGGAACACATTAGCTGCCTGCTGCATGAGAGAGAGAGAGAGAGAGAGAGAGAGAGGAGGGAGGGTGATGGTAAGTGAGAGAGAGCAGGGAGGGAGAGAACAACAGAAAAGGTGTTGCTCCAGGTGGAGCAGCCCTGTGTCTGTGTAATACTGCCACAGCTTGTTATGAAGGTGAGAGCAAAAGAGTAAGCTAAGCACTGTGGGCCAAGGTGCTGCAGATCCCTGAGATGATTGAGTCGCCAGGTGTTGGCTTTGAGAACATCAGCAGTACTAATTCAAAGGGAAGCCCACTGAGATTTACAGACTATCCTTTCAAGATGCAGTGTTCCCATTTTCATTCTCTCTGACCTACTGTTGAGTGATGACACTGTATATACGCACTCAAATAAACACGGTCATGTAAATACTACTACTACACACACACAATTTTTGATATAAAACTTCTAGTTAACCTTCTATGTGAGTTAATGAACAAATATTGTGAAAAGTGCTTGAGTTTTCATAATGCTTTCTCTTAAAAAACACATATAAAAACTCTCACATAAAGGATGGTGCTTGAATCAGACAGTGAGTTGTTCTCTTAGATAGTTTCAATCGATATTCATACTGTACATTTATATTGTAGTATGAATTCTAAAAAATGTCAGTGGAACTACCCACAATCGAATCAAAAAATGTGGTGATTTATCTTTGAACAAATGGCTTCAATCAAAACTCTCAGGTCATACTAGCAACTCAGCTTGAATCCTAATGCAGTACAAGTCAAACAGGTCACATGCCAACAATGATGTCATTGAGTAAATGACAACTAAAAACTAATATTCCTCTATTCTACTGTTCTAATGTCTAGCCAAAGCCATTTCCTCCTTTCAGTCGACTGTCTCAAGTACACAGCATGTGGCTGTGTGTGTGTGTGTGTGTGTGTGTGTGTGTGTGTGTGTGTGTGTGTGTGTGTGTGTGTGTGTGTGTGAAGTGTATCTGTTTCACCTTAAAAAGCCTGCTGCTGGCTATCGTTCTCGTCCTGCTGGGGTGTGGAAGGCTACAGCCCCTGAAAGCCATTCAGCAGAGAGGAGACCTTAAAATGGCTGCTGCTGCTGTCTTTTCCCATTTTGTTTCTGATTACGGAGTGGGACGTGTTGCACGCACAGATTAGCCACCCACATTGCCTCACTCTCCACCCTTAGAGGAGACTAAAGATCCGTTAATAATGTGTCTTTGTTTGTATGAAGGACCATCAGCCCCAAACCCTGCACTCAGCCCTGGTCAAACCCACAGTGGTCTAATAATAGTGTCAGGTCAGACCAAGTTCGATAACAGACTCTCCACTGAAAAATATCCATCCTTTGGACTGGGATGTTTGAAAAGAGACTTAGCATGCTTGTTGTGCTATTGTGAATTACAGTAAGTAGCTAAGGCAGATTTGTAATGAGATGTAGTGTGTCATCAGATAGAGGATGGTCTCAGTATGAAGATTATAGAAATGCTTAGATTTAATGCTTTCTCTTCATCGATTTATCAATTTCATCTTTTTAGCCATTTGTCATGTGCAGACACCTCTTTAAAATGTTGGCATGGAAACCATGCCCAAGAAGTTAAAAATAGCACACCTGTCTCTAATATGTACCACCGGAATCCTCTGGCCTAGCAGAGATTGTGCAGAGCAAAGTAGAATTAACTGAGGCTGCAGATGGCATGGTCAACTGGTTATCTGCATGGCATCCATGCCAGGGCAATGACACCATCATCCTTCCGGAAGCTTCCCTCCCCATAGAGCATCATGACAAATTCTACAGTATTATTGGAAAATGTCACCAGCTTGGTGCACTGCACAATGCAGTCCATGTGGGCAGTTATGCAACTTATATAACATCTACAAAAAATTACTAAAAATACAGTGAACGAGGACATATTTGTCTGTGCTATGTAAGATTCACAGAAGCAATGTGATGTAAAGTACTGTTGTTGGCAAAACAGAATATTCACAAAATCATTCCTCAAACATCAGGGAGTAGCAATGGAATGAATAATCACATCACTACATATCCCTAAACAGACTGCTGGGAATTATATAGTGGGTCTAGCAACTGCAGGACACCAAATTGAACCCTTTTGTGCTATTTATTCTCATTGTAAGGTGCCTTGATGAATTAATACATTACTTGTGGCATTATCAGCTGTCAGCCACATGGGCCATTATTATCAAGGTTATTAGGAAATGTATTATATTATATACCACAGCTAGATTAATTTCCCTATTGTGAAACATTCTTGATGTGTGTCTATTCATTTTTTATATATATTTGCACAGCTCTGAAGTAGTTGCAGTTTTTTGACCGTTTTACTTCCATAAATTCTGACCTGATACTTATCTTTGATTGCACCAACAGTGTCTATACAAAATATGTCCAACAACGCAATATAAATCATGTATTCATGTATTCAACTGTCCATGGGGAATATAGGCTAGTCACAGAGTCAGGAGACAGTGGTTCAATTTAAACATATACACACCTTGTACATTAGACACAAAACAATGAAAACTGTCTGTGTGAAGTCAGATGGCATGTATGGGCAAAAAAAAACTTTACAAGCTAGTTTAAAGTAGCTCCCCCTGATTACCTTAAGATTCATTTAGATGGTATGTCATCGTGTGAAGGACGGATAATCACACCTGTCATCTCCACTAACTGCCCAGCCCCAGTCTATGGACTATGTAGTTCTGTGGATAATCTAAAGAAAAAATCTAAAGAAAGTTTTCACAGCACAACGTTGATTGTATTGCCAAAAGATACCAATTAGCACCCTGACAAGTTTTCATCAGGGCCTATTACCAATAGGCTGGACACATTGACTTAACGCAGCTGATTGTGTTAAAATAGCGTCCATTCATTCGAAAATTCCTATTTTAACTGTTCAGATGCATGCCACATATAACCACATGTCTGAGTGGGAGTTAGAGCATCTATATTGAAGATATTCAAGAAGGAAGGTAAAAAGAAGAAAAACTGATATTGACAAGGCGGGATCTGAGTGGGATCATTGTTTCTTAAATGTGTAAAAAATTTGCACTGGATAGGCTACTTGCAAACAGACAGAACTGTCTTTTTCATTGCATCTAAAGCAATGAAAGGCAGTAGGCCAAGGACAGACAAACAATATTAGCCGTACTGATTAAACCTTAATTTGATCTGAGTGATATGCACTGATGGGAGCCCTCTCAGCTACCCATTAGCCACTCTGCTGTTTTAGGTCTCATAGAATTATCAACAATTATTTTGAACCTCAAGCTTTGGACAAATATAAAACTAGGACACGTGTATCCGATGACAGCGTCTGACACTGTGACTTTAAAAAATGTAGGATTTTATTTCAAAAGTGTCTCCGTCTGCTACTTTCTCTAAATTACTAGATGAAAAAAAAAAATCGATCTTCGTCGACACAACTAAAATGTCTTGCAATCTGGCTGGATTATATATGGCACGTCTCGCCGGTCCATGCCCCCCATTCGGAAGTGAAATCTTTGGCAGAAGCGCAGCTATAGAGGCAGCGAAGAGAAATGACTCGAGCTTTAGAGCAGCACTGAAGGAAATTCCGATGGCATTTCAGAAGGGAGTCTCCCGAACCGATGCAGCTGCAGAATAAGTATAGCTTATCCAGGAGTTTCATCAGTGTAGACAACTGACATAGCCTTCATCACAGGCGTTATGGCCATCTTCAGTAGGCGCGGCTCCTCAGTGACATAAAATAATAATTCATCAATGTGCCTCTCGGTGCAACTGTCAAACACATGAGCTATAAGAATCAACAGCTTCAATAACCAAGCAATGCATCCAACTCCCTCTCTACAGGGTTACTGGACATATTCGATTATAATACGAGGTGTTGCCTATTAACACTACATGCGCGTCAGTCTGTTCAGCACACCATAAGGACCTAAAGCAGAGATGCACTTGCCGATGGTCTTTAAATGGCACTGTCATTTCAGCTGCATAACCTAAAAAGGCATGGATGTAGGCCTGCGTCTCTGATGGCGTCCGACGCATTAGGCTCAATCATGGTGTTAATGTTAGCCTAATTTATGAAAGAAAACATGCAGGTGATTTCAACTACAAATTCTGGTAGACACACAACCTTCCTGAGCCCTCCTGCTGCCATTGTTGATTGGTCGTCTTAAAGAGGTTGCCATTCCAAGTAGACTCCTTCGCTGTCACTCACGTGAAATGGCAATGTATGTGAGGGTTAGTTACAATACAACGTTATTTTAATCTACAGGCTAAATTTACAGAATTCACTGGTACTCGAATAGCGACGTTGAATACTAACCTACCCAAATATTACACTACCATGCCTGAGTAGGCTACTGACAGTGTTGCCAATGGGCAAAAAATGAATCCGGAGTCATGAAACACAGCCAATGGTTAAATGGTTTTAAAATGCAAGGCATTACTAAACTACTCATATCCTGAATTAAAAAGGGGAATACTGTGAAATATCATTACGTGATGTCTGATTCTTGGATGGTGAAAAGCTGCTACGCTTTAAGATGAAAAGCAAAGATAGCCTAGTCCAAGATCCACATGATTTCGCTTTAGAATGTCAGACGACCAAAAATTAGCCTATTCTCAGTAGGCTACTCCTTGAGCAACTAGACAGGTGACTGCAATAGCATCAATTTCCCCTTCATCGACAACTGTACAAAATTGACTAATTCTATTCAACAGATTGTTTACAGAATCGCTACCTATCGGGCGAAGACATCGCGGTTTACCTCGATTCGCGTTTGCGCTCCACTATTTCAAAGCCACAGATAGCTGTGATTCTCTGCGAACGTTGCCTGTGCACCAGATCATCTTCATTTGCCATTGTACCTTACAATACAGCTTTGAATCATTAAACAACATCGAGTAAAACCCAGATAACATATGTACTTGGTGTAGGTATGTGTAGTGTAGATATAGTGACATGTATCGGGTCTACAGATGCACATATCCATACAACCTTTTTAATGGTAATTCCTCTCCATCACGGCGCCGAGAACATGTCTTGCAGCCTCCATTCACCCGAGTGTCTCAGCATCCGGCACCGTCATTGGGCCACGGACACGCGCTCCGTTCCTTTACTCACTCTATAGAGCATCAGCTCAGCTACCGTTAAAGAGACAGTTGGCATATATGTGTTTGCCGACATGCATTAAGGCAAGATAAAGCTGTCTTTTGAGGCAGCCAGGCAAGATGGGCAATTTCACTTTTACATGATCAGGTTACAGAGGATGTAAGGATCTTTGGTGTGATAAATCTGAATATCTGATATATCAGAATGCATTATAAATTAGACTGTAGCATGTGTGATTTGATAATTTAGTTAATGAAAAACACCTCTAGATCAATAAACTTATAATGACTATATTTGATAGCTCCCTCCTGCATGTATATGCATTGTATAGTATTTGTGTTTATGAGTGGCAGAGAGAGAATCTTTGTATGTATGTATTCATTTGCATGTGCTTGCATGCATGCAAGTGTTCATGTGCAGAAAGGGTAGGCTACACCTTGCTTGAAGGAAGATCACAGATGGAATCCTGTGACTTGCCAAGTGTGACCCATCAGAGCATCTTCCCCCAAACATGCTTCTCGGAGATCTCTTAGAGTGTTATTGTTACACGCTAAAGTTGCTCTTTAATAGGCTAGTTTCTTTGCTTTTTACATCCCTCACCTCAAAAAGAAGAGAAGGAGGTTGTGTGGGTTTTGCAAAACATCAGACTCATCATCATCAGACACCACACTGACACACTGACCTCATTAAGATGAGTTTGTTGCCTTTTCTTGGGATGGTTGAACATACAGCCCTATCTCCTCCTTTTAGTGTGTGTTCAATCCTGATATGTGTTACCCTGCCAATCACATCAGGCCATGTGTGGTCTTCCAAAATTGGCTTTGCAGCCAGAGGGTCCTCTGTGATTGGCCTGGCAGGCAGCATCAAGTCTCTGCTGCTCCGGTACTCTCCTCGGGGGCAGAGCTGGGAGGAACCATCTGCTTCAGAGCAAAGCCTCAGGAGACAAGGCAGCATTGCTATAACGCATCACAGCTTCATAGCTCTGTGCTGCTGCTGAGGGGGCGAGAATGGAGGAGGTGGGCAGCGTTTATGAAGGCTTACTGTTTTGTGTATGAGTGCTTTTTTTTTAATCCGAAAGTCTTCAACCTTATGAAAACAGTGTTTTTAAATTCTGCCATATGGCAGACACCCACAGGAGTCTTTTGAAAGTAAATGATGGTTGCATTTGATGGTTGTAGTGTGTTGGTGTCTGAACGATGTTGTGTATACAGTTTAGGGGTGGGCTGTTTCCATGGAGATCCCCATGACTCCTTATGGAGCAGTGAATCAGCGTTTCCCAGATAATAACGGTAAATCACAGCAGTCGAAGGCCTCCTGTGTTCAGCCCTGCTCTGAAGTGAATCAAATTGAAATATGACATTGAGACACCATGAAGCATTTTGTTCACATTTGCTTGGAATTCTAGGGCAGAATGTCTTACCGCAGAAGAATACATACATAGAATACATATTTCTGTGATTGTCAAGCATGCTGCAGTGTGTGACATCATAGTTTTTTCTTTTGGAGGTGGTTGGCCTGAGAAATGCTGGCACCTACTTTCCCTCTGCATATGTGTAAACGCGCACACACAAATACTCACACATGCAAATGCACACACATACACAACACACCCTGCAAGCAGTGCTGGTGTCATAACTTTCCAAGCCAATGTCAATGATAACCTATTGTGACAGGAGGCAGGCAGAGGAATTTTAGGCATCACAAAGGCCAAGGTTTCACACACACACACACACACACACACACACACACACACACACATCTACCTTCACACAATGCATAGTGCAATGGCACCATTTGACAGGCATTTTACCCATTTAAAAGGCATTTATCATAGCTTTTACCGTTAAGCGTGAAAGAAAAAAATAATGAAGTAAATAAAACCTCTGAAAGGTCAAATCCCAACAGACAGAAAGTTGCACACACACACATAGACCCACGTCAAATGTTAAGGAGAAATATACCTTTTCCCATCACCACCTCTGGCCTCATTAATTAATCTGGTAATTTCCCCTAGATGGCAATCAACATCAGGCTATTGATTTCCTGAGCTACCAGCCTAAGTCTGATTCTCACAGAGGAGAAATAAAGCGTCACTCCTTTACAGTGCACTGCCAATGGTAAAGCGTTGTTTTAATTATCAAAGAGCCAGCTATTGATCGAATAGCGTTGAGAAGATAAACTCAGATCCGTCTGATTGAGGACCAGATGAAAGAAAAAGTACAGTCTAGCCAACTATAGAGTGCTTGCTGTTCATTTCTCTCGTCATTACACACAGACAGACTCTGGTTCAAAGCCTTTCCTTTCCTGCTGCTCTTTGCTGACCTCTTGTGGTTGTCAGACACACATGCCAAAATCCAACCCGTTCTACAGATGTAGCACATAAGGGCCCTAGTTTGGCAGCAGAAAACGAGTGAAAACAGCCTCTCCTGCCTGGGAAGGTGTGCCTTTCGGATATAGTCATATTCTTCCTTAAACAGGAATATTTGCATGCGCCAATTGCAAACCATCACTGCCCAATTCGGATTTATCTCTGGCAACAATATCACGTTCCCTTCATTGGAAGAGTGGCGCATTATGCCAACATACAACGGCACAACCAGGGGCGTAACTGTAGGGGGTGCAGCAGGTGCGGTCGCACGTTGGCCTGTGGGTCTAGGGGGCTCGTAGCCGGGGCCCATAGACATATTTATGTCAATCTAAATAGTCTGAATAGCCAAGTCGTATTGCAAAAATACTAATGTATACCCATATTCAGTGAAAAAATGACACTGACAAGGGTTATAGGCAGAATATATGCGCGGGGGAGGGGGCGTGGCTGCGGCGGTTAGTGATCTACCCTAATAATTTCACAGTTTTAAGTGTTATAGGCAGAATATGAGTGTGGGGGGTGGGTGTGGTGGCGGCAATTACAAACATTAAAAAAATGGTACGGGACGCCAGACGCCAATAAACTACGCATTTATTGAGGGGTATGCAACATCAATATTGCCCCCCCCTTCCCATTGGACATTCCTTTATCTATTGTTATTGTTGGAAGGTTCTTGATTAGCCTATGAAGTTCAAATTCAAGGCTGCTTTACTAGCATGACTTTACACACAATGGCCACACAGTACAATGATAACGTATAGCACCTATAACTGTAAATTAGTAATGATAAACACAATAACAATTTCAACTGTAGCAGATAAGAGAAAAGAGGCACATGTTTAAGGTACAGTGTGTAGTTTTTAGTGACATCTACCTTCTCTCTCCGTGTCACTTGCCTGCGCCACCTGGGTACTATTCGGCAACACTCGCTAAGCGGTTTAGCGAGCTAAATTCCAGGCTAAAAAAAGACAACACCGCTTTAGCGGATTCGGCGTAGCAACTTTTGCTCAATTTCCATGGTAATTAATCGCTTAGCCCTAGCCTGCTCCAGGGCAGGCTAAGCAAAGTTTAGCTGGCTAAACTTGCCACACCCACGCCAAAAGGAGGGATCCCATTGACAAGGAGTCATAGTTTGATTAGCGTAGGAAGAGTTCTTTGCGATCGCCAAGAAGATCAATTTTTACACCACCGTCAAACATTGAATGTCATCACTTTCTTGCGAGTGTTAGCCTTCATTTTTGTAATGTCGGCGATGCGGAGAACAAAGCACTCATAATTCTATGACAGTGGTAGCCTATAGTACAGTTGAGACATTGGTACAGATGATAAACCCGAAATAACTTTCATGTGCAGCCTGAGACGTGATTTTTAGTTTGCACATGAATACTAACGTTTTCTTTGATCCCAGGAAATTTGAGCACATAAGCCACATAGATATTGGCTAAAGTTGTTTTACCTACTTTAACTTACATCATTGCAAACGTTTAGTTTTGCAAACGTGTCTAGTGTTTGTGCGGTAGTGAATGGTGGAGGTGGATGGTAAGGTGGGTGCATGATAAGAAGAGAGAAATAGACACAATTTCTTTTCATTGCTTAAATGTATTGAATTTCTTATTAATACATTCACATTTAGTCATTTAGCAGACGGTTTTATTCAAAGCGATTTAAAACTACAATTCCAACGAGAGGAGTCAAACCGGTGATCTACAGCATGCAAGCCATACGCTAAACCCGCTGCACCATAGTTCCTTCCTGTGTAGGGAAAATATGTCACGTATTTTACATCTTATAGACAGTTTCTCATATTGCTTTGGTAGCCGCGGGAGTGTTGAATTTTGACATGATTATGGTCTTGAATTCTTCATAAAGCGTTCATGATCATATCCTGCCTCATCGGAGAAAAAAAATAGTCTTTTTCTTTGAGTCTGAGTTTGATTGTACCTTTCAAAAAAATCATGGTTTTGGGGATCAACCTTTCTTGCCTTTTGAAGCAAGACGTGCACGCGCAATTTAGCTGACGTGATAAATTAACTTGAGGTTAAAATAAATTAGCGCCCGTCGCCAGACCGGCTTGGCCTGTTCTCATTTAGCGAGCTAGTTAATCTCCAGTTGCGAGCTAAATTAATTATCTTAGCTTCAGTTGTACGCCGAACAGGGCCCTGGCCCTCCATGGTTCTCAGCTCCTCCCGGTTGTTTGTATCCACCAATGGATCACAGGGTGTGAGGGGCATTGTCATTATTTGTGGATCATTCAGGATTTCCATGACCTCGTTGCCAGTGAGATCTGCCATTTTTTTTCCGGGGGTGTGGCAAGCTTATCCAGCTACACTTAAGTTAGCCTGCGCTGGAGCAAGTTAGTGCTAATTGATATGTTTCTATGGTGATTCGAAAGTTGCTTCCACGAACCACAAAAAGGGGCGTTTTTTTTTTTATCTTAGCCTGAAAATTAGCTCGCAACGAATACCCCCATGGAGATTTCTCCTTGCAATCCATACTTTTTAAGTATACTCCCAGTCTCAAATGCGATTCCGCAATTCGATTCCTCAAATTACCACAAGATGGCCCTGTGGAAGAAAAACTTGCTTTCTTTTGCTCTGACAATGTTCCCCAACTCTGAGGAGTGTTTTTTCCCAGCAGGACAATGCTCCATGCCAGACAGCCAGGTCAGTGAAGGTGTGGATGAAGGACCACCAGATCAGGATCCTGTCATGGCCAGCCCAATTCCCAGACCTAAATCTGATTAAAAACCTCTGGAGTGTGATCAAGAGGAAGATGGATGGTCACAAGCCATCAAACAAAGCTGAGTTGCTTGAATTTTTGCGCCAGGAGTAGTATAAAGTCACCCAACGGCAATGTCGAAGACTGGTGGAGAGCGTGCCAAGACACATGAAAGCTGTGATTGTAAATCAAGGTTATTCCACCAAATATTGACTTCTGAACTCTTCCTAAGTTAAAACATTAGTATTGTGTTGTTTAAAAATCAATATGAACTTGATTCCTTTGCATTATTCGAGATCTGAAAACATTGCATATTTTTTGCTATTTTCGACTAATTGTCATTTTTCTGCAAATAAATCCTCTAAATGACAATATTTTTATTTGAAATTAGGTCGGAATCTTGTCGATAGTTTATAGAATAAAACAAAAATGTTCATTTTACTTTAACACATACCAAATAAAAAGTAAAACCAGAGAAACTTATAATTTTGAAGTGGTCTCTCAATTTTTTCAGCGGCTGTATCTATCTATCTATAATCTATCTATCATTCTATCTATCTATCTTAAAAAAAACCTAATTATAGGCCTATGATAAGTGCGGTCATTTAGCTAGCTTTGAAGTCTAAATGCTTTTTATCTTTACAAATAATAATCTCTGCAGGTGCGGTGTTTGGCATGTTCTGCTGAATTGAAATACCATGGAAATACATCATCCATGAATAGGCACTTCACAGCAAAGTATAGAGCTGCTTTTAATCAGGGGAACACAAGTTGTGGTAGGTATATGTTTTATTATTAGACACACTCTATTGCAATATATTGTTTAATTCCATGACTAGGCATGTAATTGTACATAAATCTTTATTTTTTATGTCTTTATTTATTTATATGTTTTAGTGGAGAGAAAGCAAGAGTTGGATGAGGCTCTTGTTAATATGGTGGTGAAAGACCTGCAGCCTTTTTCAATGGTGGACGACAGCGGCTTTAAGAACCTTGTGGCTTTGCTGGATCCTACCTACACTCCACCTACACCATCCAGGCGAGCTCTTAAGAACATGGGGGTCCAAAAATATGAAGGGGAGAAGATCAAGGCTTGGGCTGTCATGCAGAGTGTGGAAGCTGTTAGCCTGACCTCTGATATGTGGACCTCCATTAATATGGAAGCATATCTAGCAGTCACCAGCCATTATGTGGATGACTCTGCAAAGCTGGCCACAGTTCTTTTGGGAGTTCTGCCTTTCCCGAAGTCTCATACTGCAGATAACATCTCAGCTGCGAAGAGGTCGCTCATGGAGGAATGGGGAATAGAAGGCAAAGTGACTTCCATAGTTACAGATGATGGAGCCAATATGGTGGCCTCAATGCAAAATTTAAATCTTCGCCATGTCATCTGCTTTGCTCATGCTCTGAACTTAGTGGTGAAAAAGAGCCTTGATGCAACTCCTGTCCTCCTGACATTAGATCCAGGTCAAGGAAGGTGATCACATATTTTAAGACCAGCACCTCAGCTGAGGAGAAACTAAGAGAAGTGCAGGAGCAGATGCAGCGTCCTGTACATAAGCTGATTCAGGAAGTGGACACACGCTGGAACAGCACATACCATATGCTTCAGCGCCTTTTTGAAGAGAGACAGGCAGTGGGGGTAGCTCTTGCAGTCCTCAGAACCTGAGACCTCTGTCTTCTGAGGATTATGACACCATCACGGCATGCCTCAGATTGCTTGCTCCCTTCCATCAGAGGAGAAGAGAGTGTTGGGATCAAATATCATCCCAATTATCAAAATGTTCATGCTCTACCTGTTTAAATCCATGGGAAAAACAGGTCACACCATAGCCAAACAACTGGGGGAGAATATGATCATCATGATGCGAAACAAATTTGAGAGCATAGAAAATAATCAAACTGCACTGACCCATTCCACTCTGCTTTATCCGGGCTCTGTCCGTTCAGTTTACCAGGAACTACGTTGAAAGCTTGAAGACCGTGCAGAGAGCTGGCGGTTCGATGCTGTATGCCCAGACGTACTTGACTTTCTTGTCAAGTTCCTGTAACCATTTTATGAGGCCCAGCATGAACTTGAAGGAGACCAGTACTCCACAATAAACCTGGTCTTCCTATGTTTTGAGCGACTGAAGCGCCACTGTGGCAAAAAGACGACGGACACCCCCTATGAAAGCCTTATTGAGGGGCGGCACCTCCATTGGTTTTTGCGAAAGGTGGAAATAAAAGATTGTCGCCACTTTTCTTTGGCCTAAATACAGCCAGCTTCGAATGTTGTCTGCATCAGGGAGAGACAGCCTTCACCAAGAGGTTCGCAGTCAGCTCAGTGACCACCACACCGAGGAGGCGTCCACTGATACAGAGGAAGGACCTGCCCCCAAGAAAGCTGCAGTATACTTCGAAGAGTGGGAAAATCAGCCTTTGGCAAATGCCAGGGATGAAGTTGAAGTGTACTCCACTCAGAATCTCGAAATGCAGGATGATAGAGATGTCTTGGGCTGGTGGAGAGAACACCATTTAACTTACCTGAAGCTTGGTGTCCTTGCCTGCAGTATCCTTGCCATAACCGCCAGCAGCAGCAGCGAACGCAACTTCAGCGCTGCTGGAAGAACCCTCGAACAGAGGAGGACATCGCTGATGCCATCCACTGTTGATGCCATCCTCTTTCTCAACAACAACGTTGAATAAACCTCGATGGTTGGACAATGTACATAGTTTTGTGTAGTGTGTGTTCAATTTCTCTCAGTTTTTGCATTGTTTATAATTTATTTTTCAACATGCTTGTGCGCGCTTGTGCGTTTAACAGCGCTTGTTTGTTTGAGCGAGTAAAATTATCTGTTAATGCCTGAGTTTTATAAAGGCAGGCTATTTATTAAAAAACGTACCTCTTTCTCCACAACAACGTGGATTAAACCTACGTTAGGCGCAAAATCTAAACGTCAAGCCCGACAGGTTGACTGAGCACAGCTCACCTGCAAGCCAAACTATGCCCAACATAAAAGTGGGGATGCATGATATGCTTTTTTAATGGACAGGATAGCCAGCCCATTCAGCCTCTCCTGCTCCATGCTGCCCCTCAAGAAGGTCTTAATTAGTTTCAATTAGGAAAAGGATCCCTCGGCTGTTGCCACTGTCACAGATGTCAGAAACAATTGCAGAGCAGTGCACACCGCACCGAAGGTGGATGTTACGGCGTGATTATCCACAATCAGCATCTTGGCAAATCTGGAGATTGAGGACTGCTGAGCAATGTCTGCTCTAAAACAGGCGCTGAAATATAGGAGTTGTGCAGGAAACATTTTTGCTATGTTCCTGTTGTAGTGGTCTGTCAGCAGTTGATGAGGAAGCATTGGTCCAAAAATGTCTGTACTGTGCGGCCCGTGGGTTCCCACTCACGAGGGTCCGGCTCCTGGCATATGCCAACGCGGTGAGGAAGAAAGAGGAACCAACTAGAAGGTCAGCCACCACTTGGGCTTAAGTGGTGGTGTTGCTTTAAGAGGACGCACGCGGCTGTGCTAATCATGCAAACACCAGAGCACATTGCCCGGGCAAGGGCCTGCTGTGCCGAGATGGAGACGGTGAGGAGATACTTTGACCTCCTGGAGGCAACTAGTACTGAGCATGGGCTGAGGGACAAACCTGCACAGGTGTACAACTGTGACGAACTAGGATTCAATATGAAGAAGACAAGGTGCTGGCACGCCGGGGGACAAAACACCCCTTCCTTCAGGCCTCTGGCACAAGAGACCATGTTTCAGTCCTGGCCTGCTTCAACGCAGCTGGGGAGGATGTTTCACCAATGGTCATCTACTCTAAACACTTCCCTGGAGGCCTGTACACAGAAGGAGGGCACCCCAACCCCCTCTATGGAAAGTCGCTTGCGGGATATATTGATTGAGAACTTTTTCAGCAGTGGCTCAACCACTTCCTCTTCCATGCAAGGAAAAAGCGCCCTCTGCTCTTCATAATTGACGGACATAAGTCGCACCCAACACCACCTGTTGTTGAGGCGGCTAGGAGGGAGGGTGTTGTGCTCCTGCATCTCCCCCCACACACCTCACATGCCCTGCAGCTGCTGGAGGTGGGTTTCTTTGGCCCACGGTGGCTGGCAATCTCGGCCACTTCAAAAACTGTTACGAACCCCTTTGGGATCGTCTGCTCTTCCCGATTTGTCTGTGTTTATGCGTGTGCGTGAATACGTATGTTTGTTATTTGGGTAAGTGCGTGGCTGTTTTCGCTTCAGTTGTTAGTTACAGTAATGTTAGGGCTAACATGATTTTTTTTATTAAAGAGTATAAGTCCTGCCTTTTTGTTTCTCCAATGTTAAAGTATTTGCCTCTTTACTTGACCATCACATGGCTAAGTTTTAACTAGCAAGCAAGCTATCATAGCGTTGACTACTTCTGACCCCCCAGTAAAAAAGTGACATTTATAGATTGAAAAATCTTGATTTACCTTTGAAAAATGTGGTGAAAGAAGATAAGCCAAAAAGTAGCAAAACATTACGGATATTATCAAGTATAATCTCCATCAGGACCCGTTACCTCTCATGAACATTTTGTAACAAATGCAGTAGACTTTGTGGATCTAATCGCACGCCTCGGAGATAGAGGTGCAATAGACAAACTTTACTGTTTGGGTTCAGCACACAGATAGCAGTCCATAAACAAGTACACAAAACCAAATCGGAACAGGCAGCGGCAGAGTTTGTAGTAAGTTCAGTCCAAGGTCGGTACACGGGGCCGGCAGTCGAAGATCAGGCAGAGTATCCAGAAAGGGAAAGGCAGAGACGTTATCCGTTAGACGGGCGGTAGTCGGCAACACAAGATCTATCAGAAAGGGTAATCGCTGGAACGCTTGAGACATAGAGAAAGACGAACTGGCAACGAGTAGACGGGGACACACAGACTATATACACAAGGTGATGAGGAACAGGTGAAAACAATCAAGGCGGGCAGACAATCAACAAGGCGGGGAACACACACAAGTGTATGGCATGATGTGTCTGAAACGAGAGGAGAGAGGAGTAGACACAGAACATAAATAATGGCAACACAGGGACCCCTCTAGGGACGGAACCTGACGTTCCAGGCTGGTCTGGGTGGAGACGATTAAAATCCTGGATGAGGGCAGGATCCACAATATTACTTACTTGACACCCATGACCTCTCCTCAGGGCTGTAACCCTCCCAGTCCACCAGATACTGCCGTCCACGGCTGCTACGGCGAACAGACAGAAGGCGTTTGACTGTGTAGACTGGGCCTCCATCGAAAAACCTGGGAGGGGGAGGGGGCTTGGCAGGGGGACCCAAAGGGCTCTCCTTCACTGGTTTGACTCGGGACACGAGGAAGGTGGGGTAAACCCTCATCGACCTTGGAAGCTTGAGGCGCCCCGCAACGGGATTAATGACCCTGGACACTGGAAATGGTCCCACAAACCATTTCAAACCGGGGAGCCAACTTACGTGATTCCACACGCTGGGGGAAGTCACGTGTGGACAACCAAATCTTATGTCCAGGCTGGTAAGTGGGAGCGTGAGTCTGTCGTCGATCAGCCATCCGTTTAGACTTGGCCGTGCTTCTACGGAGCATATCCCAGGCTCCTTTCCAAATGCGCCAACACCAGTGGATTAACTTCTCGGTAGAAGGGACACTGACCTGTCTCCAGGTCGGAGAACAGTGGTGGCTGGTAACCATAGGCACACTGAAAAGAGACAGACCAGTAGAGGAACTTGTGCACATACTCAACCCAGATGAGATGCTTGCTCCATGTGGTCGGATTTAGTAGTCTGGTCTCGAGTTCCTGGTTCAGCCGCTCCACTTAGCTGTTAGACTGGGGATGGTATCCTGAAGAGAGGCTGACCGATGCGCTGAGTGTTAGGATGGTGTTTAAGTACAATTGCAGGAGACAACTTGGAGGAGACACAGAGGGGTTTATTCCACAAAAAAACAAAGGATCCAAAAGCACACAGTAAACATAAAGTAGTCCTTCAAGTAAATAACTGAAGCACAGTCTTCAGGCAACAAACTCAAGAGTCCACAAAGCATCCAGAAAACAAAGACAGTCTAAAAGACTGTGAGCTGCGTTGAACAAGGATCAAGATAACACAGGAGCAAGTTCTCACTAGGAGCATGTTAGCACAACAAGTTTTCCTTTCCTCAAGTAGAAATCCCATGACTGAGCAACGAGGCTCAGAAACAAGGCGCTTAAGACAGCCACATGAAATAAGGAACAGGTGATACATCTGATCACCTGGTGTGGGGTTTCTTTGTCCATTCGGCAAAGGCTTGGGACATGTGCCGGGGTTTCCTGGGCAAAATCTCAGGGGCTTGTGGGTTCTGGCGGCATCTCCTGGCCCTTCGAGGTATGACAGTACCTCCCTCCTTATGACTGTCACCGGACGGTCCTGCGACACCATGCTGGTCTCTTCGGAAGTCGCGGATGAGGGACTTGTCAATGATATCCAGCAGTCTTCTGGTCCATGCGGAAAGATGGGGTTGCTCTCATCTTGCGGTTTGCCTGACGCTGAGAGCATGCAGAGGCACGCTTCAAGACTGTACGGGCTTGCTTCCAGGTTCTCCTGCAACTCGAAATGGCAGCCTCAGCAGAGGGGACGTTCATCTTGGGTTGCTTAGAGGGAAAGAATGGTGGCAAGAATCCAAACCGCACCTCGAAAGGGCACATGCCGGCATCTCCTGGCCGGTCGAGGTATGACAGTATCTCCCTCCTGTCACCGGACGGTCTTGCGACACCAGGCTGGTCTCTTCAACTCGGGGTGAAACCCTGAAGAGAGACTGACAGAGGTCTTAAATAGGGACCAGAAAGCTTTCCAGTACCTTGAGCTGAACTGTGGACCCCGATCGGACACCACATCGGCTGGCACTCCATGGTACCGAACCACCTCTTTCAGGATGACCTCGTCGGCCCTTTTGGCTGTGGGTAGCTTGTGAAGAGGGACAAAATGAGAAAAATGGTCTACTATGACCAAAATTACAGTGTTATCTTCGGACAGCCCTGAAACAAAGTCCATTGAGATGTGGGACCAAGGACGACTGGGGATAGGTAGGGGGCGAAGCAGCCCTGCGGCAGCTTGGTGAGAAGACTTTTGTGTGGCACACACAGCACAGGCTTGGACGTACACAAGCGAACACTTGCTTACTCATGTTGGGCCACCAAACCAAAACCAACGACGGATGAATTCCAACTGGCAACCGGACGGACCACCTCCTGGATTCGGTTACACCGGCTGAGCCTTAAGGATGGAGTCTTCCAAGGCAAGTCGTATTTGCCCGAACGCTCGGTATGGTGAAATAATGTTCTCGGGTGAAGCATCTTGTTCAGAGGCATCGTACTGACGGAAAAGGGCATCCATTTTCGTGTTCTTAGAGCCTGGCCTGTAGGTGAGGATGAAACTGAAACGGTTAAAAAACAGGGCCCACCGGGCCTGGTGGGGATTTAGTCTCTTTTCCTCCTTCAAGTATTGTAGGTTCTTATGGTCAGTGAGTACTTAGAACTGGTGAGTGGCCCCCTCTAGCCAGTGCCTCCACTCCTCCAAAGCAAACTTAATGGCAAGTAACTCTCGGTCCCCGACATCATACCTTTGTTCGGCAGGCGCATGGATGGACATTACCATCTTGAGATGACCTCTGGGAGAGAATGGCTCAAATCCAAGTGAAGGGAAGGTGAACCACTTCTTCAGGGCCTCAAAAGCTGCCGGTACTCCAGCACATCTGTATCTCAGCTTCTGAAGGACATCAACATTTGTATTTGGTCTTAACATGACCGTAATATGCATGTTTTATATGCACTATGAAGGTTTCTAAGCTCTAAAACTTTTACATTTCATGTTGGGGTTCGTCTGATTGTAGACACATGTACATTTACCCCAGATGCTGCCAGAGAGGTCCGCAACTCTTTAGAGGTGATGTATGGGTTGGATTTACCTGATTTATTCTTCATCTGGTGCATTTTGGTGATAGTCTCGATGGGCGTCCACTTCTAGGAAGAGTGGCGGTCATGTTGAATGCCCTCCATTTGTAAATTATTTGTCTTATAGTGGATGGATGGAAAATTGGAAACCTGGAAAACCGAAAGGAGACAGCACGTCCGAAACTGCTTCTGACCCCAAGGCGACCCACCAACATAGCGATATGGAACGTGAGGACCATGTACGCTGGGGGAAAGGCAGCAATGATAGCGGAGGAAATGAGGAGATAAAAAATATCTCTCCTTGGTCTGGGAGAAACCAGGTGGCTCCAGGCAGGGCAGGTCAAGCTGGCGAGTGGAGAGACCATCCTCTACTCAGGACATCCAGATGACTCTGCACCACACACTCAGGGAGTAGCATTGATGCTGTCCAAAGAAGCACAGAGGGCCCTGAGGAACCCATCAATTCAAGGATCATTACAGCCAAATTCCAAACCACACACAAGAAAATAAACCTCCAAGTGGTACAATGTTACGCCCCCATCAACGACACTGATGATGAAACCAAGGACCAATTTTACAACCAACTATATCACATTCTACAGGCCAGGAAAGAAAAGGACATCATGATCTTGATGGGAGACATGAATGCAAAGATAGGTGGAAACAACAACGGCTATGAGCTAATAATGGGAAAAGAAGGACTAGGCACCATGAATGAGAATGGAGAGAGATTTGCAGAAGCCTCTGCAGACAACAACTTGGTCATCGGTGGGTCAGTGTTCCAACACAAGAACATCCATAAAATAACATGGGTGTCTGCTGACCACATCACAGAAAATCAGATTGACCACATCTGCATCAGCCAGAAGTTTAGGCACTCACTGCTGGACGTTAGAGCCAGAAGAGGAGCAGACGCAGGGTCTGACCATTACCTCCTCACAGCAAAGATTCAGCTGAAACTAAAAGCCATGAAATACAGAGAAGGAAGGGTCAAATTTAACATATAACAATTTCCGGATAAAGGTACAACCAAGGGCGTCAGTTTGTTTTTAGAAGTGGTGGGGACAATAACCATAAGCTTGAGTGTGGTTTGAAAAGTGCTGGGTACCCTTATGTAAGCTATTCATCCATTCAACGTTGCATTACAATATGCTCAGATGCGCGGTTGGCGGTTGCACCCGCGGACTCCGCGGTTAAACCGCGGATCGGGCGGGTGACGTGACAAAAAATAATATTTTAATTAAATTCGGGCGGGTGGCGGTTTACCCAACGAAATTCAAAATATCTACACGTTCTTAAATGTCGTTACCTACATCCAAGCACATTTTTAAATAATCAAATTTTCATCAGGCAGTAAATTGGCCTAGTTCCGTGTATGCATACAAAGCAAACAAAGGAAGCAAAAAAGTTCAAATTAAGTGACGACCCCATGTCGCGTCTCTTTGCAACGCCGCAAACCTGCAAGCTATGAGTCAGCTGTCAGTATTGGAAGAAGCCTTAACGTGTCGTAGATGACACTGCCTGGGTTATTTTGTTTCGTTAGGCTATTAGTTATATTTTAAAACAGCCAGTCATTGTAGCCTATACCACTCGTGGAATAAGGAATTTCAAAGAGCTGATGGAGTGATTTGACTCAGAAGTGACATTGGGCATTGGCAGCGCGAGATGTTCAGAACAACTTAAACTTCTAGCTCAGTAACTTCTAGCTCAGTAACATCACCAGCTAAGAAAGAAGGTAAGAAAAATAGTCGGAAAACTTTGATTTGCAAGGCAAGCAGGCAAGTGTTGGGGTTGTTACAGTATAAAGCCTACAATGCGGTGAAATTTCGGAATTAGGCTAACAGACTCTGCGTTTCCTTCTAAACTAAAAACAAGGCTATATTACCATATTCAAATGGTGTACCAAATTGCGTTTTATTACAATGATAAAAAAGTGTAGACCTACTAGCCTATGGTAAGGTCAGGTTTGCCGATGTGCTTGGCTATTTTAAAGTTCTCCCTGTGCATCGATCAGAGACAGACGTCACTTCACTGATAATATTCTGGGGATAGGCTACAACATAGCCAAAAGGCTTTCATACTAGGGGCTTTATCCTTTAAATATCTTTGAGGCATTGGATCAGTCTCATTTCAAGAACTTTCTAGCCTCGTGTCAGCAGCGCCTATACCTAAAAACAACAGGCGGATGGCGGGCGGGTGCGGTTTTGAAAATTGGTCAAAAAAATTGGTGCGGATGGATAGCGGACGGATCATGCGTTTTGTGATGCGGTTGCGGATGAAATAATAGCCCATCCGCGCATCTCTAATTGTCAGGTGTTGAAAATCCCATTCGAACAATAAAAGATCGTGTTTTGGCTTGTATTGCAAAACGGTGTTGGGAACACCAGGGTATTGGCTCGGGATATGTAATACTAATACACATAGGACAAAGAACAGAATTGGCAACTTAACACTTCTCTTGACAGCAACAAAGTTTACCAGACAATCAATTTCAGACTGTGAAGGGTGTATGAAATGAAACGAGGTACTGAGCATCAACCAGCGGCGTAACAATGACTTGACTTCCCTTACCTCCGTAACGTCAGAAGCAATGATAATGCAATTCTGCGAGACGCAGGCTAATGTAGGCTACTTATGATGTACAATACACATTAAGGGTTGCTACAATATGTTGTCATGAAAACACCAATTAACACAGTATTTCATCGATCAAACGGATTTTGGAGAAACAGTGTAAAATGAGCAGTAGACAACACATGGGGAAACATTAATACAACTTCTTCAAAGGGGGTTATCAAACATTATTGTGAATTACGAACATTTACATGGATTTATTGGAACAGCCGCTCGACAGCGCCTGCTGCAACAAAACAAACTTCCTCCAACAATATCTTATTCTTTTAACGACATTGAAGCGAAACAATACATTTGAAGTAGCATTAGGCGTATTATAAAACGTAACATGCATGACGTTTAGAATGGAAAGGAAACAATAGCAGAGCCATGCACACCTCGCCAAAGGCTAATGTAACCAAGTGGTTATCCACAATCTGAGCTTTTGCTATTTGTTGCACTCATGACTGCTGAGAGATCGCTGCTTGAAAAGCAGGACGTGAACTATAGGAGTTGACAGTACATCAGACAGTAAACGCTATGTGATTAGCCTACCCTGCTGGGCCTAATTTCCGGGGGGTCAGAGACGTAGTGTTCTCCTGAACACTCTTCGCCACAAATCCAAATGAAGATAGTTTTGGCAGTTTTGCCACCCTTTCATCCTGCTCGTTGCGTTCATACCGCTTCCTACAGCCACTTTTGTGTTTGAAGGGCATGGGGGAGCCTACTTATCGCTTACTCAACACGCAATGCAACACAACACAGGGTGGGAAACAATCGCAACAATTGTGGGTGGGCTATAGAATCTTTGACAACAAAATAGACTTCCTTGTGATTTTTCATTCAGCAAAAGGCAAATGAGGCTAAATTAATTATTTGCTGTTGTCAAGACTGACTATTGTTAAAATGGTAATTGGGCAAGTGATAGCTCATAATTATGAATAACTGTCACCGTAATTGAGAAATGTTTGCGAATTGATGGGAGCAGATCATACGAAAGATATAGAATGGACGATTGCGGTTGAGTATGTGGGGATTTTATCGGTCGCAATTGGTTAGCACATTTTTAAGAGTGGTGGGGACAAAATTGAAATCATGAATAGTGGTGGGGACATGTCCCCCCCGTCCCCCCCGTATCTGACGCCTATGGGTACAACAGAACTCTACAAAATCGCACTGCACAACCGGTATCAAGCACTAGAAAAATAATCCCCAAGGGAAGTGGATGAGACATGGAAAGGTCTGAAAAACATGTGGAAAGACACATGTGAGGAAGTAGTAGGGAGTCGAAAGACAGACAACAAACCCTGGCTTTCCACAGACACCACCAGAAAAGTGAGCGAGAGGAGGGGAAAAAGGAGGCATTAAACAGAAGCAAAACCAGAGCAACCAAGATGGCAGCACAGAGAGACTATGCAGCAGCAAACAAGGAAGTAAACAAAAGTGTAAGGAGAGACAAGAAGAAATACATCGAGGATCTAGCACAACAGGCAGAAGAAGCAGCAGGAAAGAACAACCTGAAGGACCTATACCTAACCACTAAAAAGCTCACAGGCAGATTCAGACACACACTGGCACACATTAAAAACGCACAGGGTGTACTCCTCACAACCAAGGAAAACCAAGTGAAGATATGGACTGAACACTTTAGAGCACTGTTCAATAGGCAGGCCCCACATCTGACAGCAGAAATCCCACCATCACCAAACCTGTTGAAGATAAACTGCAATCCCCCCACCAAGTCAGAAATCAAAAAAGCCATTAAGGCATTGAGAGGAGGGAAAGCAGAGGGACCCGACGGTATTCCAGCAGAAGCCTTAAAAAGCCGACATCGAAACCTCTATCAACATACTCCACCACCTACTGAAAACCATCTGGGAGGAAGAATGTGTCCCATCAGACTGGAAAGATGGACACATTGTGAAAATCCCAAAGAAAGGAGACCTCAGGGACTGCAAGAACTACCGCGGAATTATGCTCCTTTCAACTCCAGGGAAGGTGCTCAACCGTATCCTGCTGGAGAGGCTTCAGAAGGGGTTGGATGAGAAACTGAGGGAAAACCAGGCTGGCTTCAGGGAAAACAGATCCTGTGGAGACCAAACCGCCGCCCTCAGGATTAACATTGAGCAGTCCATCGAATGGAACACTTCTGTCTATGTAAATTTAATAGATGTGTGGATAGGAGATGCTGTGGAAACTGATGGCCCACTACGGGATCCCAGCAAAAATAACCAACATCATTAGGAGCACCTACCAAGGGATGCGATTCCAAGTCCTCCATGAAGGATGCATATCTGAGCCTTTTGAGGTCCTGACTGGTGTGCGGCAAGGGTGCTTGCTCACTCCATTTCTCTACCTCCTCTGCATAGATTGGATCATGATACAAGTAACCTGCGATAGCCGAACTGGCATACAGTGGAGCCTGACAGAGCAGCTAGAAGATCTGGATTTTGCTGATGACCTGGCACTACTGGCTCACACACATCAACAGATGCAGAAAAAATCCGGCAAGCTAGAGGATACCGCTGCTCTGCTCGGGCTCAAAACTAACTCATCAAAAACCAAAGTAATGAGAACTAACAGCAACAACAACATTCCCATAACCATGTACCAAAACCAACTAGAGGAAGTAGCAAGCTTCACATACCTTGGGACTATCATTTCTGTGGATGGTGGTACGGAGGAGGACGTCCAAGCCAGAATTGGAAAGGCAAGGACAACATTCGAAATGCTCAACAATATCTGGAAGATGAAAAACCTGTCACTCAAGACCAAACTACAAATCTTCAACTCAAACGTCAAGTCCACCCTACTATATGGCTCAGAAACCTGGAAGACCACCACTACCATACTCAATAAGCTGCAGACTTTCACCAACCGGTGCCTCAGAAGCCTCCTGGGAATCTACTGGCCTAACACCATCTCAAATGCCAACCTGTGGGAACTCACCAAACAAGAAACAATAGAAACCCAAATCCGGAGGAGGAAATGGAAGTGGATAGGTCATACACTCAGAAGACAGAAGTCAATCACGAAGCAAGCCCTAACCTGGAACCCACAGGGCAGGAGGAAGAGAGGCAGACCGAGAACCACCTGGAGAAGAACCACAGAACAGGAAATGAAGAAAGAAGGGCTGTCCTGGCAACAACTGGAGCGGAGGGCCCAAGACAGGAGAGGATGGAGGGGCTTTGTCGATGGCCTATGTTCCTCTGGGAACTTAAAGGCCTAAGTAAGTAAGTAAGTAAGTACAGTGGATGGATGGAGCTGCAATCTTTTGGAGATGGTCTTATAGCTTTCCCCAGACTGATGGGCTGTCAGTACCTTCTTCCGGATGTCCTCTAAAATCTCCTTTCCTCTCGGCATTGTTAATCTATGCTGGTCCACCTTGGCACTACAGTAGTTTGGTTGGTTTCCTCTCTCTTTTAATCTGTGTTGCCCAACCCTTTTCCTAAGGATGTCTCATTTGATTGGTCTGCTTATTTGACTAATTAAGCACCCAAATATGTTTCACTGAATCTGTTACCTGCTTTACTTTACCAATGCAGCTGGGGGTTCACTTACTTTTGCACATACACTAATACCATGTTTCATGTAGTTTTTTTGGTACTCACACAATTCCCTCTTAACAAGCACATGCAATTGATAAACATAAACCTAACATTTCATTTATGGGAAATTGGTGATGAAAAAACTGAAAAATCATGGTAAAACAACAGAAAACTCTTAACTGCTCAAGGGGTTCACATACTTTCAAGCGGCACTGTACATATGAATGGTGTTTCTGCCTATGGACATATTCAATAAGTGTGGAGCTCATGTGCATATTAAAATTAATTTCACAAGAAACTTGTAGTACAAGAAATGTTACTTTTCATGGGTACTATCAAGTTTCATTTTGATAGGAGTAAAAGAAAAAAATACATTTTTGAGGTGTATTTTTGCCATGCATTATTAGCACACAACTGAGATTGATGAGAATTAAACATCAACTAGGATTTCTTATGTTGTTCTGGACACCTCATAGAAATGATCTATAATGAAAAGAATTGTAGGCCTACCTGGTTTACCACTTCACCTTTATTCCTAACTATTTGTAACTTTATTTATTATTTTATAAAATTATCATAAATTATTTAGGTTAATAAATCTTTTTTAGACTCAAAAAAACTGTTTCTTGTATTTTTCAAGATTAAAAGAAAAGACATAATCAACATCATACTTAATTAATATGAACAGCTTCCATAAAGAGAAAATGTTGGAGGAAGCTTAGCAAAAAAAAACTAGGCGACTCTTTACAGTGTTTTATAACTACGCAAATGATACACCATACTTATGGGCGTTGCCCTCCTGGGAAAGCAAATTAGTCAATTTTTACAGCAAATACAGACTTCACGGAAATATCCAGTGAGTCATACCGATAGTTCTTTACATATGAACGAGGAGAAATAACAGTTTGCGCAGTGCTTTGGTTATTATCAGCAACGACCAATAGGTGGTGGTGCCCATCATTGATATTTTCATTTCTGCAGTTCGGTGTTTGCTCTTGTCCTGTAAGTAATATTTCTACCCCAGCACTTACTTTCAGACCTGTCTTTCCTACCACTGGGCTTACCATGGTCATCCATCTCATCGCTGGTCTAATTTGTCTTCTGTGCCATGAATGAATGAACCTTTTGTGTCTTGACAACGGTATTTTGGGATTTCTTTGCCAACTGATATTTATGTCTGGCATGGCGTTTGTACTTATGCATTTGATCTTGGGTCTGTTACAGACTGAAATTAAATAGAAAACAAGGCTTTGTATATTTGTATCAAAGAAACTGGACCTTTAAGTAGGCATTCAAAACATTATCTGTTAATCTTCTTTTAGAGATAGATTGTGTCTTAAAAAATTACAATGTGATAAAGTAGAGCTAAAACATCTTAACTATCATTGATGTTTATGGACAGCAAATGTTTATTATCCAAAATTAAGATGGATTACATCCTTTGAAACATTTTCCAGAAAAAAAGCCCTTTCACATATACATAATATGATTCATTAAATGAATTTAATCCAAATAAACATTGCATCATCTTATTGTAGCATCATTACATTCAGATTGTGTAGGTTATTTCACCATCCATTCAATTTGGTTTGTAGTCTAAGGTTACTGGAAAAAAGGTTTTGTGTGTTCATGTACATTACCTCAAGTAGGAGTAGGCATTGTGGCTATTAATTTAAGGCCGTAAGACAACACAGATTGCTTGACAGGAGTTATCATGAAAGTGTTTGCTCAAAGTAAATTATATAATTTACAGTACAATCCTTCAAAATACTACATTCTGCAGATGAAACATCTTAAGACAGGAGTGACATCAGGTGTTTGCATTTTTCTCTTTATTCTTTTCCAGATTGGAAACAAAATTGCAGGGTCATTTTCCATTATCACAGTACATGACATGATGCACCAATTTTTTTTTTCTATCTTGTAACAGTAAAACACTGAAAAGAACACAAGGTTTCACAATGGATACTGGACCGACATTTAGCCCATTGCACTTACAACAGTGAATGCAGTTTTTTTCCCCTTGATTGTATTTTACCAGATTTTTTCTTCAAATTTAGAATTGTGTTTCAACAGATTAACATCTATCCACTCTTAAATGTTGTTACAGGAACAATGGAAACCAGGATCATGTTTGTCACTTCAGTGTTTCTTGTTTTCATTTGTTTGTTTTTTTTGTTTTGTTTTGTTTTGTACAAACACAATATTTATAGAAATCCTACACAGACCAGATATGTTAATATGTTTCTGTTTTTTATCCACTGTAGGAAACAGTCATTGACAGTCAGCCACATACACTATGCTTAATTTTGTCATTAGATTGATCTCTTATACACAAAAGCACAAAAAAGTTGGCAACTTAGCCAGCCTGGGGATGCACAAGACGGCCAGCATTTTTACTCAGAAGATTGAACACTGTACAAAAAAGGTATGTATTTACAGTGAGGGCATGTCTGTGTGTGTGCGCGCTGTGTGTCTGTCTCACTGTGGTTATGTCTGATTGTACATGTCTGTCTGTTGCCAAGACAGACAACTGCTCTGGAGGCCTTGGCTCATGCACTGGTTATGGAGAGTTTGTAACTTCCAGGGACCTTAATTTGTCCATTTGTTTAATCTGGTATGACAGAAAAATTAAATCGATTAACAAATCCCTGTTCCTTAGTGTACTGTCTAGCAGGTGATTAGCCTGACATATACCACTGCTGTCAGCCTTGTGTTCTGACCCTCTGCCTAGTGGTGTGAGATCTATGATGCCATGGATTTCAGTAAACCTGTGATATGTATGGTCACATGCATAGGATATGATAAGACATGAAACTTTTTTGGATAAATTCTCAGATATGCTGATGGTGTAGATTAGTGGAGAGTTTAAAACATTCAGTACATTTGATAGCTGATCTCTGTTTTTGAGACATTTTCTTTTGCCTTTCCGTATTTGTTAGATTGTCCACCTGGAGGGGTATCTGTGTGTATGTCTCTGTTTATAGCTGTGTTTGGGTAATGGTCGAGCACAAAGGAAATGGTTCCATGTGAAATATTCTGATGCGATGAAATGTAACAAGTGCTTCGCAAAGTCGCATAACCAGTGCATGAGCCAGCGCTGGGCCTTAGTAGGGCTTTGCCAGCCCATAGACAGGCAGACTGAGCACAAGCAGAACAAGCCAGGTGTAGCCAAGAAGGACCCATGCTTAAAGCGACAAGATGATGGACGTCATTGATTGATAAGTCAACACAGATAACCCTTTGGCAACAGAGTTTCCCCACCGCAAAACGGAGAAGGGATTAAACATGCCACTGAAATAAAAACAAGTCTAGAATTGTTTTCCAGGAAGTCATACACCATACATACGGATAGCTAAACACACAGTTCATATCCACATTTTGGACTCTGCAGAAACACAATGTCATTGATTTCAGTTGTGTGTAATTGTGGCGTCACGGTATACTTCAATCATTGCATAGAACATCTGGAATGAAACTTGATTTCCACTCTTTATTTTATCATTGTGAGTGTCCGTCTGTGTTGTGTTTTTTTTTCATATGTCATTTTTATATGGGCATGTTTGAGTGCATGCAAATGTATCCATAATCCTAAAAGAGAGAGGGGGTGTGTGTGTGTGTGTATTTGTGTGGGCGTAATAATCTCAAATATATTTAGAATGAAGATCAAGAGACACCACTGATTCCCAACCACTTATTTTAACAACAATAACTTAATTGTGCTCTATACTGGTTCTGCATGCTATTGCTTATAGAAATCAACAAGAAAAAAAAGATTAAAATGCAGAATAATTACGAAAAAAATCATGAAAATATAAATAATATTACCAAACATTAAACAAACCATAAAATCCGAGAAATATAAATCCATAAATACACAAATTAATATTTTACAATATCAGCTCTATCTAGATATGTACATTTACAGTAGTATACAGTTGTGCAAAATAAATTGAGTAAGGATGGTATGAATTGCTTTTAAAAAAAAGTGAGGTATACAAGTACAAAACACAAATACAAATAAGGCTCTTATTTTCAAAGAAAAAATAGGCAAAATGATATGAAACTAGCAGATGGAAAGCAAAATCAAAACAATCCCAGACGTTCACTGCTCTAGGACCAACTTGTGATGGCTGAGGGGCAGAAGTGGCCATGCCAACACTCTGACACCACCTCCCTGGTCTTATCGGAGTCTTTAGTTGCGGTCTACCCCATGTGTCACAGTCTAGCCCCTGGGACTTGTGTGGAGCTTGTGAAGTAGATGCTGGGTATGGGTTTGTATACATATGGATTTATATATTTTCATTATATTCATATTTGTGCGTGCATTCCCATGTCCACATTTTACACAATGCATTCGATAAA
Source organism: Sprattus sprattus (assembly GCF_963457725.1). Taxonomy (NCBI): domain Eukaryota; kingdom Metazoa; phylum Chordata; class Actinopteri; order Clupeiformes; family Clupeidae; genus Sprattus; species Sprattus sprattus. The sequence goes on along the minus strand of NC_137908.1, from coordinate 19,300,315 downwards.
CACATGACAAGGTCAAGGATAAACGAACAGAGCAGAAGTAAAACGAAAGTAAAACAGAAACATTCAAAAAGAGGGCTAATCATCGCCATAGTGGAATGTCAAGATCTTAGAAACCAAGCATTACATTTATTTATAATAGTCAAGAGCTGTAGTCTGTCCATTCCTTTACAAGAGGAAAAGTGGTCACTTCCAACAGTGCTCTCTCATTGTTGAACAAATTCCATGTTTAGTACTGGAAAAAAGAACGAACTGCTCTCCTGTCTCATTTGGAGCAGGACACCAGAGCAACTGTAATGAAGGATTCTTAAAAACCACAACTTTACATTAACAACATGCATCCGGTAGCCTGTCTTCACCTGTGTGGGTTATACCTGTGCTCAACAGGATGCCATTATGTCTGTACATGCACTTCATAACACATTGGATCACAATGTGTGAATTGGATTATCTGAATACTACACGCATACGTATGGGATAGATGGCACTGTATATGCATCCATTCTATCTTCTGTTCACTTGATAGGAGTGTTTTGCATGGTGAGAAATCAACAGCACTGGCATCACACAAAAGAAAGGAGATTGGGAACTGTCTCCCCAAATTAACGACAGCCAAGCATCCTTTCATTCCAGATCCTATCTCTCCCAGACAGGCAGACAAATCCCACCTCATAAACCTGTAAAAGAGAGAGAGGCAGAAAAGGTCAGACCCGGCCCAATATCATTCACAGACTATGAGTATCTGAGAGTGTCAGATAAAATGACAATGGTTAATTTCAATGTAGAACTTGCAAAATCGCTATCCCGGCGTGTGCTGATAGCACCATCTAATGACTAACCCATGTTTGAACATGTTAATTCTTAAAATACTGAAACATTAGCCTACACAATGAATGCATTACAGGCATTAAACGTCCAAGGTTCGCTTCCCACTCAGGTTCATATCGCTTCAACGCTATGTCCCAGCCATACCCAGCAAAAAGGTCCCCCCATTTATCATCTTGGTAAAAAGTCTAAATATTAGTACATAGCCAAAACCAAACCATCATCAAACAGCATCATGTTGGCAACATTTATTTTTAACTGAAAATGTCCAAACCATACACAGTAAGCAAATAATCTAAAGATTAGAAAATTATTTATTTGCAATATCAACTTAATGAAGAAGAGACTATATAGCCTGTAAGGTATAGGCCTTTAATTGGCTTTAGTTGTTTGTGTGAACATTTGTTTGACTCGTTTTTTTTATAGGCTACTGATACATATGAATTAAGCTAATAAATGTGTAGTACAGAACATACAGTGGAACTTAAATTGAAAAGCTTAAATTAAACGCCCTGTACAGCACATACGCCTTCTTTAAGTCCCTAATTACTTCACTGGAGTTGGTTTAGTTTGGTGGAAAATTGCATGCACATGTTTTAACACTGGCTTTTTCACCTTTTGTATTTTTCTCTGTGTTCCCAGACATCCTGGGGCCTCCTAATCAATATATGTATAAATGTCATTCTGTATATTTAATAAGATGAATAAATCTAGGAAAATACTAAAATCTAAATCTTGGAGAATACTTGGAATGGAATCTGTGTTCAAACTGTACAATGCCAGTTTTTCCATGTTATCGCTATGGCAAGAGATACATATCCAGGTAAGATTGCTTTTGGTATCTATGCCATTAACCTGCCAAGTATAAAGCACATTCTTGTCTGGACATCAACTTATGACAAGTTGTAACTTGATGAAAGCCATAACTCATACAGAGATGCCTACAGATAGCCTTCATTTTCAGACTAAATGCTAATTTATATGGCCTCATTTATTCATGTTGACTTGATAGACATGAGTTGTGTTACTTTCACAGACACTAGAGGGCAGAATAGTTTTTCACAAAATAGAGTTTTTCATTAAAGCACACTCAGCAGCAGCAGCATTTACAAACAGTGATATTAACTGCTTTTCCGTAATAAGGCAAGGCTACAAAATTTTACTTTAATATCAGGAGATATGATTTTGAAGAAAATGCTTCAATTTCAAGAAACAATACTTGTAATACATTTATTTTGAAATAAAACCTTTCAATAGCAGTAAGTGTCCTCTACTTAATGTCAGTGCAATTTCCATTTTCACTCAAGGTCAAACGCTCCCATCTTGGCTCTTTTCCAGACTCTGGAATAGGGTTGTCATGCCGACACCAGTGCAATCAGCACCATTCTCTCTTTGTCCGTCTCTCTGCACGCTGTCCCAATGGCCACACCCCTCTCAGTGACCTCATGAGACTGGCCCAGCCCAAGCAGAGACGTGCTGGGATTGGCCATAATCCGCCGGGCTGAGTAGGCTTGCCTGCTGCCCTAAGAGGGCCTGAGCCTGTTTTATCTCCCAATCCCCACCGAGAATCCCTCCACACACTCTCTGACGTGAGGCGCCAACACAGTCATCATGTCATACCCCGTCATAGACAGAAGGACTGTACATGGGAGCAGGGCTGGGCACTTGAGTCATCAGCTCAATCTGTTCTGATTGTACCACAGTGCATCACAGGCTTCTCTTATTTAATTAAATCCTGTAATCTTGTCCACTGTTTTTTTTTTCCTTTTCCCCATTCTCCCAAACCCCTGGTGGCCTTCCTCATTTTGTGCTGTATTGACTGTACTTTTTTAAAGGCATTTTCTATAGTGACTCGTCACATTCAGAAACCAAAATGTGTGTAGCCTTGGCAGGATGTTAATGCCTCAGTTAGCACACTGATCTGCTTGCTAATTATAGGCTTCTTTGGCTAACCCACTTTCTCGACTGGAGTGAAAGGGTAAACCCCTCTAGCCAGAAGAGGTCATGTGATCTGAGTGGTGACCTTTGACCTCCCACACAGTATCAACAGGAACCCTGGAGCAGGTACACTGTGCAGTGCCCTCTTGGTGAACCGAGTTTTAGAAAATTGGCTGGTAACAGGTGAGCTCGGAGTCAATTCAAACTGACCACATGACAAGCTAAAAGGATCCAATACAAAATGATCAACTGTACCACCTCTCTGACCACCAGGTGACAACTGAATACAAGCAATGATAATTCCACTGACAGGCCTGTTAGAATGCATTAAGGCTTATGCCAAAGGTAAACACAATGACTCAATGTACAAATAACTTTTTTTGTGGCACCTAGCATAAGCACGTGTTAACTATGCACACCGTCAAAGTACACACAACACCGTGATCAATACCTTTAGCCAAACTGTATAGGTATGAGACGACATGATCAATACCTTTAGCCAAACTGTATAGGTATGAGACACCATGATCAATACCTTTAGCCAGTGGTGGTCCGTCAGGGCCTTCAAGGCCTTCTCTGCTGGCCTAAACATCATCAGAAAATAAATGTAATAAAATACATTTAATTTTAATATTTTCTTTTCATAAATATGTATTCAATTATTCCCTATAGTCCATTATCTTCATTTCATAACTTCCAGCGTTGTTAATTTATGTTAGAGCTTTCATCCAATCATATTTCAGCTATCATGTGTTGCCACGCTCCGCGAAATCTTCCCCGAGAACAGAAATCTTCCCTGAGGCCTTCAGAATTCACATTGAAGGCCCGTGTACATCTGATTGGTTATCACAACTGGCTGTTTCATTTAATTTAAGTTGAATGAACTGAAACAGACAGTTGTGACAACCAATCAGATTTCGAGTTGGCGACACTGGGCCTTCTAGAAGGCCCGGAAGATTTCTTTCCTCGCGTTGAACGTGACACGTAAACGTCCTTTGCTTGGATACTGAGGCAGACCGGTGCAGTGCTTCAGTGCTCAGTTTAGCTGGCTAATGCGAAAACGACGTACATGCTTATGCTAGTTGTTTCAATTGGTAAGACTAAATATAATTACATTAACCAACTCATATAAACTAGTTTACACCAACTTGATAATTCCAGTTTTTTATACAATTACAACGCCATTTTCAAGACGGAACTTTCAAGAAAAACTGGATATCGTGAGGATGGGAAATTTAATGAAACTGCTTTGCAGGTGGGACAATGCGATGTTTAGTGGACAAACTTGTTAAAGCTTTCGGTGGACTTAATAAAACTTTGTAGACTAATCCCTGAAAATCGCCTTTTATTTTTAAGTTGTGACAGTAATATCCAAGTGATCATATAACTGAGAGTTTACTACTCTTAATGTATTGTTAATACGGGTGTATTGATTTTAAATGCTCCGGAAATATTAATAAAGTCTGTTGTACTCGACTATGTTAAGGTAGGCTACTCACTGCCTTTCTGTATAAATATAATGGTTCTAGAGCCATGGCGTCATAATGATGGTATTAGGAGGCAGATTCACTCAGTTTAACATCGTGTAGGACACACTAGCCCCTTATACATGCGTCAATGTAAAGCTGTTACATCGCTTCTACCACGATAGAAACTCGCGAACGTGTTACAATTGCCTCATGTATAAGGGGTCTAGACGTCTGAAGCTTTCGAGAGAGGTGGTTTACCACGTTCGTTCGGCTTAGAAAAGGGCGTGTCAAATCAGGCCGATGTGTCATGGGGGAGGCCGTGCGTGACTGGGGGGAGACGGTGACAGGAGGCTAGAAAGTTAGAGGCTAGAAAGTTCACTCCATCATCTCTTTGAAATTCCTTATTCCATGAGTGGTAGGCTACAATGTGACTGGCTGTTTTAAAATATAACTAATAGCCTAACGAAACAAAATAACCCAGGAAGTTTCATCTTCGAGACGTTAAGGCTTCTTCCAATACTGACAGCTGACTCATAGCTTGCAGGTTTGCGGGAGACGCGACATTTGAGGGATGTCACTTAATTTAAACCTTTTTTGCTTCCGTTAGTGTGTGTGTGTGTGTGTGTGTGTGTGTGTGTGTGTGTGTGTGTGTGATAGAGACAGAGAGGACTCAGTAAAACATCGGAAAACACCGTGTCTCTTAAGCCTTAAGCTATCACTCACCCCCACAATGAAATATGCCTCTGCTGATATGCCTAACCTTCGTTCTATTTAGAATTTGTCTTAGCACTATGCAGAAATAAAATTAAACAAACCAGGTGGGAGCACATCTCCGTGGTCTTTTCGCATGCCCGAGGCAATGTAACAGCTTCACATTTTGCACATGTATACAGGTAACGACAAGAGCCGTTTCCCTTGAAAATCTTCACACCTACACGCGAATACGAAACTTTTTGAGATCAGTGGTAGGACATCGCTGAAGGCCCAGTCGTGAAATGCACGGACCGCCACTGCCTTTAGCCAAACTGTATAGGTATGAGACACCGTGATCAATACCTTTAGCCAAACTGTATAGGTATGAGTATGGTTAACATTAACACAAGAGCCATTTCAGCGTGAGGAGTGCCTGTACAGCACAAAGCATACTGCTTAAAATCTACCTGTGGTATATGCACATAGGGCCATAATGTGTTAGATGCGCACCACAAAGATGGCAAAGATCACGTTGATTACTACTCGTCATTACTCATTTTGATTACTAGGGCACATTTCATTTGGTAATTTCATAACATGCAGACAGACTTAAGCATCTTAGAGGCTCATTAGGGTGTGTCTGATCAAAAAGGTAGGCGTTGCATGGAAATTGTTTTGAGAAAGGCCTTTTGCCTTGTCTGGGAAGTTCCCGCCACCTTCACTGCATTTCATTTGCTCAGTTAGTCTGGCGAACTACGCAATGGCGGTCCACTTCAGTCACGTAATTGGACACTCCTTTAACCAATCAGACCAACGATACAGGGGACGTACTTTGCATCCTGTTTTCAATTGAATCATTGAGAGCGTTTAGATGCACACTATAAAAACAGATTATTATCGGGTTTTGTAGTTAGACTATCTGGTAATTCTAGTGCTCATGTTAACGGAATAAACTGATATTTGTTATGGGTTTTTGAAAAACCTGTTTAACACACCTATTTTGTTACGTAGTCGTGGTTAATTTAAATCCGCCAATGGCGCGCCAGGTAGCCAATAGCCAGCTTGTGATTGGCTCCAAGGATCCTTACAATTCCGAACTAACCTGGTATAGACACTTTGCCAGACTGACTCTGAAGGCAAAATCAAATTGGCCGGAAGAAGAGGGGCGGGACTTCCCAGACAACATTTTGCCCCTTTTTTCTTTGAAATGTAACCTCCATCTTGGTTTTCAGCGTCTGGTCGACACACCTTTTCTAATCTCTACACAGTATGACAGCATAACATTGACCACTCGCTGTCATTTACCCAACAAAATATTACCAAATTGCTACGTAGGCTATGCAACTATGCTCAACACCACACAGACGGTGAATACAATAATCCAGTAGCCTTTATTTATTTTAGTTTTATAGCAAAGAACTCACTCAGTTTAGACCACTGATCAAAACATTCTCCCATTTTGCTGTTAAGCACTTTTAGCTGCATTGTTTTGTATAAAAGGTGCTATACAAATAAAGTTTATTATTATTATTTACCGTTCTAATATTGCCTAGCGTCGCTCAGCATAATGGCACTGAAGATAGGGATGTGTAACTTCTCTACCTACAAAGGGGATACTTCCATAAAATATTTGTTTAGTTTTCACTATTCATTAAATATGTTTTGTTTACAAGGGTAAGTTTACATTTCACAAAGGCACCTACCACATAAATGTCAAATACAACTAGTGCCGTAATAGTGATAGTGTTGTGCAAGAATCACCATCATCATATAGGAATAATTATTCAATGTGTATATGATGTAGAAGTTCAGAAACATAAAAAAGCGATGCTCAGTATACATTTCCTGTAAGTCGTCTCATGATTAAATCTTTATCATTAGCGTATATGTTCTGTCTAAAACATTTGTATTGCAAATTTAGAATGCAATCTAATTATTACAGAAATGAGCCGAGGTTGTCGTTGTGCAATCAATATTTTTCTCTCGTTCTTCTGCTGGAGTGTTGCTGGGATTGTTTTGCCATTAAACAGTGAGTATTTCGTTATTTTGATGTATTTCATTTATCAATTGATATGCATATATATATACAGCATGTTCTTTCTTGAACCACATAAGCAGTAAAGGGACTTAGTGATAAAAGTAATAACAATCAAGCATGCCATAAAGATCCCAATGCTTCTGTCAAATATCAAAACTACTAAATGTCTCACAAGCTACAGAGACAGAAGCAAAATAATTATACATTTTATCCAAACACTCGGAAAGAAAAAGGACTTTCTGTGTTGGACACACTTAACTCAAGACTATTTTCCCTTTGTGTGCACAAAGCAAAGGCTTTGCTGACATCCATTCTCCCTCATCGGCTCTTCTCTACGGGTCTCCATCCATTCAGACCCTGCTTAGTGCCGTCTAACGCTTGGCTACCCCAACATAGAAAGACGAGTCCTCGAGTTTCTCCCTAGTGCTGTTTAGTGAATGCAAAGGTCCATATGCAGTATGCTGCTGACAGGGCACAACTGCCCCCAGGGTTGGACTAGTGTATACAGTGGGCCAGATGATCCAAAAAGCACTTATGTCAGGGCTAAATGTTGGCACTGAGCTCCAAATGAGTCATCAATTTACCTCAGGCCCTCTCATTACGTATGTGGCTAGAAAGGTAATCACATGCAATTGTTCACACAAACATTTACAGTATTACATGTCTTGTTCCTTCATACGTCCTGGGTTACTTTAAGCGTTACTCACAACTATACTGTATGTTCTGACGACAGGAAGTATTTATAAGACACATACAACTCTGTACAGAATCTTAAGATTTCATTATGTTACTTCTCTTAGCAGGGAAAACATATAAAGGCTTGAATGTGTTACATGCTGACATGTGTACTCACCAAAATCACTCAGGTATTCTCCTTCCCAGTAATATAATATTAAATGATAAAAACTGTTTCATTTCATTTTTCCAGTACTAATCCACAGATCTCTGTCTTCGCCCTATAAAAAGGGAAAAAAAAAAAAGATTACTGTCACTAACCTTATCGCCAAGGTGATAAACAAGAAACAATAAACAATGCTCTCTGGCCGCGTATGATCCAAACTCATTAGTGCTTACCTTCCTCTCAGCAGCTCACCAAAATGAGGTGAACTTCTTCCCCAGAGCAGACACAGCTGTGAGAGAGATTGAAGTAATAAAAACAAAGAGATAGGATGGAGAGAAGAAAACAGAGGATGGAGTATATTGCTGTGATGCCCTGATGTTCGCTTTGTCACCTGCAAGTACTTGTCTATTGACAGTATCCAAATAACCAAGTTTATCAGTGTACATCATAATATTTAATCAACTGACAATGTTACAACAGACAGTATAAAAAACACATCCGAAACTCTGTAAGCTTTGTAAATTCTGCATAAAATATGAATCAGTCTGTACACAAGCAGGCAAATAACATAATGGGCCCTAGTTTGAGGGCAGAAACAGCAGCATTTGCGCAATGTTGCCAAAAAAAGGAAATTGTTCAGTGAGAGAGGTAAAGGTGTGGTCAAAGGCACTAAGAAGGCAGAGCCAGACAGAAGTTAATTAGTGAAAGGTTTGGTTAAAGCCGACCAGTAGCACTGTCGAGCAATCCCTTTACACTGAATGTGTCAGACGAGATTACCGTGTTAGAAGATGGCAATATTGCAGCGTTCGCCAGGAGCACTTTTACACGGAATAAACCATAGTGCTTCTTATGTTACATTGTTAATTAGGGCATGTGATTTTGAGCCTGTAAAAAGAGATAGTGTATTGCTTGCATTCCAAGTTAACGTTATTTTTGTTGAGATCAATATAGCCCATCTCACATCCATTCTGGAGAATTTGCATAACATGTGATACATATTCAATGTAATAATGGTCAATTTAATAATGGTTAAATGTTTCAGCAGACATTTGGCACTTCCAATGATGCCACTTGTGGGAGCAGGAGAGATCAACTCTATTTTCTATGGAAATGAAAGTTTTCAGATGGAACACAGGTTTTTGTTGTACACAACTTTCACTTCTTTCCCCAATAGGAAAACCTACGTGGTGTGTGAGCTTTTACTGCAATAGCATATTAGGTTTGTGTCAGGCAACTATGGTTTTTGACATCAATTAGATTGAAATTTTATCTTTGTTTCCTTAAAATTATTCTGGGAACAAACTGTATGCTATTTAGTGCGGTTGATGCATCCAGAACCCCAGCAGAACTGAACAGGTGAGTGAAAGCCTGTTTAGCTGAGCCTTTGTTCAATTGGAGAGAGTGGACACATAAAGGTACTCATTTACGCAACATAAGGCTACAGGTGACTGTATGTGTAGATAAAGAAACTGATGCGTAAATCGCAAGTGCAGCAGTTACCAGTAGCCTGCATCAATAGGGAATACATAAGATATGGGAGGTTGTGAGCTATGTTTATGTTGATGAACTCAAACACTTAGACCACCCTGAATGCAATTTCTTTCTGCATTCCGTTTTGGCTAAGAAAAAAGATCTTTTGTGGATCTGGTGTGGCCTGGTCTAAGTCTAATTAAACTAAAAAATATGTGAGTAGATATAATAAGAAAAGTAATTGTGTAATTACATCATATATGACATTCGTTTACTGCTGACCGAACATTCATTTAAGTCTGACTAATTAGACTACCTCTTCCTAGACGCTCAAGTCTTTTAAGGGATTGAAAAAACCTGTAGGGCCCTATCTTGCACCCAGTGCAATTGACATTGTCACCGACGCATGTATCATTCCTATCTTGCACCCGGCGCACAGCGCGATTTTCCCTCCAGAGGCGCGCTTCGAAATGAACTTGCGTCGACATGGGCGGGGGCGGAACAGAGAAGGCGTTTCTCTGGCGCAAGTGGTATTTTGCAGTTTCAAAACAACGCCGTGCGCCGTGCGCCATTGACCACAAAAAAGCTGGTCTAATGTCAGAGGCGCAATGTCTAAAGTCTGTAACGCGTATTCAGAACGCTATTTTAAGGGCGCATGTGCTTGCCCGCACAGCATATAGGCTACACGTTACTTCTGTCGTTTACACGAGAGATTTACACCATTTTTTTGGCAAGCCATATATAATTACAAGGAAAATAAAGTATTTACCACATGAGGAAATCATTGTGATATCCGTATCCAAGATATTTTAAAACTAGGCATACATCTAGCGTACACATTGACCCAAATGATTCAGGTTAATTGAAGCTGCGTGACATTTGATTTATTGTATGGCTTTGTTGCATTTATTTCATGCCAGTATTATTATAAATCTTGTAAACTCATCTCTGTGTATGCACTGGGTTGGGTGCCGATTTCCATGCCCCCAAATCCCTGCACGCTCTCAGGCGTGAGGGTAGACGTGGCGATGTCCTCTGCTGCCGTCAGGTCCTGGGTCGGGGCAGATCCACCTCCCGTGAGGCCACGAGAACGTGTGTTTACCTTCCAGCTTGGATGTCCCACGTCTCCGGACGTCATTATAGCGTTTTCGGCACCGTTTTCGGGTGCCCTGTAGCAGAAACAATCACGGCAATATATTCCCATGCTTGCTTGACTTTGCTGACTTTTGGAGGGTTATTCGCATCCCCATATATCTATCTCCCGGCTTTTTACAAAGCCATACAATAAATCAAATGTCACGCAGCTTCAATTAACCTGAATCATTTGGGTCAATGTGTACGCTAGATGTATGCCTATTTTTTAAATATCTTGGATATGGACATCACAATGATTTCCTCATGTGGTAAATACTTTATTTTCCTTGTTATTATATATGGCTTGCCAAAAAAATGGTGTAAATCTCACGTCGGTCTCCTCGGCTGTGAACTTTTCCGGTCTTCCACCAGGTAATTCCGCCATCAAAATAACAAGCCGCTATGGACTATGCGCTCCTCGCTCTTAAAGGGAATGTGAGATGACGCTCGGATTGGTTTATTGCATATTACGCCCAAACCACACCTATGGCTGAGTAACCTCCTTTGGACCAACCCTTTTGACACTTGCGCTGGACGCAAGTGTGTTTTTTCCGCCGTTAAAATAGCAACTGCGCCATAGAGCCGCCCACACAGCTACTTGCGTTTGGCGCCGTCCTACTTGCGTTTCTGATCGGCAAGATAGGGCCCTGAATCTTTTCAAACAAACATTTTATATTTTTTTTTGCCAGGATAAGTGTTAACTTCGAGGATATCCAAGATAGATTAATTGCATTAACCCATAACACAGCCCAATGGGAAATTTGGTTGTATCCTAAAATTACTGTATTTTTATTGTTGTTTATTTTCATTGTATAAGGTGCAATTCATATTGTTAAATAGGTGCAACTTATGTTTTCATGTTTAAAAATTGTATTAGTTAAAATTTAGAATAAATCAATGAGAATCAAGGTGAGAGGTCAGGGGTGAGGAGATAAAGACGAGTGTTGGAAAAGTGACGGGAGAGAGCGAGGAGCGGAGCTTGAGAAGTGCCACGAGAAGGAACAATATGAGGGGTTATTGCATGTAGCAATATTGTATTGTACAGTTAATTCAGGAGGAACGGCCAGTGACTCTCATTGTTAACTTATACATAGCGATATCTGCCCGCATTGTGTTGCTTTGGGGAAGGGAAGGGGGGGAAGAGGGAAGTACAGCAACAGCTAGTTCAGCCCGAATTTAGCTTTGTGCTGTGGACGGAGATACAGGACTTTCAAAGAGAGTAGCCAGCCCGGCCACTCATTCGACGATAGGTTCCTGGATCATCAGTTCCCGACAGCTCTCATCTCCATTCCTGCCTCGCAAACACGGGGAGGAGGATGACGAGGAAGTTGTTTCCTTTGTGTGGCGCTTTTGGCGCAAAGTAGCCATTTTGTTTGAGGCTCCACCGCTCTCCAGCAACTAAATAGGCCTGCACCACTCATCTGAAATCTGTTTGGGTACCCAACAATAGTGTATATATATATACATATACGCTTAGAAGTAATAGGTTTGTAAGGGTTATTGGGGTGTATAAGCTAATCGGATGCTATGCTACTAGAATGCTAGGTTATGCCACACTGGTGTGTGGGATGATAGCATGCTAGTCTATGTCATGCTTTGCATTGCTCATGTGTTTGATACATGTTACTGAGGTGAATTGACTGGACTCAGTCAAACTAAAATTCGTTATTGGTGGGTTATATTCTGTGTAATTGTGTATATATATATTATCTTTTCATAGTTATTTTCCAAGTAAATGGTTAAATGTATCCCCTTGTGTAATTGATTTATATCAGTAAATTACTGGTTTGTTAATAGATAGTAGTAGCCTTCTTGGCTAGGTTTAATAGTGATCCATACATAAGTGAACCTAAGTGTTAGAGATAGATATTAAATTACTATATTTGGTATTGGGCTATATAATGGTATTTATAATGTGCTTAAATAAAAGTGTTAGAGTGTTGGAAAAGTGACGGGAGAGAGCGAGGAGCGGAGCTTGAGAAGTGCCACGAGAAGGAACAATGTGAGGGGTTATTGCATACGCAATATTGTATTGTACAGTTAATTCAGGAGGAACGGCCAGTGACTCTTATTGTTAACTTATACATAGCGATATCTGCCCGCATTGTGTTGCTTTGGTTTTTGACGGAACTCGGACAGAGTTTCTGAGTTCCGTCAAAACCTTGTATTAATTATATATAGAAGAAACAGTTTAGGAATTCGGGCAGCGCACTCCAGTGAAATACCTTGGACAGCTAGGGGGCGCTTCATACAGAAATATGTAAGCCTTATGCACCACTCTTCCAATAAAGGGAGTGTGATATTTAATGCCAGATAGATAAATCAGACTTGGGCAGTGATGGTTTGTGATGTGAGTTTCTGCAACCCAACTCGGGCCCAATGTGTTTATAATTAGTTTTGAACATTACCATCTCCCAGCTTTCCTGCCTGCTCTGCTGCCCCTCCCTGCAGCATTTGGCTGAGAACGTTGGCCCCCTCCGCAGGGGGTTGTCCGGCTGCTGCACTCCCTATCCCCCCGGGCCTGGGGGCTGCTTTCGAGCCTGTCAAAATGGGAACATGACACCTTTGGGATACATAACATGCTCTTGCTCATTCATTTACAGTAGAATCTGATGGGACCAAACCCTTAATCCTGTTTTCGATATGAAACTAGCATTGTAGAGTGCAAGGCCATTTAATCGTAAATAGCATATCTATTGTTAAAACACTGTATAGAGTGTTACTGTTTAAGCGAAAATTTCAGACAAAAATGTAAGTACATCTCACCTATTCCAGTTGCAGGAATCAGGGGAGGTTTGGCAGCCTGTGCTGGAACAGCTTTCGCCCCTATAGCTGTTGCAGGGGGAGGAGTAGCAGTTGCTGCTGGCCTTGTCTGTGTCCCAAAAGAAGAGACAAATTATTTTATGAAATGGTACAGTATCTTCAAGCATTGATGAACATTATTTAATAAAGGCCAATTTTTTAATCAGAGACTAATGTTTGTTTTGGGGGGGGGGGGGGTGTAGTAGGGTACACTGACCGCTGCAGGTAGTTGGCCTGCTGGTGGTTGGCCTGCTGTTGGTCCTGCTTGCTGGGGTTGTCCTTGTGCTGCAGTCTGTCCAGGTCTGGCTTGCTGCTGAGCAGTGGCTGTCATTGCCGTGGCTGCTGGTGTGGTTGGAGCATCCGCTGTGGTTGGCTGTTGCTGGTGCTGCTGACCAGCATGGTGGTGTTGCTGCTGCTGCGGGTGCTGCTGCGGGTGCTGCTGCTGCTGCTGACCGCGTGACTGCTGGCCTGGGTGCTGGCCAGCATCGGGTGGCTGACTTCCTGGCTGTCTTCCTGGGTGCTGGCCAACATCGGGTGGCTGACTCCCTGGCTGTCTTCCTGGGTGTTGGCTAGCATCGGGTGGCTGACTCCCTGGCTGTCTTCCTGGGTGCTGGCCAGCATCGGGTGGCTGACTCCCTGGCTGTCTTCCAGGGTGCTGGCCAGCATCGGGTGGCTGACTCCCTGGCTGTCTTCCTGACTGTTGCTCTCCTGTGGTGGAGCGCTGCTGCCCTTGCTGCGGCGTCTGTTGTCCTGTAGGACCCTGCTGCGCTTGCCTAGAATCTGGATCCTGTCTTCGGGATGAGCCAGGCTGTCGCTGCCCCCTTTGACCCCCAGAGCTGTGGTGGTTTCCAGGGTCTCTGGCATGCTCTGAGTCTCGGTAGCCACCCTGTGAAGATCGGGATTCACCTCTCCTCTGCGATCCAGATGTTCCACGCCCTTCTCCAGATCGCGCAGATGGATCCTTAGGGTGAGACCGCGAGGAACGGGAGGAACGGGGTTCCTCAGAGGAATGCCGGGATGAGTGCCTTCCAGTACTGCTACTGCCATGGTGACGGTGTTCCCGTGACGATGTGGATGAAGGTTGCCTTGGTTGTCCATACTCGTCCTGAGGCCACAAATCCTCCTCAGGGGGCTCATCATAGTCGTGATAGGTGTGCTTCACATTGCCCCTGCGGCCCGAAGTAGTGTGGCTTCCTCCTTCATGATGACGGGAACGACTATTTCGTACCTCTCGTGGTTTCTCAAACCAGTCTGTCTCTTCCTGACCCAAATGATAGGCTTTTTTTGGAAAATCAAAAAGAAGCGTCAGTTGGTAAGTTGAAACAGGGGTGATTGCCATCACCAGGGAGGAGAAGCATGCAAACACAAGGCATGCAGTTTCCACAGCAGAGAGGTACATGTCCAAACATTAACACATGCAGTCTTTCGAAGCAAAAGAAAGCTCTTCAAACCATCAGTGGAACATAACACAGTGCACAGAGCATAAACACGGAAAATAAAATAACAAAAAAGGAAATACATTATAGACATTCCAAGCCATGCATGCAACATGCAAAAAGAAATATAGGCAAATGCGGTATAATTCACTGGGCATCACATCCTCAGACAACAATAATACAAATGATTTATAATCCCACTGCTTTCCAGATAAGACATGTACATGCGCACCTCTCAAGAACAGCATGCATAAGAGGCAGCTGTGATTCAGCACCAGTTACCTTCACTGTCAGAAACAGCACAGTGCGAGTCATCTACAAGGTAAGGGTCTTCTGGTTTGTAGACATGGCTCTTTGGCATGTCCTTCATATGGTGGTCCTGCACATCTGGTAAGGAGTGGGTGGAGCCATATTGGTTCCGCGCATCATGTGGATCAACCCCAGGCGTGCCTCGCCCGATGCCCATTGGTTTTCCAACAGGACTGAGTGGACTCTCCTCCTCGGAGTTTTGGGTGCGCATAGAGGGGCGCCCGCTGCGACTTGTGCCCCTCTGGCTGCGTTCCATCATGTCTCTCTCATATGACTTGCTCCTGTAGCCACTTGAGTCACGGGAAGAGATTTTGTCCATGCCATAACCTGTAGATCTGGATCTCCCTGAGCCATACATACGATCCTCTTCTTCCAGGGCTTCACGGCTGGAGCAATAATATTTTTGATCATCATATACACTCTTTTTGAAACCATAAGAGTCTTCCTGGAGCTTTTTGTTTCTTCCTGTGCCACTGCTACCAGATGTGGTGGTCATAGGATAGGAGGCAAGATCAGACTCAACATCCCTTGCTTCTTCAATTGGTGAAAATTTGGAGACCTTTTGTTCCATTCCTTGCTTCCTGTGCTTGCTGCGCTTGGAGGACACAACTGCTGGGCCCAAACTCTTGGTTGGGTGCCTCTGAGATCCCGCAGCACGACTGGAAGAGTGTTTATAATCATCATAGTAATAGGGCGAACTTGAAGTGGTGCTGGGCCTGCCATGGCTGTCCACTGCACCTTGCTGATGGTATCCAGTGGTGCCCTTGGGCCTACCATAGGGATCATCATACTCCTCGCCATAACCACTTCCCCGTGCAGATGGACCATTTTCACTGCCATAACGGCCAGTTGTAGGATGGCCAAGACTGTCAACAGGGGGCCCCATGTTTTCTTTTGTCAGTTCACTGATATCATCAATCATTACATAGTTTCTGGGGATGTTCTGTTCCAGGTTGGTAGTGTAGAGGCCGTCAGTTCCATACGCAGATGTTGGGCTTGGTATACGATCAGAAAGGCTCTGCTCAGGGGTCCTGTACTGGCCATAGGTGTTGGACATGGTTGTAGACACATAAGCACCACTAAAGCCAGTGTCCTGAACTGTGGTGGCCACAGGAACAGCAGAATTGCTAATGATCTCATAGTTGGTTGGTAGTTTTTGCTCTAGGTCAGCCAGTGAGGTCTGTCTTGGCCTTTGGTGAACAGTGAGTATCTCTGCAGTGGGTTGGAAAGACATGCTCTGGCTTGGGTAGGGCAGAGTCTGTGATGAACCTGGTGGAGGCTGGAAACCTGAGTGGCTTGGCATATCTGTCTGATAGGAGGACTGACCATAGCTGTGGGAGGGGAAAGACCCTGGGGCCTGGTAAGTTGAAGGTTGAGGATGAGGCTGGAAGGTCCCTGGCTGAGGCTGTGAGGCTGCAGGGTATTGTGGGGGCTGGAAGCCAATCTGGTGATATGCTGTAGTGGGTTGCTGTGAGGCTATAGATTGGCTTTGTGGGTAGGGGAATGTCCCAAAGGATGAAGTTGTGGGATACTGAGAAGGTGCACTCAGGTCACTGGTGAACTGATGCATTGGTGCAGTGCTGGGTCGAGTCAGGAGCCCGTTGCCTTCATAGGCTGCGGACATAGCCGCAAGATTACTGAGCTGAAGGCTGTTGAGCTCGCTGTCAGACATGTAGTCTCGCACATCTCCCATGGATCTTAAGTAGGCATCTCTCCTCTCTCTCTCTTTGACCCGCGTCTCTTTACGCTGGGTGATGCCTAGTTCTAAATACCTCAGCTTGGCATCAATCTCCTTCTCCTCCTCCTCAAGCTCGATCTGCTGCTTGCGGAGCTTGGTGGACTCCTGCTCCACAGCTTTCAGCTCGTGCAGAAGTCCTGCCTTTGTGACACTTTGGGCTGGCCTTGGCAGCACCCTTTGAGGCATGCCTGGAGAGGTGTACATCTGGGTCATGGCAGGGGTGACTATAGGGAGTGGTGGCTCATCTGGCGGAGGGCTGGGAAGAGTTCTCTTCACCTTCCTCATCAGCAAATTCTGCTGCTGCTGCTGCAGGGCAGCCATCTGGAGAACAAAGATGGCAGAGAGGATTGACTATTAAATCGGTACACTAATTAACATCAAGCTTTACGAAAAACTGTTCTAAAAAACGAGAAAAAAATGAGATAGCTTGGAAAATAACAATGATACATTGTGGTGTGTTTCTTAAAGGCGTCCGGTTAGCTGAACTGATATCGAAATGTAAAAAAAATAACTTTTGACACTCCTGTGATCCCTAAAAAGGTTGCATCAAACTTTAAAACTGAATTTAAAATTAACACTTGATAACAGGCAGTGTTATATTTTTAATTTAATCTATTTTTCAAGATTACTGTATACAGCATTTCTATGTAAATTGACACCTCATCACATCCGTAACAGGGAACTGTGGAAACTATTTGTTGTGTGTCCACACAACAGAAGTTGAGGCTTTTCCGTTTAATGACATAAATGTGTCCCTGTGTTCCACATCAAACTATCAGAATTTTACAAAACATCAATCAAAGTTTACATCACTGATTTAAAAAAATCTTTTGCCTACATTCAGACCAAATATTTAAGCAATTAAACATATATGGCATCAAATACAAATGCATATAGTAATACACTGATACTACTTACTACACTCAAGATATGTGTGGATCCATAGTGGATTTAGAAAATATCCACAAAGAACTTTCAGAGTCTGTCATTGAAGAGTAGTGAAGAATAGCTGATCAAAAAATAACCAATATATGCTCCCTTTCTTGCTTTCACCTCCATTTACCAATGTAAATGAGGGTCTCTGTTTTCCACGCTCTGACAGCATACTGAGTGCTAGAGAATGAGAATACACTCTGACCAGCTGCTGAACATGCCCAAAGACAGCAGGGCAGCACCAGGAAGCCCACACATTGTGTCTCCCTCTGGTCATGTAAGAGGGTTTGCCAGAGAAGCACATGGTGTGTGTGTGTGTGTGTGTGTGTTTGTGTGTGTGTGTGTGTGTGTGTGTGTGTGTGTGTGTGTGTGTGTGTTTGTCAGATAAAAGGAAATGAAAAAATCCAATGAAAGTGTGATTAATGAATTGCTGACACTCACCACACCTATTTGACAAGTTAAGAAGTCAAATGAGGAAGGGAAGTGGGAATAATTAGGAATAAATGTCACAGTAAAGCCACTTCCTTTAAGAATGTTTGGATGTACTGTATGTAGTATCTTTCCATTTAAACACCACTCACTAAAGAGCTTCAAATATCTGCATGAATTAATTTATAAAATATCTCTACCTCTTTGTGTTTTATTTTTCTCAATGTGTTCAGGATACAGCAAATTACTAAATGCAATATATAGATACTAGATGAAATATGCAATAATCCCTACTCACCTGACTGCTCGGGAGGGTTTGGTTTGAATACATGGAGAACCTGGTCTTGGAGGGGTCTTCTGAAGTGGGGCTGAGGGGCTTAGGGTCTGACATGGAGCGCTGCACACTCTTTATAGGCCTTGGGAGAGACTGATGCTTCTGAGGCGACTCAGCAGTGAAGGATTTCTGCTGTGGTGTTACATGGGCTTTATTGAGTTTCTCACTGGAAGCAAAGGTGGTCTCAAGCATGCGATGTGGAGACAGTGGGGACACAGGAGAGTATAGCACCTGTGGGGACTTTGGAGGCTGGCGGGATGCAGACTCATTTTGCTGCTGGGTTTGTTGCTGGTAGCCAATGTCCAATGGGTCTGGTTTCCTCCTTTCAAATTTGGATTGGGTTGAACCAACCATTTGCAGACTAGTAGTATATGGGCTGACAGTAGTGGGGACACTTAGCTGCGGTGCCACCACACCCTGGGAGTGGGCTTCAGGATCAGTTTGGCAGGCCAGGCTCTCTCCTTTCTGAGTCCTCTCTGGGGCAGAGATGTAGTGTAAAAGCTCCACCTTTGATGCTTCAGCCATGGTTATGTGAATTGCAGGTGAGACTCTGCCCAGCTGGTCCGGCTCAGTCTGGCATGAGGAGTCATTGACTGTTTGGCTGGCAATGCTTGAGGTGACTTTAGATGTGGCATCACCCTTGTTTTCTGTGCTTGACTCAGAGTGCTTGGTGAACCGCGACCTCCTGCGTCTGACGGGTTGCTCCAACTCTTCCTGGTCCTCCTCATCTGTCTGAACACTACAGTCGACATTGCGTCTGGTTCTCCTACGTCTCCCCATATACCTGTCTTCAGTGTCCTCATCATCTGTTTGAACGCTGCAGTCAGCAATTCTCTTGACAGGATCCTCCTCTGAGCCATCTCTCAGACGTGGCATGGAATTCTGCTTCCTCATCACCCTTCCACCCCCAGCATCCTCACTGTTCTTCAGAGACATCTCAGAGGCAGAACTCGGAATGGACCTTGAGGCAATCACAGACTGCACTGCCTGGCCATCCATGTAGGGTTGCCAAAACTGTACACTCTGTCCATCTTGACTGATCATCCTTCCACCAACCACTACACCTTGTATAGCTCCTTGAGCAGTGGTGGCAGCAGCTGCAGCAGCAGCGGATGCTGCGGCGGCTTCAGCTGCTGCTATTGCTGCAGTCTCTACTGCTGCTGTTTTCTGCCTCTTCTGTTCCTCCAGTTGCTGCTGGAGCTGCTGCTGTAAGGACTGGATCTGTTCCAGCTGGAATCGCTGTTGGGCCAACTGCTCCCTTTGCATGACTAGCTGTGTTTCCCTCTCCACTTGTTGCTGCTGTAAAACATGGTGCTTCAGGCTTTGCAGTTCGTGGATCTCCCGTTGCACAAGTAGTTGCTCATTCTCTCTGTTACGCTGAATCTGAAGGCGATCCCTCTCAAGCTCCTCCTGCAACCGCAACTGTCTAAGCTTCTCCAGCTCAATGCGCTCTCTCTCTAAATTCAACATTTGGTCCTGTTGCTGTTTCATACGGTCATCTTCCTTGTCTTTCTCAGCGCTACCACTAGTGGTGATGGTGGTGTTTGACACTGTGTCTGGCAACACTCGCGAGATAGATTCTGGCTGTGTCTGTCCTAATGCATGTGTTTGAGGATTCTGAGAGAGGTCTTGACCTTGTACCTGGGTGACCATTTGAGATTGGACTTGTGATGGTAATTGCTGAGAACCTTGAGACTGTACTTGAGGTTGTGCTGGAGGAATCTCAGATGGGAAGTTAGTTGGGGGAACCAGCTGGTTAATGGGTGGCACAGCAGATTGGGTCGTCATTCCACTGGTGTATGTCAAATGTGTGACAGGCTGGGTAGCGGGAACTGTAGAGGCAGTGTTCACAGGCCCAGCCACTGAAGGCTTTCCAAGGTACATAGGTGCTTGTTGAGGGGGTGTGCTTGGTTGTGGGATGCTTACAGGAGGAGGGACTGTTGTTGGGTAACGATTTGGAGTTGGGTATCTATAAGGACCTTGTGAAGACAGAGGCATCCTTGGAGTCACTTGAGGCAACCTGGTGAGGCTAGCCAAGGGTACAGCAGTCACATTGCTTGGAGGATACGGTCTATACACCCCTCGTACCATGGGTTGTATAACAGAGGAAGGCTGGGTAGTGATTGGCAACGTGGAGGCTATTGGGGTATTGATAGTGGAATATGTCATGCCATCAGGTCCCCTCATGGCAGATGGATATAGTGCCCTTAGGCTTGCTTGTCTGGCATTGATAAGGTTGGTAAGTGCTTGACCTTGGACAGTGGGCCTACCATCAAGACCATACAAGAGATTGGCCCTGATAGATGCCAACCCTTGTTGAAGGTTGAGTCTTCCTACTGGGCCTCCTCCTGTTCTAGCAGCATATTGGAGAAGTTCAGGATTGGCAAAACGGCCACCAAATTGATCTATGGTGTTAAGAGCAGCACACATCCTACCAATCTCCCTGGCTGTGGTGGCACTGTACTGAGCTAGGTTGGATTCTTGAAAGCCAGCCATGTCACGAGAAGAGAAGCCATAGTCTGCATTGATATTGGACATAGAACCATACCTTCTCAGGGGTAAGGGTGGACCTGCAACATCTCCTTGGTGCCGTAGGTCTGTATAGGACCCATACTGTGCTCCCATCCCCACATACCCCTGCTCATATGCCTGCTTCATGGTGGTCAAATCTACAGCAAGATCACCTGGATCAGCCCTTTGATAGAACTGAAGTCCTGCATCTGCCAAGTTAGTATCTGACATTGATGGCTGAAGGCGACCAGGAGGTGGTAAGAAATATTGTTTCTGCTGTTCAGGAGTTGGCCCATGCACACCAGCTGGCTGAAAGGCATCTTTCCCTGGCTGAGACTGCTGTTCAAGAGCTGAGTGTTGGGATGGAACAGGGTGGGACGCTTGAGAGAGTTCACCTGTGGGATGTTGGTCTGTGGGTCCTACCTTGGGCCTCTGACCAAAAGAACCTGAGCAACCTCCAGCAAATGGCAGCTTATAGACAACATCACAGCAAGCAACCTGGTTTTCTGTTTTTATTTGTGAACCAGTGAGATCAAGAACTTCAGGTGCTGGTGGTGGGGGTGGTGGAGGGCGCTCTTCTTGTTTCACAAGTTGTGTCACTGTGGACCCTTGGGAAGTATTACTTTCATCTAGTTGCACCATCATAACATGGGGCTTGCCTGTTGAGAGATTCACAACCGTTGGCTTGTTTTTCAGTTCCAATGCTACCCCTCCATATATATCATGTGGAAGCGTAGGAGAGGCAGAGCCCGAACCAGGTGAGGGCTGTGGAGGAAGAGGAGACACTCTGGGGATGGCACTGACGGTAACCACATTTCCACTGTTGGCCTGGCTCACCATCAGGTCTTTCTTTAATAATATTGGCTGGACTTGATTTGCCAAGTTGTAACGAGCAAAAGATGATACATGCTGATGTTGCTGCAGCTGCTGTTCAAGGAGCTGCTGTTGATGTTGTAGTTTCTGTTGTTGCCTATGTAACTCTTGTTGCTGAATGCCTAAGTCTTCCAAACAGGCATCAATTTTGGGGATGGCTGGGTCGTTAATTGGTGTTTTGGTCTGAGTCAGACATACAGCAGATCCAACCCCTTGCCCAAGGTCTACACGATTCTGAAGGGGGTCTCCATATACCACAGGTTGCTTTGGCTGAGATATGAACATGGAAGCTGCTACTGTCACACTTACTGTTGTTGGGGTTGTTGTCGTTACATGACTCTGCTCCTGTGAATTCAGATTCATTATCAAAGGGTTAACTGCAGTGTGGCGAGTGGGGGTTTCTGAACCAAGGGAATATCTTCTTGTATCTGTTGCTAGGGATGTTAGGTCCATGCCCTGATCTGTCATGATGATTGGAGTAGGCTTCATGGGAGTTCTTAGGTCAACCACATTACCACCTGTCTGCATTTGATTCTGCTCTACCACCCTTGAAGTTCCTGGGACAGTCGAGATTCGACAAAGTGATATGCTTTCCGTAGGCATAGAGCTGCGGCTAGAAGAAGTTGTAGTGGTTACTGTGCTCATGCCAATATTAACCCTTTCTGCAGTTTGGGCTCTTTGTAAACCAGATTGAAGGTGGTAAGTAGGGTGGGACTGTGGGGATGTTGGAGAACTTGATGCTGTAGTCTGTGATGGAATTGTTGGCAGGTGACGTCTTGTTGGTGAGGGAAGAGGAGAGGTAGAGGAGTTTACTGTCATTGGTCTTGCTGGGCTGGTGGGCTCAGGAGACTTGACTGGTGATTCTTGGGAGGACTGTTGTCTTGAGAGGCGTGGAGCTGCAGCTCGTTGTGGTATGTGGGACCCCTGTGGTGGTGCTGCAGAGGTAGGGCCACCATGTGTAGTGGGCACAGGAGAACGAGCGGGACTCTGTGAAGGTGAAGCAGAAGGGGACACTGGAGGACTGGGGCCTTTAAAATACGAAAACACCTTTGATGAC
The DNA here is from genome assembly GCF_963457725.1 of Sprattus sprattus. Taxonomy (NCBI): domain Eukaryota; kingdom Metazoa; phylum Chordata; class Actinopteri; order Clupeiformes; family Clupeidae; genus Sprattus; species Sprattus sprattus. Next base: position 19,277,488 of record NC_137908.1, on the reverse strand, counting down.
AGAGTGGAACCACCAGCATCAGGCACTGGGCCTTGGGGTGTTCCCTGACTAGGAGTTCTGGGATCTCTCTGGCCAGCATAGGCCTGTGTCATATCCGCTATTCTACCCGTCATACCAGCAACAGCCCCTGGCTGCCGAACATTGGACTGAGGGCCTGTTGTAGAGACACCAGTTGTTGGTGTACCTCTGGACTGCTGGCCTGAATACTGCTGAGCTGCTTGTACTCCAGGGGCCCCTCGTCCAGCACCACTTGGGTCACGCAGTGACACAGGAGCTGAGATCTGGGTAGGACTTGAGCCTGGTGTCAAAACAGTTTTTTCAGTACCTAGATGTTGTTTGTCTCTGCTTAAATGAGGTGATCCTTGCTGTTGCCTCTGAATATTGCTAGGTTGCTGGGCTACATTAACTGGTTGTTGGCCTTGCCTTCCTGGCTGCATATGTTGTTGTTTCTGAATCATCTCTGCCTTCCTCATCATTTCCTCATAAACCTCCTCAGCACTTTTTAGTGATTTATCTGTTGCAGACGGTGATGTTGCAGAGGGTTGTTCTGTGGGAGAATAGAGAGACATGAACGTGGGCAGGTTGCCAGACTTGTAGATCTTTGTACCCCCCACCTCAAAACCCTCTGCCTCGGAATCCATGGAGGGAGAGTATTCAGAGCAGGATGACCTGTGAAGCTCCTCCATCTCAGCTGCTTGCCTCAACTCTTCTGTTGGGGACGCATCCTCAATTGGAGAAAGATTACTAGGGGGTGTTTTGGACCTCTCTCTCCGTCTCTGTGCTCTGAGCTCTTCCTTATCGCGTTTGGTTTTCCTAGCAGTGCTGCGAATCCTCTGCTGCTCTAAGTCCCTCATTTTCTCTTGCTCCATCAGGAGTTCTTCCTCTTCCCTCAACTCATCTTCCTCAGATGAGTCCTCAATGGTAGGCAAAAGCGGGCCATGGGAGCGATGCCGTGCTTTTCTCTGCTGTTTGGCCTCCTCTAACCTTTGCCTTCTGCTAGGACTGCTGTCACTATCATCTTCCATAGAAGACACAGATGTGGGAGAGGTGCCTGAGGTATAGCTGGGAGTAGTGGCTGGCAGAGTTGAGGAATATTCTCCTCTCGACCGCTCCTCAGGTGACCCTGTCAGGCTTTCCATCTCAAGCTCTGGCTCCCTGAGATCATGTTCTGTGTTCAGCTCCATGTCACGGTTGTAGCTATTGGTATTGTTCAGCTCAATGGTCTTGAAACGTCTTAAACCTCCAGCCACAACACCATCACTGTTTTCCCCTTTGTAAGCACCATCACCACTTTTGGTCTCCTCCTCAAAACTGCTGGAATGTTGAGTGAGTCGCCTCTTGTCTTCGGCTGCTTGTTTCTGACTCTTTTTCGTTTTTTGATGACCATAGCCTTCATCTTCCCCTGCCTCTTCCTCATCTGCACTCATTTCCATTATTTGCCTCCTCATGAACTCCTCATCAGTCATCTCTTTCTGTGATTTCTTCTGCCGAGGTGGCAATGGGGAAAGTCCACTCTCACTACTGTCCTCTACATAGTCATGGCGCAGTCTGGAGCTGAGTTCATCTGAAGATGCCTCACGAGCTTCGTCAGAATCATAGCGCTGTTCCTTTGAAATGGTTAGGGAGCCAGGCCTCTGGTGGTCCCTAATATCCTGTGCTCTGCTCTGCTCTGTGGTGGTTTTGGACTCTAAAAGGGGCCTCATGGAGCTCTCTAGCTTGGTGAGTTCTGAGGGGCTTGGGGGGCTGCCCTGATTGATAGGCTGCCCCCTTTCATTCAGCTTCACCCCTTCCTCCTGGATCAGTCCAGTGATTTCACTCTGGGAGCTAGAGATGCCATCTGATGAGTACCCTGTATCACTCAGGCTCTGTGTACTTGATTTGTTTGAGTCCTATGAAAGAGAGAACAGAAAAATACCATCTCAGAACTGTTTCCGCTATTTCCTTGACCAGTATTTAAACAGTGTAAATGTTTTTCTGACACTGGTAAGTAGAAACATTATACCATTTACACATAACAGTGTGCACAAAACAAGATGTGATTGATGGTCCTGTACGGGTGATATGATTCTGTAAGGCTTACCAACCTTACAAAACAGTGGCATCAGGGGATGAGTAAACGACCTGGACGATAACAATAAGAGTAACCACACTGGTTCTGATTCATGATGAGATGATGGGAGTGCAATAATCATGCTAAAAGAACAGCTGAGGCGGAAGATGTAAATGACTGCATTTGACATTGACTGCAACGATGATCCTGAAAATATATGACAGCCATTTTACTTCTATTTATCAATCATGACAGCAACATGCTTTGAAGATGCGTCTCACTAACAGCGAGGATGACCATGCAGACCATGCAGTCAGGTCACAGGAAGTCACTCACGTCATGGTGTTTAGACTTCTGCATGTCACTGTTTTTCTTTTGTTCTTGCATTATGTTGGGGACGTCTGCAGCTTCCTTCTTAAGAGAAACTTTAACACCTGCTTTCTCTACTTTCGGTTTTACACTTGGTTGTTGTTGCTTTCGGGTCTCAGTACCCTTTGGGGAAGGGTGGCCAGGTGCAGGCTTGCTGGGTTGTGGTTGGGCCCGAGCCTTACTTAGGGAGGCCACCTGCTTTGCCTGCGGGAGAGATCCACTTACTTGGGCACCAGGGGGTTTATGTTGTTGCTGTTGGGGGCCTGTGGGCCTTATTCCTGCTTGATGACTGGGTCCTCGTGCCTGCTGCTGATTGGATGGACCTTGGGGCCTTGGGGATTCCATTGGCTGAGGGACAGGGGTGGGAGGTTCTCCCAAGGCTCCAGACATGGCTCTCTGAGTCTGACAGGTCAGACAGAGCCATTCTTTTTTCTGAAACAAAACAGAACAGAAATATTTTACATCTTATAAGTCTTGTTGAGGCAAACCCCCTTAACAATAAAAGCGTATGATATAGAACCAGACTTCATATAAAAAAAAAGTCTTTAGCACCAATTCAGTATATCTCTACTCAGTTTTGACTGCAAATAGTCTGGAAAAAGAATATGATAAGGGTATATTTTATTTCAAATTAAGATAAGGCATAATGGCAGTGGTCCCCTACTGGGTTCGGTATGTTTGATTTACACGCTAGCTGTGTCTGTCCTGGCCCTGGCATTAAAAATATTATAAGTTCAGTTGTTGCTACAGTAAACTAATCACTTTTAATACGATTTCCCATTAGTGACACCCACTGCATCTCCACTGTTTTCTCTATGAACGCAAGAAGAACTTTAGGAATAACATTGCCAAAATTCCACATCACTAGCATTAGGAAGACAACAGCTCTAGAACATTTTTGCTCACACATCCTTCATTTGATTGCTGTGTTCGTTAACAGAAAAGAGCTTTCAAAGGGATGCACTGTGAAGGAAAGCAGCAGTCTTGGGAGACAGCCAAAAATAGGGACTTATCATGCAGCCTGCTGTCTTTGTGTAAAGGGGACTTGTTTGACACTGACCTTTATGCGAACAGTGATATGGATGAGCCAATACTATCTCAAAGTGGTCAGTTAGAGTTGTGCACAGAATAGTTATCAGCATGTTATCAGTGTGAAATAAATGAAAGGTTTATTTGGCAATAAACCAGAATGTGGTCCTTATTTTTCCAATCCCAGTTATTATTCCAATCACAGTACACTGATAGAGAGCATCCCAGATATCAGCTGACTTTGGGACAGATCAGGCAAAATTCTGGTGCCGATCCATTGGGGTAATCTACTGGGGGGAGACTTCAACCCCTACAATGAAGGGAAATACTGACGCCTACACCAAAATATGTGTGCCCTTTTTTGAAAGTGAAATGAAAGTGAAGGTTGATTATATGACAAGTATTTTTTCATCACTGTAAATCCGGAGTGGTGTCACCTTATACATTAGAACAGCTAGTTGTCAATTATTTGTGCTTTGTGTTTCTTGATCTTCTGATAGTTGTTCTGAGGCCACCTTAATTTGACATAAGGTATGATACAAAAGCACAAACCAATGACCCTAAACATCTGCAGGACCATTTCCTCATTTATTTTAAAATCAAATAAACACAAAAATAATTTCAAATCACAGTCAAATCAGTGGCTGGTGATGACCTACTCAGAGACCTCTAGCGTGGCTAACAAGAACTGACCTTCTTTTGCTGCATAAATAATTGCAAAAACCTCCCAAGAATACAAAAATCCTCGGAATGAGTGGGGCAAAAGATTCAAGTCAGATAAATATATCACACTCTCGTGGGGAGTAAAACTATGTACATAAAAGTGTCTTGGAGGCCAATGATAAATCCTCTCAGTAAACATTGGTAAAGGAGATACATGTTGTGAATCTTTAAAAGAAAAGGCTTTCTTTTAGAGCAGCTCTGAGAATGAAAAACAGAGACAGTTATCCTCACTGTCTTGAAGTGTCAAATTCATAAGGTCGCCATCAGTACCTTCTTAACCCTCATAAAATGATGTCCTCATTGTCACAGCACAATTCACTTAAATAGAGAAAAAGAATTGACTTCACTGCACATTTTCCTGTGTTCACATTACTGTAAAAGCTAGCTTCTAAGATAAAGATAACCATACCCAGTACCACCCATTTGACCTGGTCTTCATGAATACGCCAACTCACTTCAGCTTAGATGTAGAACAACATAATTGTAAAATATATTATTATTTTTCAACACCGAATGGTGTATGTAATACTTTCTATGTGAAAAGTAAATGGCATTGCAAGCTTATTCATTCATTCATCTCTCTGTCTTTCCCTCTTTCATTTCTGTTTTCTTTGTCCTCTTTTCTTCATTTCCTTTATCCATCTCCTTAACATCATTACATGTTCTCTCTCTCTCTCTCTCTCACACACACACACACACACACACACACATACACACACACACGCACACACCACCCGTTGATGTGTTGTCTTGTTCATTAGTAGGACTGCTGGTCCTCAGGGTGCTTACTGATTGTGCAAGACAGACCCTGAACACTGCTCTCAGCCCAGAACCTGGCAGAACCTAATATGTATGTGTGTGAGTGTGTGCATATGTGTGTTATAGAAAGAGGTAAATATGATAAGAAAAGAAAAAAAGAAAGACAGATGAGACTTAATAAGCTTGCTAAGCAGCTGACAGTCACACTTGACCACATCGAGTTAGATGCATCAGGGAGGCTTTATTGATCGCTTAGAAGAACAACAAAGACTCATTTCAGCTGTGTCTGTCAAACAAACCCAATCATCTGAATCACCCAATTTCTTTGTTTTCCCATTTCAGCTTGACTTGGTGAAGTTGTGCAGAAAAATGGATGACCAAGCTCACTTGCTGGCAGGATATTTGTTTCTCCCTCCAGAGAAGACCAAGAGTAAGGGAGTGGCCAGTGACTTTGGAGAAATGAAAATCTGTTTTCGCCTGAGACAGCACATGATAAGCATCGATAAGCGCTGGAGCATCAACAGCAGCAATGACGGGAAAGGCAAAGTCATTCACGACAAAACAAATCTGTTTATCACACTTTTTTTACAGAAGAAAGGGAAGATAGAAGCGCTTTATTTCTGGCTTATATTCCTGGCCATTCTCAGGCAGAGAAATAGAAGTTGGGTTATAGAACAAACTAAAGAAAAAGACAGAGAAACGGAGGAGATATAGATGATAAGAAAGACGAAGACAGACAGACTGAAAGAACATATGGAAATAAGAAAGAGAGGAAGAGTGAAGACAGAGGAAAGAAAGAAAGAGAGAGGGAACCAAAGAGCTCCAGAGAAGAGATTGGGAGAACGTGTGTGACTTGCCAGCAGAAGTTTGCTGGCCGCTGAAGCGGGACAAGAGCGGCGGGCTGAGGGAGTGCTTGGCATGCGAGGCAGATGCCTGCGCTTTGTTTGCATCTCCCCCAAGTATTCCACACAGAAGCTAAATATAAACAGGTGCAGGGCCCCTCTAAACTCACCATCTGTGCGTCCCTGCCTCTTGTGAGAAAAACCCAAACTAGACAAGAGAGGGTGTGTGTGTATGTCTGTGTGTGTGCACTTCATAGAGTGCATTTTCATTGCATTTGAGATGTTGTGGTGTGTGTGTGCATTTGTGTATACGTATATGCCGGAGTGTGTGTTTTAGGAAATACCATTTTTGTGCTTGTATATGTGTACGTGTGCATGTGAGGGCATATGTGTGAGAGAAATTCAGGGGAGTTGTGTGTTTGATCTGTGCGTGTATCTGTGTTCTCATTTGAACACTGCAAGAGTGTCCACTCTTTTAGTGGTCATGCACCTGCATGTCTGCAGAAGACACTGTATTGTGTATTTGGCATACTGCGATATGCATCATGTCTGTGCCAATTTCCACCCATTCTCCTCCACAGGCCTTTTTCAGCAGGGAAATAAATGTTAATTAATATCCCCCACGTCGCCGTAATAATGGGCATTTGTTTTGTTTACTATCATTGCATTTCCTGCCTGGCAAACAGAGCCAAGCCCTGCATTTCCCATGATTCAGTGCGACAGCATCACCGGATGGTGGGGGGCTGTGGCACTGGTTTGTGAATGTGACATCACTCATGTAGAGTGCTGTTGATGGCGCCAGGCTGCTGGTGTAGTGGACTATTAAATCTCTGACCCCTTCCAAGCGAATGAAAAAAACACAAATGTAAAAATATAAAGCTATACTCTACCCAGGGTTGGGTGTATTTCTTTTAAGAGATTGAGTCTGGGGGCTTGCGAAAGCCACTCTCATATAGCAAAGATAAGCACCAACTACACATAGGTATATGCAGACAAACAAACACACATATTGAGCAATCATTGAGCAGTAAATCTGTAGGAGAGGGAGATAATGAAAGGAATAGAGCAGGGGGAGGGAGAATGTAAAAGAGAGAGAAAGGGAGAGTAACGGTTGAGAGAGATTTGTGAGTGGAAAAGGGATTATCAGAGTGATTGTCTGTGTTAAAGCCGATGGACAGGCCAGTGTGTAAGTGATCCAGTAGGTCACTGTGTTAGTGACGCATCAGTGTAGAGCCAGGCCTGTGTGTGTGTGTGTGTGTGTGTGTGTGTGTGTGTGTGTGTGTGTGTGTGTGTCTGTGTGTGTCTGTGTGTGTGTGTCACCTCTGTTGGAACCTGTGACACGACTACAGACAGCTCTTTCAGAGCATACACACCTTTCAGAGGAGGAGGCACACCTTGAATCCGTTAACTCTGATTACACACATGCACCACATAATTTCACAAACACGTGCACACGGACGGACACACACACTCAAACACACAGTCACACACTTGCATGATGGGGCCCGCAACACTTAGTGCCTTTGACAGGAAGGAAGACACAGATGGTGTAGCCTGGCACACAAACCTTTCAATACAATTCCAAGAGAGGAGACGCACTAACACTCACACTCACACACACACACACACACACACACACACACACACACACACACACACACACACACACACACACACACACACACACACACACACACACACACACACACACACACACACAGACAGACATCTAGTCACACACAGCAATTTATTTCACTGACAGGTTTTGATTTCACAGGACAGGCTCTTCATGGTGTGCCATGACAGCTCCACTGTTGATGTGAGGCAGCAATCCACCCATCATCCTCATATGAGATCATTCTACCAAAGAACCAGGCTTGGTACAGTGCTGCACGATGGGATGTCACCTTACTCAGGGTAAAATGTTTGCACTTAGCAGTTTACTTTTTGCACTAACTGATACATCTCAGTGCATTCATTTTGTATTTTCCTAGTTTTGTATGAGAGACATATACACACAGTCAAAGACACACAGAAATCATTCACCTCCTGAAACACACACACATATGTTCAGATACAAACACACACACACACAGAGATGTACCACACTCAGAAAAAATAACTTGCTTGAACATGAATGTGGTGGCTCCAGCTCGTTACTGAGATCATCTCATTCGACTGTACTGTTGTTAACCTCGTTAGGGATTGGAGAATTACAGTGCAGGTCACCTCATTAGAAAGCAATAGGTGCACACTGGGTCTAAAAAGGCAACTGTAGGATATGCAGTAATTAACAACTCTTATATCTGGCATACACACAAATTGATGATATGTGCATCCACACATTTTTGTAATGGAAGCTTCACACAACATTTAAAGCAGACATGACACAGGTGACACTTAAATTGCACATTTCATTTGGGCCTAGTCAAAACCTACAATTATCTCTAGAAAAGCCGAATATTCTGTGCTGTGTATGAAGCGTATAAACAGTATATATATATATATATATATATATATATATATATATACATTCTGTGACCCTCTGTAACATCAGATGAAAGTTGCTATGAGGATGAGGAGTAAATGCGCATTGTTGTTTATACATTGTGGTAGCTGCATTGGGTGAGCCCTTGATGGGTCTGAAGCCTGCAGGAAGGCATAGGCTGATACATGGTGCATGAGCCATGACCTTTAGCCTACTGAAATAATCAGGGATAGGGCTCCACGGGCTCCCAACGCAAAAAAGGTCACATGGGATTGATCCACTACACTCACTGTGGAACCTGCTGACTCACTCGATGGCAAAGAATAAATGCTGGCCTTATAAGTACATTTGCATGTGTGTACATGCCTGTGTGTGTGAGCTTGCCCAAGGCTCTCAAGAGACAATCTGATGTGTCCACTATTTTTAAACATCTTGTCTTTTTATCTCTATGTGTCGGCATGTTTCTTCAGGTGCTAATTATCTCCTTGAAAAGTGACAGATGGTAGACAGTTATTTCAGTTTAATTGCGTTGTTCTAGTCCCGTGTGTTGTGTTAATGATGGCAGAGTGGTAGCATAATATCTTGGACATACTGCTAAATCTTGGAACAAAAGGCACCAGACAGGCTCCTTCACATTAATGTGTACTCTCAATTCTACTTAAATAACTAGCTTGGGTGCTGAAGACCATCGCATACAACTGGATTTTATTCAGTGCTTATCACAACCTATGGGGGAGCCAGAGGGAAAGCTATGCTAAGAACAGTCACATTATGCAGCACAGTGTGAACGTCAATCAAGCAAACACACACAACCACACAGACACACACACACACACACACAATCTGGCATTTTTTACATATGCATGTCATCCTCACCACTGTACTCTGACGCCCATACAGACACGTATGCAAATTCACACACTCACACACACACAAACACACAAATGTGTCCATAAACCAGCTTTCGTAAGAGCTCAGTGGGATACTCTCCATCCCATGCTGTCTGCCCAATGGGCCCTGATTCTCATGCTGTGTGATTGAAATGTCATCCATCATTAGATGCCAAAACACAGTCTGTAGTACAGTCAAGTGTGCACATCTTTTTCTTGTCACCCCTGTCCTCTCCCTTACCCTTCAATATTACACCTCCCTTTATCAGTCTTTTCACTATCCAACTCTGTATTTTTTATAACTACTGCTAAATATTACCATGAGACAGATATCTCTACTTTTCCACAAAACTAAGAGGGGACAGTAATCAGCAACAGCCACATTTCTCTTCCCTGTAGCACAATACTGCATGGGACAAGAATAAGGAGTAGAAGACTCAACCGTACATATTTTGGCTTTTTGAGATTCAAATGTGGGCCTCTTCCCCTCAAGACGCCATGGATATATGGCTCTGTACGGAGAGGCAGTCAGAAGAGAGCTAGAAAGCTCAAGATTGGGGAGGCTTGTTTTTACTCAGCAGACAGAAAAGGCTGCTCAGAGTCTGGTTCCCTCTGACTGCAGGCATTATTAAACGTGTGTGTTTGTGTTTGTCTGTTTGTGTGGGTGCAGCCCCTCTTATTAGGTGGATTATTCAATATGTGTGTGTGTGTGTGTTTATATTTGTGTCTGGAGGCACAAGTCCTTTAGTGTCACTGCCCACAATATAACAATTTCTGTGGGGGTGTATGTGTTTCAACCGATGTCTCTCTAAGTGGATATGCATATTTATACTTTTTAAAGATATAACATGCATTTATGTCATCAAGTTTGAGTCTTGGTATGTTTGGGTGAGCAGTACTGGAAAAGACTGACATCACATGAAAATGTCAACCCAGCTGCGAAATGCGAAAGTATTTATGTAAATATAATATATGTATATGTGTCTACACTTGTACAGTGTGTGTGTGTGTGTGTGTGTGTGTGTGTGTGAATGTGCATATATACATATTCATGTGTGTCATGCTGCTATGGACTGGCCTCCAGTGTCCCACCATGACCCCACCCTGCTTCACCCTGGTTGCACTGTCCGCAGGTGCAGGAGACTTGGGGCTCCCGCCAGTCAGCAGGTATGTGGGTCAATCCCCTGGGACTCCTTGAATGGGGTCACGTGGGGCCGGCCCGGCAGCGGATTACCCAGAGGAAATGAAGGATCATCCTGCCCTGAGCCAGAGAGCAGCAGCCCATTCAATCATCAGCAAGGCAGTCAAGGAGTTATGGAGGAGAGGAACACCGAATGTGAAGGAGAGGAATCGCCGTCTCATCAATAGAAGCTGCACCTGAGCTGCGGAATGATGTACTAGCCAAGACTACAGGAAGACTCACAGTACCACATAAACCCTATGTGCATACATTCAAAACTAGGCTAACATACATAGGATATAAGATCTTTTTAGTGCAGGACAAAGTGGTAGCCTTCATGTTTCTCAGAGCAATAACAGTGGAGCGGGGATGGCAGAGTTCCCCGCTTTCCAAAACATAACTAGACATACTGCAATCTTTGCTTGACTGGCAATGTAATTCCTGCATGCAAAGTGATGGCTTGAGGTGACTGCCTGACAAGAACAGCCAGACCCATCTCAGGGTCAGAGGTGAACACAGTACTGCGGAGAAACATGGGCTCCAGCATGTCATTACACTCAGCCTCAGAGAGCAGCAGAATGGGAGTAGCCAGACAGGGAGGAGGGCAAGAAATCTTGGAGCCCATCCAGAGAAATGACTGCCTTCAGCCCTGATGACACTCCCATATGGGGGAATGCATCAGCTGCCTAGCATCCAAGAAGCTGCATGCTATTGTGTCATCATTACAAGGGGTGGTAATAAATCAGTGCAATCTATGTCCATCGCCCATGTTTCTAATTATGAAGCTAATTAATACACTCTCAAAGATGTTTGTCCTAAAAAAAGGTTCCTTGCTCCCCTGAGAATTAGCTCTGTATCATAAGGTTACACGGTACCCTTAATTCCTTTCCATCATTCTACTTCAAGTTTTGCATTCATAGAAAGGCTCTGCACAGTGGAGTTTTCAATAGCCCTGCCTGGTATTTACCTTTGAAACATTAAATTACCCAAATCGGTATACTTAGTTTTCCTATGATGAAACAGCGGATATCCTATTATCAATAAATTTTCCTTATGTCTAATTATAGTGTGTAATGTGTCTGCATCCTTTGTATCGACTTTGTGGTGTCGTCCATCGATTGGCCTAATCCAACTATACATTACCATTAGAAAGGCATACAATACGAATTATTTTCAAGAATGCTTTGCACACATCGACACACCACATCACTTTTTCTCCCAACAGAGTTAAGCCAAAAGACTGGTTGAGCCACTGGTCATTTTGACAGACAGGCAAGCTCAGGAGACAAGTGTTACTATGGTGCCCTGGGCTTGCAGGCGCGTGGCACTGATGTGACAGCTCAACCTGAAATTCTGCTGCTGCATCTGTGGACCTGGATCAAGCTGCTTAAAAGGGCCCCTGTGGTCAGTGACACAGAGACGACAGCTCAGAGAAAGTGTTGGCCTTGTGACATCTATATGGGGGGAAAAAAACAAATAAACAAACCCTGTGTTCTCTTAGTGCCAGTAATTGTTAGAGCTGAGTACAATAGGGGTGGAATATTCAAAAAAATTCCCGTGGACCCTTTCCAGAGCACATCTGATTGAGAAATCTACATGTAAAGAAATTCTCCATCAGGCAACCGCTCATAGTTTTAGAATGCAGAATACCACTTTTGGGTAACTCAAAGCAAAATTAATTTTCATCAGAATGTGCCTGTAGCAGATAAACAAAGAGTCCCCCCAGAGGGGACCTGTAGTTCTCAATACACACACACACACACACACACACACACACACACACACACACACACACACACACAAACACACTCTGTCTGGAGAGCCACAAGATAACTGTCTGTCACTAGTGATTAAGTGTGTGTGTCTCTCTCTCTCTGTAAATGTGTGTGTGCCCTGTTTTGGGGCTGCCTGGATCACATTTCCTGTATTTTATTTACCTCAGCTGTCGGGGGGCATCAGCAGCCTAATGCTGACAGCACATAGGATGGACTTCACACAGAGGAGCAGAGGCTGGACTTAAGGCTATGGAGCTCGACACAAAAACATGGATGCAGATACACACGTACACACACACACACACACACACACACACACACACACACACACACACACACACACACACACACACACACACACACACACACACACACACACACACACACACACACTGCTATGCACATTAGCACTACCCATACTCTCCTTTACATCATCCAAATAGTCATGGATTGTGCATGTTTAAGGGCACACACACATTTGTGTATGCGCACACCCAACAAACACATACACACACAATATGTAGCCTTTAGAGTCACACACAAAACACACACCATCTCAGTTGTGTGTGTGTGTTCTCTCACTCAAATTTATTTTGTCTCCAGGTCAAGCCCTTGAAATGGCTTCATTTGCAGAGAAGCAGAATAAGGCTGAATTTAAGGTCATGGTTCGTGTTGCCGTTTGGCCGCAGGGACAGGGAGGGAGGGAGGGATGGAGTGTGCCCTCCCATTCCACTGAGGCTAGAGTCCAAACGGCCCTGTCACTGAGGGGAAAGATGGGTGACACAAGGGTTTAAGCAGGGTCAAACAGCATGGTTCAAAGGTGATGGAGCAGAAACTTGATTGGCTTACTGATGGAGTTTAAAATGCTTAAATAATGTGCTATGAGTTATATGCAAACCCTACCTCATTAAAATGGAGACTTCCTACCCTTTTTTGTTTGCTTTTGTTGGGTGTTTTATGGGGCATGCTACGTGTATTCTATTACATCACAACAGTACAAACCAGAAAAGCCATAGGAAAGTCTCTCGTCTTAGACCTCCTCTGACATACCTTATTGGGAAAGATTATTCCTCTTCCTAAATAGCAAGATGGGCAAGCAAGCTCATGCTTTGACTTATTTTAGGTAACCTATCTTATTATTATAATTCAGCTATGATGGTGCATTCTAATTCATTCTAATTTTGTGTGTTCCACCATCTTACGGCAAAGGCATTACTGCGGTGGCAAGTCATAGGGGATAACCGTCACAGTTGAAACACTTTGTAACAGGTCTCTGTTCCTACTCAGCTTACAAAAAGATGAAAATTGGGTACAAAGGAGTCGTACATAACTTTCTGAAAGTTAAGTGAGGATTACACAATAACCGATGGTTTCTAAAGAATTGAACAAGACTATGTCCTGTGGTACGACATTGATACAGGTATAAAAAAAATCTGTGAATGTTGTAACAGTGAGCGTGAAAACTGTAACAGCACATTGTGGATCCTGTAACATATTTGAAGGCAAAATTCTGATGGTTCAAATGAAGACAATATGTAGTCTGTTAAATCTGTTAAAGCTGATTTATAGTAAGGAATGGTTATGCTAGCCCACATAATAGTGTTATGCTAGCCCTCAATAATCTTTAAAGATGCTTATTAATACGTTCTTCAGAATGTTCCAAAAAGTACCGTTGATTTGAATGGGCCATCCCAACGTTCTTCCATACATTAATTCCTGCTAACAGACCGCTGCGAAAAGATAATGACCACTGCCCTTGGCAACGGGTTTTGTGCTTCTAATTCACTTCTTTCATATCAATCCGCAAGAAGTCCGGTAATTTTAACGTAACAGACTCATGGTAATTTGAAGTCAGCAAGTAATGGGTTGCTATGCAGCACCTGAAACTTCAAAGTTCTATTTGCTTGAAGAACGGGACTCATGAAACGGCAACTAAATCATTAAAAAGAGATATGTTGGAGGAATGTCTTCTATCGTTTTTGCAAGTAACCGTATAATAAGCGGGATAATGTATTGTCCGTCGGTCATTATCCAAAAATAAATCCCTTTCAGGACGAAACAACACCCTCCGCTGCGCGTCAGGGTGTTGTTCGCCCCATCGGGATTTATTTTTGGACAATGACCTCCGGACAATACATTATCCCTTACATATATATAAATATATGAATGTGTGATTAAAGTGAATGGTGTGCCATGATGAAACACAACACAACAGAACAGCCACCTCAAATGTGGCTGTGAAAACAAATGCACCAGGCATGTAATAATAAGCAATGTCTAAATTATCAATTATATTTTTTTTTTAGTTTTTATGACCAAAATAAGTAAGGGATAATGTATATAACCCAGGTCATTGTCGGGAAAATAAGCCCCGACAGGGCGAACAGCACCCCGACGCGAAGCTAACGAATGTTCAACGTTCAAAATAAGCCCCTTCAGGGTGAAGCAACACCCCTCCGCTTCGCGTCGGGGTGCTGTTCGCCCTGTCGGGGCTTATTTTCCCGACAATGACCTGCGTTCTATACATTATCCCTTACATATTGTGTATACTTTGCCAGATTCGTCCATTGTTAATTGTTATAACTCTGAACTGCTTGTTCTGGAATCCTACCTTAAATATTTAATCTCTCCAACAGGGAGAGTAATGGTCTTGAGTAGGCTTTTTCCTGAAGTGCGTATTTTCCTCTGGGTGCTTAACCTGAGGAGACCTGCGTTATCAGAGTGGTATTAACAGTGTATGCCCCACCTTTCAGCTACTGGAAATCTGCTGTAAGCAATGCTAGTAGGTCCAGATCATTTCAGTCAGATGTTGACACTGTAGGAGTCCGACTCCTATGCACACAACAAGAACTGGCAGGCAGATTGGCAATTCTTGCCTAAAGATTTATGCATTGGTTTATACAGTCAGATTGTTTAATTTTTCCAGCTGCAGATTACAATACCCAGGATCCTATTTTCTCTGTTCATCTATCTTAGTGATAGCTGTCAGAATATCAAGACAGCTACATTAGGTATTCTAACAGAAGTCTTCACTTAGAGCTGCTTGAACTGATTGCATATTCTCTGAGCTAAGCAATCATCAAGTGGAATTATATTAAAGGCTTTATTAACAGCAGCGTCTACATGGCTCAG
Organism: Sprattus sprattus; assembly: GCF_963457725.1. Taxonomy (NCBI): domain Eukaryota; kingdom Metazoa; phylum Chordata; class Actinopteri; order Clupeiformes; family Clupeidae; genus Sprattus; species Sprattus sprattus. Next base: position 19,262,251 of record NC_137908.1, on the reverse strand, counting down.
TTACTTAATGTTTGCACTTATGCTAACTCCAGTGTAACTCAGGGCTCAAATGCAGTGCATGTGTGTGAAAGAAAATTGCACTAGAGGGATACGTAATTCTACGTCATGCAGTAGCATCTCTGTGTGTGTGTTTGTGTGTGTGTGTGTGTGTGTGTGTGTGTGTGTGTGTAGGCTGTGCGATAAAGACATCTTATCTATCCCAAAGGTTCAAGTAGTTTCAAAGAATAACACCAAATCTCCATTAAGAGCATCTGCCAACTGTACAAATATAACACCTTTAACAGAAGATTTGGATTGGTTGCAGTAGGCCTATTGCTCTTACTGCAATGTGAGTTCATCAGACTTGAGCAGATAAAAAATGTCTGAAAGAGAAGATCAGATGATACTGTGATAACTTTTGATACATTTTTCTGCAACATGGAATTCTGTGGGTGGTGCTGTGGTTTTGCTTTGCTAATGCTAGCACGGTGGTTGGAGCGCACCGCTGAAATGATGAGTAACATTAAAGACAAGGCAATCTCAGAGAGGAGGGGGAACAAGAGACCTACGCTATGGTGGGTTTGACGGCAGCCCGAGACTCCGTGGAACCACGGGCCCCTGGAGGCCTGCTCTGGCCCGTTAGATTGGACACCAGGCCTTGATCCTAATGTCGTTTGACGGGGTTATTAAGCCCATACAGGCTTGTGGATGCTCCCAGGCTGCCTAGCCCTGGCCGTGGAAGGGAAGATAATGCATTTCTACAAGAAGGGAATGACTTACAGTATCTTAACCGAATTAAATATGGATTTAGATATGAGTCAATTAAATGTTGTATTTATGAGGAGGATGAGATCAGTGATATCTTAGGTACTGAAGAGAAAGGCCTCATTTCTGAAATAAAAACTGCTCCCTTTTGCTCTTCATTTCTCCCTTTGTCTCTGATTGGATGGTTTCCCGTTAAAGCTTTCTTGCACAAGGCACACACACCACACTAAATGAACCTGCAAAGGCTGCGCATGAAAGAGTTCAAGTGCTCAATTCTTCTTCCAACTCAAGAGGACAGGGGCGGGTGGCAGTAAATAAATGGGAGGTAGAGACGGCACATCAACATAAAACACTGGTAGAGAGGCCACTTAAACATAAAGCACTGATGGGAAGGCCAAACAAACATAAAAGGCTGGAAGGAGACACAGAGGAAATAAAGGCTTAAAAGCGATAGAGTCAATCAAGAGGTCAATTATTTCAGACAGCATGCACAACATCCATTTGAGAAAACACAAGCATGTGAACACAGTAGGGTTTCTCTATCATGTGCGTCACAGCCAACGCGTGCAACGCTGTGAGTCATCTATCTGGTGCACGGTGTCGAGGGACCACACAACATGCCTGAACAACACTCATACAGATTCACACGTACCGGCTGAGAAGTTGTTGCACCCAAGTCAGTTAAACTTGCATTCCATCCGTGGAAAATTCTAAACCACAACATCGGTTTCTAAAAGTAGACCTCTTTTAAGACAATACACTCAATTTAAACCTATTTTCAAAGACTTGAAAACATCTGTGGAACTGACCACACACACACACACACACACACACACACAAACACACAAACAGAATATCCAAATGGCCATCAACTGCTCTCACAATTGGTTCCAGGATATTTTGACAGGAGACCATGTGCTGATTATACAGAATATGATCCCTCTCTGTCTCTTTCATTGCCACTGTCTCTCCCTCCAGTGGTCAGTTAACAAGCTGAAACGCCTTTGAAGGACATCTTATCACCATGCACACTCATCCATTTCATTTGCTTCATGATTACCGGAACACAAGGCCCAGGGGATCCCGCTGTCCCTGCTTAAGCTCAGCCCAGTATATAAATGGACATGTCACCTACCAGTCTTCCAATGAGCCAAGCAATACAAAACGGCTGTTGCATTATAGCATTATTTACTGGAATGCATGATTATGATATGAGGTAACTGAGGGATGGCCTATGGCATATGTACAGTGCTGGCTGAGAATGACAGTGTGTGTGTGTGTGAGAGTGAGTATGTGTGTGTGTATGAGAGAGAGAGAGAGAGAGAGAGAGAGAGAGAGCGTAAAAGAGAAAAACATTATGTATGTGTGTGTGTGTGTGTGTGTGTGAGAGAGAGAGAGAAAATAAAATGTGTGTGTGTGTGAGTGTGTGTTTGTGTATTGACATCCGCATGTGTGTGTGTGCTTCTGTGTATACAAGAATGGTGGACACAGCATGGTGGAGTGCAGGATGCAGGCAGCCATCTGGCTTTGCTTGAGCCTCCTGAGGTGCAGCGTTTCAACAGGGCCAGCAGCGAGGCGGTGCGGCGGCATCACCGGCCCTCAGCGCGCCACGCTCCAGCGCAGCCCAGCAGGCTCACCCGCACATGCTCAGTGCCGTCCTGGCAATAAACAAACTGTGCGTGCAAAGGCCTGTGCTTTGCTTTCGAGCTTTCCCCATCCAGCTCACGCGTGCAAAAAGTGAAATCCCTAATACAGACCTCATTAAACTCGCCTTAGATCCTTCCATAGACAAATCAGGAATCGTTCAGAAAGCCAGAGCTCATCTTTCACCACAATGCAGGGGTGTTTTGCAAGAAGGATCCAGTAGAGCATATAACATTCTATATAACATACAGCTCGATAGAAACTTATGCTAGAGAGAGCCATTGCAATTATGCTCCATTATAACTTGTAGCGTAGGTTTGTGTTCAGAGTGTGGATCTGTGTGTCTGTGTCAGTATGTGACCTGAATAGTGTTGGCCTGCTACTGTCATTCCAAAGTCTCTTTTTTCACACATATAATCCCTGGACTACAAGAGGAAGATCAATCCACTGGGTGGAAATGCTGTAATCCTTGTGTTACACGACTACCGCACACACACACACAAACACACTTGTGCAATGTACACGCCCACACACACACACACACACACACACCCACATACTACAGTTATCAGAGCTTAGGCTACCCAGTATATGAACACTAAACCAGCAGAGGTCCTCAGGGACCACTCTGATCATCACAAACATGACTTAACAGAAAACAAGACTAAAAGAGTCAAACGTCCTCGCAAGAAATCGAATTTTCAGAAGATAAAAAAAAATGGGGTGGAAATCACAAGAGATGAAGAGCAAAGAAGGAAGAGTGAGGCGGTGCATCAGAAGTGAGGAGAAAGACGGTGATGGGGGAAAATGCTGAAAGCCTGGACCTCTGACATGCATGTCTGACTCATCACTCTAAAATGACCTGTGTGCTCTGTGAAACTATTCTAAAAAAAGAATATTCCCAGAGTCCCCAAGACACAGTTCCATAATTGCAGTCCTTACTGCATGTCTATAACACTAAGGGCCCATTATTAGTTGAGATGGAGCACATGTCCCTGTGTTCAGTATTCACCATCATTAGTTTAGATTGAGCACATGTCTCTGTGTTCAGTATTCACCATCAATGCGACATCTGCACTGGCTATAATTGTAAAATACAAAATCCCTAACGCTAGTTAGTCCAACTTTCTATATGACTCTCGCTCTCTCTCTCTCTCTCTCTCTCTCTCTCTCTCTCTCTCTCTCTCTCTCTCTCTCTCTCTCTCTCTCTCTCACACACACACACACACACACACACACACACACACACAAACAGTCCTCAAGGGGAATGCAAACATGCTTACTTAGCACACATGCTGTGTACACACTCTGTACACACACAAACAAACTCTCTCTCACGCACACACACACTTCATGATACCTACACTGTCCAAAGACACAAAACTGACCTTGTGTGACACCTGGGATTATACACAGCACTTTGACAGTCCTATGTATCATGAACTATTTATAATATTCTCCCTCCTTGAATTATTGATCAGCCATATCTTTTTTTACTCTCTCCTTTCATTCTCTCACTCCCCCATTCCCTTTCCCCATCTCTCTCTCTTTCTCTCTCTCTGTGTCTCTATCTTTACATCCTTGGTGCAGCTGTAACAAGCTGGAGGTTCCTCTCGGCTTGTCAAGGCTCTCAGGTCTCAGCTCTCAGCTCACCCCATCTGGGCTTACAGACAGAGTCGAGGCCCTCCCTTCTCCAGCTACACTATTATTAGTGCTTACCAGAGACCGTGAGTCACACTGGAAGGAGAACTTTCCTGATTGTAGTGGCAAATTCAGCACTCCAACACATGCAACACACACACACACACACACACACACACACACACACACACACATAGGCATACACACATCCAACACACTTGCATGCACACACATACAGCATGCAGATATGTCAGACCTCATACACACCAACTTAAATACACACTCCTTACGCACACACGCACACACACACACACACACACACACACACACACACACACACAAACAGACGCACATATCTTTTAATGCACTCTTAAACAGTGATTAAGTGGGGATGCTTCACACAGCAGCAGGGTGTGGTGACTCATGGCACTCCTTCAGGCTGTTGTTCTGTGGCGGCTGCAGTGGCATTACTTTACTGCCTTACACACCGCAGCTGCCCAGCTGCGATAATCTGTGGATCAGACTGCCACCATATAGTTTTATCAGGGAGCTAATGTGACTAGAGTGAACCTGTGCAACCCGTGTCAGGGCTCAAACCTGGGTCACGCTATCCACACGCAAGCTAGCTGGCTCCACTAAATGTGTTATTCCCTTATGTGTCCCTCCAGGAAGCTATCATTGGGGCAACTCAAAGCAACTCATTTAAAAGCTTTGTATCGTGAATCGTGTAGTGCTTGCCTGACGCTTAGTAACAGCTGTTAGCCTCTGTGTAAACTGAGTTTACATATCTGAGCCTTAACTTCCCAATTAGCTGAAAAACATTCATTACGTAATAGAGAGGATGGGAAAATGGCTATCATCAATTTAAGAACTCATGTGTGTTCCTACAGGCAAACATCTTATTATCAACTATTACCATTGTTAAATGTTTCCATTTTAATGTTATGGGCTGAACAAATTTAGATTAGATTTAACTTTTAGTTTAAAGTAACACTTTACAACAATTTGACACTTTTTCAGATATGGTTTTACAGGAAACTAGTTTTGGTACCATCCTCAAATTAATTTTGATAGCATATTGTCATGTGAAGGACCTGTGTCTTCCCCACCAGCCATACAAGATATGCTCTATGTAGTTCTGTCTAACGGGCTGGTACACCCTGCAAAAATGGAAGAAACGCTTTCACACGCATGATATTGCCAGCTAAACTGCCAAAAGACACCATTAGGTGTGTTGGCAAGATTCTATCAGTGCCCACTGGGCTGTTGGTGGTGTTTGCAAAGTTATTGCATGCCTTTTAGGTAGTTATCTTTCTCGTTTTTGGATAGAACTCCGTATTGCTGCATTATCAGAGTACAGATACAAAGCCAATCAAACCCAGCTTGCATCTAACCAGAAGTGCAAAATTAGAATAGTATTATTTACAGAGAGTGTTAGTATAAGTTAAGAACTTTACTTGGTTCAATCCAACTCCTTAATTAACTGAATTAATCAGATAGTATCTAAATAATGTTGCCATTATTAATAATGGTTCCTATTTTGTTCCATATAATACAATTATTTCTGATAGTTTCTGAATATTTCTGATAGCAAAACACAATATTATTTCAGTCAATTTAACAAACCTTCATAAAACATTGAGTTTCCGCAGTGGAGGTGTTCAGTGCTGAGTACTGCTTCCTCAGGCCCACAAAGAGGAAAGGAAGGAATCAAAAAGTGGATGAGGAACATGGCAGTCATTAGAATAGACGCGCTTACACACATTCACACACACACACACACACACACACACACACACACACACACACACACACACACACAAATACATGTACATTCTTGTACAAAAACCCTCTAACAATGTCACAATTGTCCACAATTGACAAAAAGTCATTCAGCTATAGTCATTACAAAAGGACATGAACTTTGTACGAGGTATTCGACACTTAATGGCAAGTGTCATGAGGTACCAATCCCATTGTTTCCATTCTCATTCCCATAACAGTGTTGGGTTGCAAGCATGAAACTGATTTCAACTTCACGGGTCCCTTACCAAAGACCTCATCAGAAACAGCATCTGCACTAAATGGCTCACTTCCATAATGAAACATGTCTTTAAAGTTGGACCTCAGAGTGTGGTACAACTCACAAGCGAGCAAGTCCTCCAGGCTGTCCAGCTCATAAGAGCAGAATAAAAACTCATTATGTTCCGATGTTGAATGGCATTTTCACTTAAATTCACCGACTATGTCCTCCAGGCAAAACCACACTGAACAGTCACTCGTCATACTTTTTTCCCTCCCTCCCTCCCTCCCTCTCTCTCTCTCTCTGGTGCATAAACACACACACACACACACACGCACGCACACACACACACACACACACACACACACACACACACACACACACACACACACACACACACACACACACACACACACACACACACACACACACACACACACACACACACACACACACACACACACACACACACACACACACACACACACACACGCTCTTTAAGACATGCAAATCTTATTTGGTGTGGCATTTTCGGTTCTGCTTAATGTCAGCCTGTCTGATAGAACAACAAGGAATCCATTCCATATTGTCACACATAAACACATAAACACCTGCCTCCACACAAGCCCCCCTCACCATCCCTACACACACAACCACTCACAATTGCCGAAATGTACAGATGCACACACCCACACGCACACACAAACACCCACACACACACACTCAGCTTAGATTTGAATATATATATTTATACAGTATATATATGAAATCAGAGTGCAGACTGATCAAGGGACAAAAATAATTTTATAATCCCAAAATGGGTCTTAGAGAAGAATAACACCAGCCGTATTCCTTTGTTTGTTTCAACAAGAAGAGGAGTACAAGAAAAAAGATACCACAAACAATGAAGAATGACAGTCCAAGTAACAAGCATCACTATGGAAATCTCTTCCCCTCTCTCTGTCCTGTTTGTCTCCCTGTCTGTCTCTTTCTCTCTCGGTCCACTTCCACATACCCTCACAAATATGTAGCAGCAGTTCTGGGGAATGTGGATGAAAGCATTGTATTATGCATTATGATTTTCCAGGCCTCAGCAGGGAATCTCATTTTGAAATAAAGATAATCCCACCTTTCCCCCAAAGACTACCTCCTTTCTGGAAAAGCCCCAGTGCTAAAATACTGATCCCTTAAAGCAAAACTCAATCTGAGAATGATTAAATGCAAAAAAATGGAAATTCATAGTGTTCGGCCAGGAGGTAAAAAGTCAGCAGTCACATCTTAGCTTCTCCAGCTGACCTGTTTGTAGGTGCAACCAGGTGCTCCATGGCCTGGTCACAGTTAAACTAATTACTACATCCTGTATTCATTCATGTTGCTCTCATCTCAAATTATTGTGACTTCCAGGTTATGTGTAAAATGTTCGTGAATGTCGGATGTCATATTAGGTCTTTTATTGGTCATTGTTAGGTGGGCAGCAGTCTGATCATGGTTCCATTGGATCTGTAATTTGACTAACCCCACTGTGACCTCTGCCTGGGCATTCCCAGATGACCAGTCAAAGGGCTGGTGGGGAAAGAATGTTATCTTAAGGCATCAGGGGCAGAATGTGGCATTTAAAGGAATGGCAAATACCTAGCAGTGGGAATTGAGGCATAAACCCAAAGACTTAAGAGTACCTCTCCTGCTTGTCCTTCTCCTCCCCTCCCCTGGTCTCCTATTCTATCACTCTGTCTATCTGCCTCTGCTTCACTCATTCCTCTCAGGTTTGGGTTTATGTTCTTTTTATCGCATCCATTCATGTTTATCAGGTTTATTGGATCATTCAAGTACATTTGGTCTTATTGGCTTCCAACCTGTTTATTATATTGTTATTTACAGTGGTACTTATCCATTTAGGTTTTATCTTACATTCTTGTAGCATTAAAGCTTACTGTTTATTGAATTAATAAACTGTTCATTCATTAACTAGTCATATGACTCCTTGTGTGCCATGGCATCGTATCTAAAAACTGGCTTATATATCAATTGTATTTTTCCTTAATATTTACTGCTTTAATGCATTCTACTGTCCCACAATGTTCAGGCACACACAAACCTTCCAGCCTAGTGTTTTCCATCGTTGGTAACATTTTGGATGCTCTTACAATTCCAACCAGCACATATTACCCAGGAGAGTCAACTCTGTGAAAACACTGACCTACAGCATATCCCCAATACAAACCTTATGGATGACAACTTATTTGACACGAGAATAAGGCGTGTAGACAATAGTTTGGCTATTTGCTTTGAGAGACATGTGATTTGTTTGTGAGCATTGCCCTCAGCAGAGCTCTGAGTCACTGTTGTTCCATCAGATCATAAAGAGGCAATGTGGACAACCCATTGAGCAGGGATAATAAAACACACAATGCTTTCACAACCCATATACCAAGGCAACGTCACCTTATCTGACCTTTAAATCATGCAATAAATAATGGTGTTAGTCAGGGATTTCATTTAAGGATGAGTTATTGACTGCTGTCCCCAGTGATTTCTCATGGAAACAAACGAATCATACATTCACGATTGAAAAGAACGTAATAATGTGGCCACATAGCAGTTTTGGTCATTAGTTTGATAGCATGATAGTAAACAACCCTGGTGGTTCAAATTAAAACAAGCGAGGTCATTACAGAGATAATTACAAGTGAGGCTGACAATATAACAGCTTTTCTCTTTCCAGACCCAGAGTACTAACATGAAATGGGCCATAGGAAAAAGATAGCTTGCTGCTACAAATGTAATCACAATCATAATATCAACAAAGTAGCAAATTTCGCTACTGAAAACAATTTAGTATATAACAAAAAAAGCCCTACCCTTAAGCCTGCATATCTGCACATGAAATTCACCAAAACCGTAGAGATACTAACCACACGATTGGCTCAAAAGCTCTCTTTCATTTACAACACATAAAAATCCTGTAAAAATCCTGAAATGACTTAGACAAGCTGATTGGTCAGTGCCAGGCCTCCGAACGGAAACCAGTGTGTGTGATTGGCTGGGAGTGCGACAGGCCTAAGGTGTGGAAGCTGGGAGGCAGATTAAGGTCATACGGGTGGGCAGGGTGCCATAAGGCCCGGTGTTTGTTTAAGGAACAGTTACTAATCGCGCTGAAAGTATCAACTCAGCCAGGACTTGCCAGTAGGGGTCATGCGCCTCAATCCAGCCACTCTGGAATAAGCATGCAGGCCTCCTCTGCTGATTCATCATGCCAATTTATCAAGCTCTTGGGGGAGAGAAAGAGGGAGGAACTGAAAAGGGAAAAGAATAGAAGAGAGAGGAATAGCAAGGGGATGAAAAAAAAGTGGGGAGCAAAGAAGAGATAAATCAAATAACCCAAAGTCTTGCACGGAGTGTGAGCGAGAGAGTGACAGCCAGAGATTCTGGGGCAAATCTGAACACACTGGCAGCAGGCACACAGATCATAGTGATCTCAGATGGGATCAGATCGGCAGTCAGGGTTTAGGCAGACTGCTGAGCGACAGAACAGAGAAGGAGTGCCTTCCTCAAAGACTAACTCTCTCAGTAGAACGACACAAAACAACAGCATACTCAAGTACACACACACACACACACACACACACACACACACACTCACACACACACACACCCACACACACGCACACGCACACGCGCACACACACACACACACACACACACACACACACACACACACACACACACACACACACACACAGACACACACACACACACACACACACACACACACAGTGGAGGAAGTCGCCAACAGCAGCACTTCCAACACTGTGCAAAACTCTTTGGCTGCCGCCAGCCATGAAAGAGACAGCATGACAGATGATATCTCTGCGTTTCCATAGCAATCTCGGCATCTCCAAAGCGTTGCCTCTGACAGCAAGATGTTCATGAAGACTTTGTCGCCTCAAAAAAGTAGATCCAGCCTGAAAGCCTGTTATTACAGTTATCATTCAACCAGGGTACATTTGCATAATTGAACTCTGTAATTGGCCATCTGTTGTAAGCCTTTCTGAAGCTTTTATTTCCCCTCTTCTCTGACACAGGACAGTAACTCTCTTGTGATCTAACAGTTAAATGCCCGGGAGGTCATTCCCATTGACCTCTCAATTACACAGGGGTCAGCCTCAATCTGAGCAGCCCATTTCCACACAGATGATGGCCTGATTGAAAGGAACAGGCAAGGACAGGCCTTTTGACATACACAAAAATACGCTTTCATTCTTCTCTTGATTTCATAAAATGTAACATAATCCCAACAACAAATAGCTACGCTTAGTGGTCCATTATACAGTGACATTTATCATAACAGGACAATGAGTATAAAAACTGTATTTTTCCCAAGTCACCATCTGATGTTTTTGCCTGGCCATAAACTGTTTGGTCTGGTTTATACTTGCCATCCCCACACTACAATTCCGAGTACATCACTTCACTGCCAACCATTAGTAACTTAGGTACAGGTAAAGCCACATCTTCAGATTTCATTGGCATTTCATTGGGACTGGCTTATGGACTTCGAATCTCTAGAGAGAGAGAGAGAGAGAGTGTGTGCGAGTGTCTGTGTGTGTCTGCGTGTGTCTGTGTGCAAGCGTGTGTGGGGATCTGAAATGGACATGCCCCAGATCGATGCAGACAGCAGCAGCAGGGGTAGAGATCTGACGGCGGCTGACACCCCTAACCCTCTCATGCCTGCCCTCGCCCAGCAAGATCCCCACACAAGGATCACACCACAGCATCATCTGCCATGCCCTTAACTGCCCATACCACTGCTCTCTCCAGCCGGGATCACAGTGCCCTGCACTTCCATCTCAATGGCTCAGTGCATCACCATGGACAACAGCCGCTGGAATCAGAAGAGCACAAGACAGGCCGAACACAACTGAGACAGAGTCCCTCAGGGGACACAGTGAGTAGGCCATGTGGCACAGACGTGTTTATCTTTCTTATTTTTCAGCTTATGTTTTGTCAAACAGTCATAGCTTTGTAACAGTACCTTTTCAGACATTTGTAGTCCAAGCAGTGGCGTACAGCAATACTAGGCTGTGAATAAGCTGTGACTCAGCACTTTCTCGTCAGCTGACTCACACTCCAAAATACATGTCATAATGTCCGTAACACTCAATGGTGTTCAGTCACCACTGGTAACCATTACTCAGAGCACCGTCCTGAAAGCCCACTAACAGCAGCACCGAGAGTAGGGCCCTATGATTTCCACAAAATGGAAGACTCAGAATTCAGTAAGCAAGACGGCAACGACAGTTAAACACGGAATGCACAGATTGTAACAGTCTGGAATAAAATGACGTAAGACTAATACATGCGATAGCATTATAGGCAACATTGCTCGACATTGCTCAAGTTAATTTAAAAGTTAATGAAACGTCAACTCGGCAAATGTCATTATATCACCCTATCATGTTCTGTGCTCTCTAAAAGAGTGTTTGCCACATTGATGCAAAGTGACACATGGATTGTGAACCAAACAGCAAATACGGTCACTCGTTGTAGACATACATAGATTAAACCTGGCTAAGGTTGCAGCATCTGAATATTCTTAGAATAACCATAAGACTTACAATGCACATGTAGACTATCATAACACAAGTGGATTACTGACTCAAAAAAAACTTGAAGGTAATCTCCCTTTAAATATGTTTGCAATTATATCAAATTAAATTGAAAATTATATGAAAATGAGCGGCTGCTACTGTATTTGTAGTCTTCGGGGTGCGCTACTACTCTACATTCCCAACCTTATTACAACAGGTCTATCACCTTGACAGACACAAAAAATAAAAATAGATAATAACAGCACCATAGCCTATGTCCTGAGGAAATTTAATAATTGGACATCTGATTTGATGGTGGTCAAATTGATCAAACTGAAATTAGAGAAAACAAGGGAGCACATGTCTTACCTCCGTCATATGAGGTGTTGGGTTGAATCCACACAGGTTGCACACCTGGGTCTTGCACTGAGTGCAGATGTTGTAGTTAGGAGGCTCAGCCGTGTTCCCCACGTTCAGGTCCGTCTTACAGAGGGGACAGTTAGCCTTGGGCTTGGCTGTGGGGTCTGGGGGTCTCTGCTGCTGCTGCTGCTGCTGATGCTGCTGCTGGCCAGGAGGTGCTTGCTGCCCCACTGGTTTACCAGCAGGCCCCTGTTTCAGAGGGCCTTTGGCAGGAGGCTGCTGTTGCTGCTGCTGCTGCTGAGGAGGAACAGGCCCTCCTTGAGTGGGGTCCATGGTAATAACTTTGCTGGCCTGGTTGAGGAGGGAGGCACCAAAGCCAAACAGCTTCCCGAATGGCTGCTCAGGGGGTGGGGGCTGGCGGGACGGAGAGCTCCCAGCGCTGCGGGTCTGGTCCTGCCGGGCGGGGATGCCCTGTGGAGAGGGACCCGAGCGGGAGAGGTCTGGTTGGGATGGGGCTTTGGTCATTCCTGGAAGAGCGACTGCTCCGGGAGCTGGGAGCTTTCTCTGGGGTTGTGGGCCAGTCTGCTGGGGAGGGCCAGTCTGCTTGGGAGGGCCAGTCTGCTGGGGAGGGCCAGTCTGCTTGGGAGGGCCAGTCTGCTTGAGAGGGCCAGTCTGCTGGGGAGGGCCAGTCTGTTTGGGGCCGAGGGGTGGCTGGGCCGCAGGCTGGGCCGCAGGCTGGGCCGCAGGCTGGGCCGCAGGCTGGGCCTGGGATTGTGACTGGGCTGGGGGAGGCTGTGGCTGGGCAGGGACAGTGGCTGTGGCTGGAGGCCCAGGCTGGGGCTCAGGTTTGGCTTGGTGGGAAGGAGAGTGGATTTGCTGCTGGCTCTTGGAGCGCGGTGTGGTCATGTCCATTCCCAAAGCCCTCTGCATCTGGCAGTTCAGACACAGCCACTCTTGAACCTGTAATGCACACACACATACACACAGGTTAGTAACCTAATCCAAAAAGACATTGACTGGTATGATGGATTGGCAAGCTGGCTTCTGGGCACAGCAATAGGAGGATATATACTAATATGACCTCCAAAATGTCTCACACATCATAATGACATATGTGTTTGACAAATACTGCAATATGACAACCGTCATACTATTCTAATCCCAATAAGCTATAAGCATTCCTGCACAACAGAAAACTTCAAACCTACTGCACAAACATATATTAATAGCTGACAATAAATCAAAGGTTCAGTGTGAAAGCCTTGGGCTCTTTCTATGAATGCAGCTGAAATAAATTGATGCGGAGGCTTGTGAAAGCGAGGCTGATTCTAAACAACTCTAGCAGCCCCACAAAGGCAGGGAGAGGAAAGAAACAGGATTGCAGGGTTTTCAGCCTAAGCAGACTGATTAAACCTGATTAAGCTGGCATTCTCTCCCTTCCTTTCTTTTTGCTATCTTCTTTTTACTGCCCATCCTTCTCTTCCTCTATTTTACCAACCCTCTATGTGTGTAGCCGTCTTGTGTAGTTTTCATCCCCATCCCCCTCTCTCTCTCTCTCTCTGAGACACACGGAGAGTGTGTGAGTCTGTCTATGTGACGCACAGGCCTCAGACCTGTGTGATAATTGGCATCCCAGTGCTTTGACAGCTGCTTGGGCCACTTCCCTTTTCCAGTACACTGCTGTGAGATCAGGTTTGACAGGCTAGGGTGGGGAGTGGGCACAGAGGGACTGAAGGGCATACGGAGCATGTACACCAGCACACACACACACACACACACACACACATACACACACACACACATACATTCAGACACACACACATGTGCATCAAATAAGTACAAGCACTACACATGTGTGCTGCATATACTTGCATATACATATGACTATAGTCAAAGCTCTGATGTGTATTAATAAATGCACACACACACACTCACACGCACACTCACACGCACACACACACACAAACACACACACACACACACACACACATACACACACACACACACACACACACACACACACACACACATACACATACTGTCACTTCAGATCTTCACTTGACCTCTCCATTCAATGCATGATTCATCTGTATCCTCACCTCATTTACACTGCCAGGCCTGAGAGAAGGTAACCAGCGGACGACCACAAGCCTGCTTTTCCACTAACTATTTCACTTACGTAATGACTTTCATAGTAATTGCCTTTCAAATAAATCCTTGGTTCCGTGTGGTTCTCATTTCCAGACAAAGATAATGACATTATTTTTCATCATCCTTCCGCAAACAGTCACGGGCCATTATTATTATAAATGATTGCATCACTATAGTGATCATTTACTGCTGTGATCTGCAATTGCTGTTGTGCAGCTTTGGTACTTCTGACTCCATTTGAATCCAACTCCAAAGGAGGGGGCCCCTTTTGTCAATTAAATTAAATTAAATTAAATTCAATTCAATTCAATTCAATTCAATTCAATTCAATTCAATTCAATTCAATTCAATTCAATTCAATTCAATTCAATTCAATTCAATTCAATTCAATTTTATTTATATAGCGCCATAACAATACAATTGTCTGAAGGCGCTTTACAGAGCCCAGAGCCTGTAATCAATCCTCCAAGATCACCATTATGGCAGAGGTATGATGCTGAGGAGATCTACAGGCCTTCTGAAAGAATTGCACATTTCATAGCATCTAATTCAATAGCTAGCTGGTGTGAAGATTGGATTTTTTCTTAGGACGCTTTCTTGGCTGACGCTTTCTTGGCGCATAGCACAACACAGCACAGAGACAATTTTCAGGGACTTCTTGGCTTGGTGTTGTCAGAAAGTCCCTATATTGATCTGTCACATATCTATAGTCTCAGGTTTCTGTTTGTACAGCTCCAGGCTCTTCCCCTCTCTCACTCTGTCTCGCTCTCTCTCTCTCTCTATCTCTCTGTGTCTCCTAATGCCCCCCTGTTAAATGAGTGTAGAGAGACCGACATGTGGTGAGCTCTCAGAGACACTGTACAGCTCAAGAGGGTGAAGAGAGATGGGGGTCCATAGCCCTCATGGGACTGTTAGCAAAAGAGGAGATAGAGGAGGATGTGAAGGAGGAGGAGAGAGATTGCCCGACAACATGTGATCCTTCATTAGATCAGACCTTTTCCTCCGTGCCAGCCAGTATACTCGCCCAACCTGTCAGTGCTAATCTCTCCTCAGAGCCCGTCTCCAGCTCCCGCACTTTCTATTGTCTGTCCAACTCTTACTTTGTCTATTCACATTTTTTTCTCTCCTACTATGCCTTCACAGTACTCTCAATTAACTCTTTGTCTTTGTCTGGCTATTTCTTGTTCTTTTCACGCTTTCGTCTCTATCTCACTCTCCCGCTCTGTCTCTTTCTCTCCTCTTTCTTTGAGAACAGCACACTTCATTTCCTCCCTCTGTTCACTGATCTAAAGGCGGAAAGAGGGAAAACAGTAGTTTTTCATCATTATTCCCTTGTATTCAATACTGTATGCAAGCAAAATAGCTTATGGACTATACATTATGACAAATATGCCCAATTGACATTGTGGCATGCTATACAGACTCTCTCTCTCTCTCTCTCTCTCTCTCTCTCTCTCTCTCACTCTCTCTCTCTCTGTCTGTGTATGTGTGTGCAAGAGAGAGAGAGAGAGAGAAAAAGAGAGAATTGTGTGAGTGCCGGTGCATGTCTGTTCATGTGAAACAAGTAATATGTTCTATTTCCAGCAAGTGAAAAAGATGACCATAGTAGTGTGTGCGTGAGTGTCGGTGTGTGTGCCTGTGTGTTTGTGTGAGTTTCAACGTGTCTTTGAGTTGATTAATTCCCCAGATCCACATACTCTCTCTGTAGCCATTGATTTACCCACAAATTATAATGCAGTGCCTATCCCATTGATCCCACTATTCAGTGTGTGTATGTGTGTGTGCATGTGTGTGTGTGTGTGTGTGTGTGTGTGTCTTGAAACTGAATCCTTTACGGGTGAGGAGCCTATAGTTTCTGCAGACATACAGCACTGCACAAGACACACGCTTTAATCACCTCTGCTCTGATTTCACACAGATAACTGCTTAACTTGCATGGCTATTCAAGTAAGCGCTTGAGCCACAAAATATTTATGGTGAAGCACCACCGCTCTGCCACTGTGTTCTCTCTTGGGCTTTACTGGGATACAAATCAGCACAATGAAGACAAGCAGGCATGAAAGAGAGAGAGACAGCTACAAACCAGATATTTAAGATGCTGGAGACAGAGAACATAGACACAGAGACAGACAGACAGGACTGTGTGACAGGCAGACATACAGCGGGTAAAATAAGTATTAAACACGTCACCCTTTTTCTCAGTAAATATATTTCCAAAGGTGCTATTCAAATTACATTTTTACTTGAATAAATCAGAACAAATTAGTTCAGAAATTAAGTTACAGTATGTCTAATAATGTGAAATGACACAGGGAAAAAGTATTGAACACGTTTACTGATATTTATTTAATACTTTGTACAAAAGCCTTTGTAGGTAATGACAACTTTAAGACGCTTCCTGTATGGAGAAACTAGTTGTATTCATTGCCCAGGTGTGAGTTTGGCCCATTCTTCCACACAAACAGTCTTCAAATCTTAAAAGTTCCCTAGGCCTCTTCTATGAACTCTGATTCGGCCTTATTCAAGTCAGGTGATTGGCTGGGCCATTCTAGCATCTCTTCTTGGCTGTTCATTGTCTTGGTGAAATGTCCACCCTCGTTTTATCTTCATCATCCTGGTAGATGGCAGCAGATTTTTCTTAAGAATGTCTTGGTACATTTTTCCATTCATCCTTCCTTCAATTGTGTGACGTTTGCCAGTACCATATGCTGAAAAGCAGCCCCACACCATGATGTTCCCACCTCCAAATTTCACTGTTGGGATGATGTGCAGTGCCATTTATCCTCCAAACATGATGTTCCTTATTTCAATTATTACCGTAATATATTTTCTGAACGTATTTGTTTTGGTTTCTTTGTATGTATGGATTACTTGGGTTGTTGCCAACATCTGGTGAAAATGTCATGTCAGTAGCACCTTTGGAAATATATTTATTAAGAAAAATGGTGACGTGTTCAATACTTATTTTACCCGCTGTACATACAAACAGGAAGAGGACATTTAAGTAAGAAAGAAAGAAAGAAAGAAAGGTAAGACACACTGGAACAGATGGAAAGACAGCCATTTAAAAGTTGGCAAGACAAACAAACGTACAGGCTGGGGTGGGAACATGTACATGGAGCCAGTCAGATCATCATGTCACTGCTGAGACAGACAGGGAAGAAGCGTCTGGTGGGGCAGTATCAGCTCACTACAGCAAGAGGTGGGGGAACGAGAGAGAGACAGAGAGAGAGAGAGAGAGAGAGAAATAAGGCAGAGAGACAGAGAGAAAAAGACAGGTGGCTGCTGAACACTGCAGTTTGGTTGGGCGAGGAAATCATTTACAATGCAGTCAGTTAATCAACTCACTGACAAAAAACTGGGCCATGAAACATCAAAAGAGCAGTTGCATACCTTTGTGTATAGTGTATTTGCGCCTGCGCCTGCACACACAAACACACACACACACACACACACACACACACACACACACACACACACACACACACACACACACACACACAAGTACACACACACACACACACATCTCCGCAGCCTGCCAGCTCATTAGCAGGCTCTCCTCAGCCAACATCAGTTTAAGCAGAAACTGTCAGTTTCCCAGCAGATGATTTCATTATGAATTTAAACTGATTAGCAAGGGCATCGAGTAACGGACAGCATTTATCACTGCAATCATACCCAAAGCCCTAACCCAGGCATAGTATTCAATTCAATTCAATTTTATATAGCCCCAAAACAAACAATTGCCTCAAGGCGCTTTACAGAGCCCAGAACCTGGCTCCCATAGTAACATAGTATGCCTGCCCTGCAAGTTGACACTTTGCAGTGATGGATTGTATTGGGAGCTGAGTCGCCTGTTTGAAACTCAGGACTCTATATAGCCCAGTGGAAGGCACCACCTCTCTGCCTCAACCAATCAGGGCCAACTGATCAGGTGACTTGGCTCAGGCAGGGTATGCGATGTGAAAATTATATGGAGGACTTTTTCCTCACTGAAACACAAGGCTAAATCATAACATTATTGTGTGAACTAAATATAAAATTGTGTCAACAAAGGGTTCACAGAGCAGAAATTGAAAGCTACTGATAGAGCCTCTCCATTTATCGCCATACAGCAATACACCAGCACAGCCTCTCACTGTGGTACTGATGCAGCGCTGGGGCTTATTCTAGTGGGGTGCAATAAATGGGGATGAGACGCTAGAGTCTGTCTGAGCACATACACCGCCTCAGACTGGGCATCACAGTACCACACTGATCTACACGACACCCAATATCACATGCTGTCATTGCAAAGACAGTGTGGGCTTACATCCATATTTATGCAATGTTTGCAAGTGTGTGTACTGTATGTGTGTGTGCCGTCATGAGTATATGTATGCATGGACTGTATATTCATGTGCGTACACCTATGTGTTTGTGCGTGTAGAGCGCACAGTCCAGATGGCTATGATCTCACTTCCTGCATTCTCCTGGATGATTGATCCAGGCACTGGAGGTAAGGGTGTGAGACGGTGGGTCTCATTCCTCCAGATGGATCGCCCCCATAGAAATAGTCCCCATCCCCAGCAAGTCTCCCCCAGATACCTCTCTTTCCAGATAACATTTACATTTACAGTAGTATCAGACTCTTCTTATCTAAGGAAACATCCCATAAAAGTACCACATGAAGGTTGTATCTGTTATCATGAATCCAAGGTGCACATTATATGACCTTGAGATTGGTAGCACCATCTTCTGCTGATGCAGATTAAAAAGGCTCTGCCTGACTGGATCATTTAGGCCCTTCTGTTTGTCATGCTGCACCTGGGGACCTGTTTGCACCTGCTTACAACCCAAACCACCCCCGGATCAGTGCAGACAGTGTGAATGAAGATTGTTCCATGGTGCGTGACTCCTCTCGTGATTGTCACGGCTAATGTGCCGCTGGTCAAGGGTATGAGGGGAGGCTGAGACAGAATCGATTTCTCGCTCATGCCTGATGGGCCTCATCGGCCAATTCACCTGATATTGACCCAAATTCATCTCTCATTTTCTGATCTCACTTCTCCTGTGTCTTTTACTTGCATTTTCCACTTTTTCTTTCTGCCTCTCTCTCTCTCTCTCTCTTAATGCTGTGACACCCCTAAGTCCTCCCCCTCCCCCCTCTCGCCTCTCCCTCGATTCTCTCCTCCGAGGCTGGGGCTTGCAGGGCTGGAGTGGGAAATCATTTTCTGGGGGTGAGTGAAATCTATAAATAGAGGATCAGCCAGTGGCAGGCGGATCCTCCCCTGCACCGTGCCGGGAGACTACTGGAGTGTGTCCGCGCCACTTCTTCTCCCTCAGTGTATCGCTCCATCGTTCTGTCTCCTCCGCTCTCTTCCTCTAAGACAATATCTTTTCTCTCTCACTTGCTAAATTTCCTTTCCTCTGCTTGCTCTTGCCACCTCTCACAAAGCTCTCTCTCTCTTGCACACGCACCTTCTCTCCTCTCCTTACTCTTCATTTCTCCCTGCTCTCTCCTCTCTTCCTCACTTGCGTATATCTTTCTACCTTCCTTCTCTGTCTCAGTCTCTCTCTTCCAATTCCCTCCATTTTCCCCCACAGGGATAAATGCTAGTTAAAGAACAGGGAGCTTGTGGTGGTTTCAGCAATCTTACTCCTCTAAGGAAAACCCAACATTAGTCATGGCCTGTGTACCGACACCCACTGTTTAACAAGATTCCACTATGAAAACAAAATGTTCTTCAACAATTCTATAAAAAAAATGGCCTAGGTTTCAAAGGTAAGGGTCTCACCCTTAACTATGATCAGAGACCAAAAATAGACATGCTTAAACTTCAGATCAGAAAAAAAAACCTGCACGTGAACGTGTTCTGTGACAAGTTATGTAGGTAGGTAACTGACTTTCTCTGTATTCACTAGACTAGAGTATGTGTTCCAATAAACATTAACTGCCACAACAAAACACTGGGCAATATCACATAAATGTCAAATGATTAAAATTTGTATCACCTTCTAAGTTGACAAGAAGAGTATTTCCTCTCATATACAATCAAAAACAAATACTTTAGAAAGACTATATTGAAAATACAGGCTTCAAAATAGAAACTCAATGCAACAAAAGAGAATGCATTTGTGATCACTGACACAAAGGTTAGAAAACCTGTGATAGTTGAAACAAAAATGAATATGCATGATCCATGAGATGGAGAGACTAACCTTCCTATAACGATTGAGAAATTACTTGAATATCGGAAGATGGACACAATGGAATCTGTATGTGTTTAGGTCGGGTTGTGATTGTTGGTTGACTTTGATATAATTTGCCATTTCATTTTCCTTTCTGCCGCTGTATATTATGTAAATACTTGCCTATGAATGCTGTAGTGCATGTCACAATAATATGATGTACGAAATGAATGTTGTCGTGCCGACACTTAACTTAAGTCTGTATGGTTCTTCAGTACCATTGTTTTTCACAGAAAAACTTAATAAAATCTAATCTAAGTAATATAAAAAAAAAGAATATGGCTGTCATTTCCTATCAACCTAATTGCATGAACATGGTTATTAAATGACCTGTCAAAACCAGAACTTTATAAGTTTTGGACCTACGGGTTGTGTCTATCACCAAAGCTCCACATGGGAAATAATTGCCAGAGGAACTGAAAATCTGATTGTGACATTTCACAACCAAGATGGAAAAGGATACAGGAAGATCACTGACCGACTAAACATAAGTCGAAACCCAGTTTCAGCAGTAATCAGGAGGTATAGAACAAGCCATAGCACCACTAATCACAGAGGCTGTCCTCCTGAAATGACACCAAAGACAATGCACTCCGCACACGCCCTAGCTCTGTGTTTCACACTTGGCACAGTGGTTATCAAAAGAAAATTGAGTTTCCGTGACAGCTCAGACAGTGTGACGGACATTGCATAATGTCAATCTATATGGGCAGTGTCAAAGAAAAATCCCTTGCCTGCTCTTTGGCGCAGAACTGCAATATCAAACATTAGATTCATGGTAAAGCAGCTGCCGTGACCACCAAATGTTGGTCAGCATAATCTCTAAAATGGTAATCTTATCATGGTAACAAACGAAAGGTCCCCACACTGGTATTGCTCTCACACCTAGGGTCAGGAAACAAACTGAGGTATGAGTGACTACCATTACGTAATTACAGTATGGGAATGGGGGTAGGCCATTAAGAATCAGCTCAGCCAGTGGGTCAGAGAAGCCTGATTACTCAGAACAACAAAAGGTTGTCAGAACTGTTTGCATTAGAAACATAGCTCATTGACATTAGAAGCCTATGAGGTGTCTTAGGTAAACAGTATGTATGGCTAGAGATGGAGATGCTTGTTGTTCAGATCTGCACTGCGTCAAACGCAAGAGAAGCATACTTTTCCCTGCAGCCTAAAAAACACAAAAAGAAGCCTGTTGAACATTGGGAGCTCATTCTTTGGTCAGAGGGGACCAAGATACATTTGCTAGGCTCAGATGGGGTCCAACATGTTTGGTGTGAGCCTGGCCAGGTGAAGCACAGAGGCAGGAACGAGATGATGTGGGGCTGCATGAGTGCAATAGGAGATCACATTTATAGATCGCACCATGATTGGCTGACACAATGACTCCAGAAACTTAGCAGAAGAGAAATATTCCAGCAGGATAAAGATCCAAAATACACTGCAAAAAGAGTTTCTAAAGAAGAAAAAAATTAAAACTATGATCTGGCCAAGTATGTCGCCAGACTTTACGTAATCCAATAGACACCTTTGGGGTATTTTAAAGAGAAACGAAGAGCAACACAACCTTCCCAGCATAGAGCAGCTGAAGAATAAAAGAACATCCGTGGTGTACTGACTTTTGTTTCATTGTATTTCTACTCTGGGGCCTGTATTTTTAATGTAGGTAATCTAAACTGTTAGTTATTTTACATAAGAGCACATACCCTTCTGTTTAAGTAAGGCAATTACTGTCAGGCAATTTTGAATCATTTGAGATGTAATTTATCACACAGGGGTGTACTCTGTACTTCTGTTCTTTACTGTATAAAACAACCATTTGACAGAATTTCAGTTTGCACACACATTAACTCACAGGCATCATATGGTGACAACATACTATTACTGAACTGTAACCACCCGTCATATCCCTCATCAGTGTGCAGCAGGTAATGTGGACATTTGCACTGAATTATTAAGAGTGTGTGTGTGTGTGTGTGTGTGTGTGTGTGTGTGTGTGTGTGTGTGTGTGTGTCTGTGTGTGTGTGTGTGTGTGTGTGTCTATGTGTGTGTGTGTGTGTGTGTGTGTGTGTGTGTGTGTGTGTGTGTGTGTGTGTGTGTGTCTAAGAGTGACTGGGGAATGAAAGCTTCATGTACTGCCTGATTCAGCTCTATTTGAATCTCTGAGGAGGGAACATGGTGGAGGAGCGAGGAGTGGAGAGAATGCCAATGGAGGGCAAAGTCAATAAATAGAGGTGGATGGAAGCCCCGGAAAATAGAGATGAGGCAGAACGGGGATAGTAGAGGAGATGGGAGAAGGAGTGAGAGAAGCAGAAGGGGGCTTAAAAGGTGATGAAAAGGGAAGAGAGATTAAAGAAAGAGCGAAAGAAAAGACAAAAAAGAAATAAAGGAGATGAGAATGGAAGGGGAGAGATTACAGTCAGTGGTTTGGAGGGTGATTCTTCTGTCTGTGAGCTCTCTCTCCCTCTCTCTCTCTCTCCCTCTATCTCTCCCTCTCTCTCTCCCTCACTCTCCCTCTCCCTCACTCTCCCTCTCTCTGTGAGTAATCTGAACAGCACACTCATCCGCTCCACCTCTGTCCCTGTCACCCAAAGACAACCTGGAAGTGACAACACTGAAAACCAACAGCAGCCACTTCCAGTCTCTGTCTCTCTCTCTCTTTCTCTTTCTCTCCCTCTCTCTCTCTCTTTTCTCTTGCCTCATCACTCTCTCTTTTTTTACTTACTGTTTCACACAACCTCTCAGGACACCAAAACATATTTACACCCCATTTCTTTTAGGATCGCACACCTCTTACTCTCTCTCTCCCTGAGGAGTCCATTTTAAGCATCTCCACTGCTGAACTGTGCCAGGCACTGGGTCAGCCCCAGGCAGACAGAGCCAGTCCAGGCAGGGCATCCATTGCCCCTAGTGCTTTATTTTCACACAAGTCGACGGAGATCCACCTAGCCCACCTGTGTTTGTGTGTGTGTGTTGGTGTGTGTGTGTGTGTGTGTGTGTGTGTGTGTGTGTGTGTGTGTACATCTCCTCCATCTGTCTCTCCTCTACAAGAGAAATAAGTTTCTCTCTACTCGTTTTATCATCTCATCAGTGTGATCTCTAATACACTGACATTCAACAATGGTCATTGAATACCAAAAAACAAGCACACATACCTCTGTGAGGTGAGGGTTGGGGTTGAACCCACATTGGCTGCAGACCAGAGAGTTGCACTGTGTGCAGGTGTTGCCGTGCGGCTTGCCGGTCGTGGGGTTCGTCAGGTCGGCAGTCTTGCAGACAGGGCAGAGTTTGCTGCTGGGCATGGGTGCGATCTGGGGTACAGAGTACGGTGAAGTTGGGGCACTGCTTCTGTCAGGGGACGGAGAGCGTCCTGTCTTACTGCTGCCCACGTCTACCTGGAGAGTCTTTCGGGCTACGTGTCCCTGGTCGGGGGTGGCAGTCAGTGCAGGGGCCTGCTGCGGGGCCCCAGGCCCTGGGCCCACTGGAGCTGGGGCTCCTGGTTTAGACCCTGCACCAACACTGTGGAGAGAAAGGACAGAGATACATTAGAGATGCTCTAACATTATGAAGGTGGCTATTTGGACCCAACTATAGCCATGGTAGACATGGAAAAAGGATTTCATTCTCTGAAAAGACACTTAGTTTAAAAAGACATGATAGTGAAAACTGAGCGGTTCGGATTTTGCTTTGCAATTTAACCTTGCAATAATACACCACCGTGGTCTACCAGGCTCTGGTCAGGGAGGAGGTATAGCGGATTAAGCGCCGACATGGGAGCGAAACACATTAGAGTTCCCCCACAGAGCTAAAAGCAGCTGGGCTTTGTTGTTTAGGTGTACTTAAGCATCCTATATGACGCCACCAACGTTAGTTACACCCAGATAGTCACTGCAGGAAGAGTGAGCGGATGTTTGGGATGCACCATTACCTGGGCGCTCTGAGCTTTATTGCATTCTCAAAATGGGGTCCTCCATTGCGCGCAATCTGTTCTCAGTATAGCCATAAGTAGTTTGTGCTCTGACTGTGGAGAGTGGAGTGTGCACCCTCTGGCTTGAGTGAAAGATGCAATGCAGTATTTATTAAAGATCTTCATGCTATGCAGTATGGGCATGTGGTATGGCACTGACTTATTCATTTCTGAATGGCTGGTTCATGTTGCAGACTGGTAGTTCATTTTTCTATCTGCTTCCTATTCAGGCTCATTTGTGTTGGCATATATACTGTATACCCTCGCTACTGTCGACAATTTGGTTAATTAGCCTGTGTTTACACTGAGCCGGGAGTCTGTATTTCGGTGTTATTTACTCCCCTCGTTTGCTCTCTGTGTTGTTGTTTTACAGTTGCTTCTCAATGCAACTAGACAACGTAGCTTTTTAGCCTTTGTACTTTGCCATATCCTTGGTTGATTCTGAAGCTGTAATGTGCTTTAAATGGCCATTTGGAAGGGTACTAAGAGGAGGCTGCCAACATTGCCCCCTTCCCCCCATCTAAAGCCCAACTGTGCCCCTCTGTGCCCTTACTCTCACAGCAGCATGTAGAAGGCCAGGTAACTCTCAGGCCAGGTAACTCCAACATTCTCATTTAGATGCCTGCTCAGGCTTCTTGGTTATATAAAACAGAGAAAGAGTGGAGGAAGAACTAGAAAGTGTAGTCCTGTACTCCTGTAGTAATAGCCCCTGTTGTTCTGCTGTCCAACAGGAGTCTTGTTAGTGGTCCCATCACCTAATCTTGCCCTTTCTCTCTGTCCCTCTCTCTCTCACACCTCCTCTCAATAACATGGACAGTACACACATAGCCACAGAGCCTTTTAACAGCCCCCAGCACCAAACGCAAGCATCTTGTTTTCAGACTGACTCAGCAGCCCGGCTGTTAGGAGCTAATATTCCCTGACCACCATTACACTGACCCCCAGTGCAGCAGGGAAGAGATTCAAGTGAGAATGAGGCTCTGTGATTTAAGACTAGTGTGGCAACCCCTTTGGCGCGTGAAACTAATTCAGACAAATAGCGGAACTGTATGACTCAGGGTCAGAGGCATCATCACTCTGACATCACCCTGCCAGTAAGAACAATGAGATCACCCATCACTGAGACACCAGGACTCTTTCCTGGTACTCTGTCAGCAGTGACAGAAAGTGTGACTACTCATGGTGAGGTGCTCTGTCACTGTGATGGACTTCAGCACCTGGGTGGTCATTTGCTTTTCGGTTGTCATGGCGATAGAGACCTTGTTGGCATGAATAGAAGGTCAACTCTTCCCAGAAGGGAACTGATAAATACATCCACTACTTCAGCAGTGGGATCTCCATACCCCACTCTAAGAAGGGATGTGGAAGAATGGTGCAACAGCTCAAAGGCAGACTTGGTGTCTTGTTTACAGTCACAAACCAAGCAATTGAAAAAGCAATCACACAACAACAGTGTTTTGAGGGTGTCTGGGATTTGTTTGCTGCTTTTAACTTGGTAAAGGAGAAATACAACACAAAAGTAAAAGAGAATTAATAATTTGTGTCATTCACTCGATGTATAAAAGTCTCCCGGGAGAAAGGAACACCAAATACCCATACATCCATAATATTCATTGTCAGCCACCCAGGTCTCCTGGGGAAAGAACTCATGACTAATATCTCACTGTTAATATGGCTTCACTAGCCCATCCAAAGTGTTGCCACCATGGCACCCGGTGTTGACCCATTCAGACCGCTTTTCAAGCATAGTGTGGACTCAGCGCCACTGTAAGGGATCAGAAGCAACAAGTGTATTAATCACACTGTGTTTACCAGTATGTGGGAAGGAGTCAAGTGTATTAATCACACTGTGTGTACCAGTATGTGTGAAAGAGTCAATGGCATTTCATGGAAATAAGGCAAATTGTCCCCTCATATGTGTTGTCGTTACACTACCCTCAGCTACTTGCTCAACAGTTCACACCGACTGGCATGCATGTTTTGGCTAGGACAGACACACCTATACTGTATATCCCAATGATTTTCTCCAGCCAGGAAATAAATAAGTGTGGTAATATGACAAACAGATTTCAGAAGTTGACTGAATCTGAGCACATGGGAGTGTTTTGACGGTGTGGTACAGCGAGGTGCTGCTGGGCTCATGACAATCGATTGCTGCGGTAGCTGCAGCCCAACTCCTTTCTCTACGGGATGAAGCCAGGGGCGTGAGCACCGGACTGACACAGTCTGTTATATACTAGTCCTGCTGTTCAGTTCTGTAAAATTAAAATATACTATGCTCAATATACTATCTCCAACCCTCTACAGTGTGTCAAAATGAGAATACACAAATACCTACCCCAGCACAAACACATAATTTACATACATACATACATACACACACACACACACACACACACACACACACACACACACACACACACACACACACACACACATTTTTTTTTACACAGTTTACTATATACTGTGGCAGAGTCTGCAAAATCCTTGTCACAAGCACACCATATTTTCCCATCGCAATTACCTTGACCGTTTGTCAAACAAAATGACACCTCAACAACCTAAGCGGAGAAAATGCAGGCAATTATTTCTGAGGCATCCTGCAGATAGCACTGCTGTGTCTGGTATTTTGCCCTCACAGATAACAGTGGAAAGCCCATGAGATTTATTTCTCACTGATCTCTTCCAATGCCTGTATCTACCAGAGCTGGAATGTAAAGAGCCTCTCTCTCTCTCTCTCTCTCTCTCTCTCTCTCTCTCTCATTTTAATGGAGACTACCAGACCTTGTGTGTAAGCATGTATCTGTGTGTGTGTGTTTGTGGAAGTGATGGAGGTAGAACATTTGAGTACAAGGCATTCAGACAATTATCTCCCTTTCTCTTTCATATGTCTCACTTTTTCTCTCTAATCTCGATGCTATTTTTATGAGGGTACATCCAGCACCTCAGAATGAATATGTCTAACACCACCAGTGTTCAAACAGTGTTAAGAGACACCATGGTACGTGGGAGCCATAAACACAATGGAAATATGAAAGGTAAGAAAAAGCCTACTCTCCCAGTTAATCCAAAACACTGGTTAGCATTCATAACCTAAATTGGGACACATTTAACAGAGGACAAGACATGAAGCAACAGAGTTTCTGAGGGGGCAGCCTTACAGTGCCTTCACACTATGCAAAGCAGTGGTGGTAAAGAAATAATTCATGCTTGATGTTTGACCTTAATCCAGCTACTTTATAAATTCCATTTTCATTGTGCAAAAGGACTGCAAAAAATTAATTTTCTCTGACATTTTTGCTAACTGAATTGCTTGGTTTTCCTTCACTGGCAAAACTGATAATTTTTCAACCAATGTTCAGAATCATTCAAGGAACTAGACAAAAACCAGTCAAAAACAGGCAAGAACTATAAATGTTATGCAGATTAGGAGACAGTGACAAATTCCGCAAGTTGAATATTTTTACTTGCTTGTTTCTCACATATAATGTAGTCTTAAATTTTTTAAAACATCATTCAGTTCACCTCCAAGGCCAGATCAGTCTCATAACAGTCCCGCCTATGATGTGTGCGTGGAGTTTAATCTTAAATTTAAAAAAAAAATGTAGGCAGATCTGGCAACAATGTACAAGCAAAGACTAAGATCAGGGTTTTCCTCTTTCTTCTGTGGCACATAATTAGATAAATAAGATGTGGCCTTTTAAATATACTTTGCAAAACAAGAATGGTTTCATTATCATCTCTGCCTCTTCAGGATTGAGTTTGCTTCCTGACAGACTCACAATCATGGTAAGTACACTGGCATCCAAACCTGGACTGCAAAGTTTACCTTTGATTGTTTGTGTTGGACTGTTGGTAATGTTGGAAATGTATCTACGGGTAGATGTGAATATCGGCTATTAATCACTTGTCATGATAGGTGTAACTAGACGGCCCTAAACATTGGACGAAGGCAAAAACTATGACTGTAGATCAAGTGCTGTGGTATAAACATTGCCGGCGCAACTAAAAGTTCCAGGGTTTCTGCAGTAGTGTTCGTATTGTAATGCAGCATCTTTGCTTAATCTTACTTTATAGTCTAGTCACTATTCTGTATCACATTTGTGCACTTGTGCACATTTGTGATGGAGCCTGGGATGAGAACGAGTCTCCTTGATCAAATGAACACTGAAGTCTCATTCCCAGAGGTTAGCCTCACTGCTGAGTGACAGCGCAATGGAGTGGGTGCCGTGAATTAGCAGAGAGAGACGGTGAGCGGCGTAGCGATGTACGGGCAGAGGAGTGATGAAGTCACGTGACCCAGCCTCAGGGCCCAGGACACAACAGGGAGTCGTCTTTGGGCTGGCTTACGTGAAGGAGGTGGTGTGTGTGTGTGTGTGTGTGTGTGTGTGTGTGTGTGTGTGTGTGCGTGTGCGTGTGCGTGTGCGTGTGCGTGTGCGTGTGTGTGTGTGTGTGTGTGTGTGTGTGTGTGTATGCGTTTGTGTAACAACACAAACAAGAATCACATTTATCAACCTACTTTGTCTTCAATCCAAAACTGCTCTCATTACGTTTTTTTTTTTTTTTTTAAATCCTTAGATCCCCTGATGAAATCAGTGAAAACAACCTTCAATGTAATCTTTACCTAAACCTTCATTCTCATTGAGAATAGACTCTAACCATCCATTCAGTTCTGCCTAATATTTAAACTGCTCGTGGACCAAGCTAGTTGGTTTATGTTCTGTCTTGTACCACTGTATGCCACGCATCTCATACCATCCCCTGCGTAATAAATTGATTCGTTACCAGTTGCATATTGAAGTGCAAAAAGAGCGTGAAATATTTCCATCATGATCACTGTACTTGTGCTCCAGCGAGGGGATTGGTTGTGTGTGTGGGAGGGTGGGCTGAGGTGATAAGAGGGGCTCCTACTAAGGCACCACAGACAGAGCGATCATCAGGTTCCTGCATCACCTACTGTGTCCTGAAAAGAGACATCACTTCTCTCTCTCTCACACACACTTTCTCATTTTCTCTCTCTCTCTCTCTCTGTCTGAAACTGAACCTGCACTGTGTGATTTTTTTCTTTCCTGCTCACACCATCTCACTCGTTCTCTTTCTCTGAAGACACCCACACGCAGCCCGCTTTCTCAAGAACAAATGCAGGCACGCGCTTGCTATCAGCCAGCCTTCCACAGGCCTGTGTGGGCTTCTGGGGTTGGAGGAATATCAACTATGCGGAAGACGGAGGAGAGAACAGCACCAGCCATGAGGCCCATCTGGACCCCATCCCCCTCACTCCCACTTCCTGTCAAACACACGTACGTTACACAAGGGGAACGGGGACAGTGTGTGACAGGGTGTCACATGAAAGTAAGGGGAATATTAATAATCTCCCATAGGATTGTACAACATTACACTAGCAAATGAGTTACATTAATCTGGCCACTGTCATAGTGATTGCCACAAAAATACATAGAAGTTAACAGTTATCCTCATATTGTTTAAGTAAAGCCTTTTTGTGTTTACTGAGTGATCAGGTTGAATGCATGGTTTGAAGTTAAAACCATGAATTGGTGCAACATTTTGTATTCAAAATAATACATATGCTGCTGTGTGAGCTGGAGATGTAACAGTCCTTCACACATATACACTCAGAAACATCAATAACAGGACTAACGTCATATAAATAACATACATAAAAAAACAAGGCATTTGAGGACTGCCATGTTGACAGACACACTGAACCAAAAAGCCCTACAAACACAAATAAAGTTGGAACGCAGAGGATGGCTGAATTTGGTCCAGTGATTTATCATAGCACGTGTGTAGGTCCCAAGAGCTGCTATTCTGTTGTGCTACGCTGTGTCCCATAAGTGAACAAAGCTTAAATTATGCAATTAGAGCCAGAAAATGTCACAACACCGTAGATATTTACTACTTTGAATATACTGCTTATTGCTTGTTAACTCACTCTGCAGAATGTTGCTGGGATAAATATGTGTTTTTGTTTTTTACCACAAGCATAGAAACTCCATACAATCCATACTTCAAATATTTGTATATCAGTGTACGGGCATTAGTTATTTCCAAACATCATATACATGTTTCCGATGTTCAGATTGGAATAAGAAGCAAGCTGTGTCCTCTGCTCTGCCTTGTTTCACAAAACTGAACAAACAGTGTGAGCAGTACGTGACTGACACAGCTGCTTTCTAGCTGAGGTACTGTACCTAGCAAAATCATCAGCTCCGGCTATTAAGCTCACCTCTCTCAGCTCTCGTACTTTTACCTCCATGGTGAAGAAATAGGAAAGATAATGTAAAAACATTAGGAGATAATAACCCAATCAAATATAACTGCTTAGTACATTATTCATGTGGGTGTAAATGTGGGTCTGTGTGCGGGTGGAGATGTGGGAGAGAGGGAGTTGAATATCCTCTAGCACGTGAAACAAATGGTTCACGTTTTCTGCAGTATTTCCATGAATTGTTAACGAGGTAGACTTCGCTCGTGCATCTCAGGAACGTTTAGAGGCGTTTTTCTGTTGTATTCTGAGCGAACATCGCCGTCCCTATAGAAGCAATAACATCGACCATTCTAAAAGGTGTGGCGGGCTAGCTGGAGCTCCATTAAGACATTACTGCCATTCACAATGGAGGCGTTTCTTTCGAAAACGCTCTGTTTCATGCTAATATTACGCTAACCATGACCACAATCTGATATTGCCTAGATATCCACATACGTTTCAGCAACCTTTTAAGGTTTTCGTCCGATGAATAGCTTACTTGCGACAACTGCTGCATTTTTTTTAAGTGTAATTGTGTCTATGATGATGGATGACACGTTTTTATATTGCTGGCCACAAATGTATTGTATGTGTGTATTAAATCACCTGCATAACAAGGCGTAGACACGCGAGAAGATTTCACAGGCATTTTTTTGCCATTCAGTGAGCATGTTACAAACGTTTATCTGCCAGCTGCTGTTGTGATGAGGTGCTTCTAAAGGCGAGCAGCACGCTGGATGTCAGTAAGATATGAAGACAGCAATTAGCTTGCAATAACCACTTTGCACCCTGCAAACTGAGATAGTTGACTGGAGATCAGCCACCATAAGAAACTCTCTCGCAGGGGGACATCTTTACACCCAGTAGGCTAAGTAGGTGGAACACCTATGTTTCATTCAACAGTTCCGTGGAGAGTAGCTCTCGAGAATAATGTGTTATTATTGCGATGCTGAGCAGTAAGAACATTTCATCCTTCCTTGGCCTCTGTTATTAGCACTAGCGTTGTACGTGATGGCCACGTCCATACCCCTGGCTAAGGTCTAAATACAGACTAGCATATACTCTGCTATGCTAATGTCTCAACCAAAACTACTACTCCTTATGCTAAAGAAACAGAAGACTGCATGTAGTGTCGTTAAATTAATGTGAGGCTATAAAGCTTTCGACATAAATAAATCAAATGTCAACAGTTACTCTTTTTGCATAAATGCAACCAATTAAAAGGCTACGAATGGCTAACCGGCTATAGAATGCTTGAATAAATCTATCTGTTGAGGACGCACTCCTTAAAATACAGTTTATGTTCACCGAACTGCAAAGAACCGCACAAGGAGTACCTGTTAATCCCCGGGCCGGGTCCGCTACCGGTGCCACCGACTGGCGCACCATTGCTGGGCTTGATGAGCTGTCCAGCGCCCGCCGGTGCTGAAATAGAACCCGGAGCCCCCGCTGTAGGAGCAGCGGAGCCAGGTTGCCCCGGCTGGCCCTCTCCTTCCATGCTTCCTTCGTTCCCCATGATTTCGGGATGCGAAACGGAGGGCAGTGACGATATTTAATGAGAAGTCTTGTATTGTAATAATAAAAACTCAAAAAACTCAACGTAGCTCCTCTTCCGCCATCATCGCTTACAATCCAGCATCCTGCACGGAACACGCACGCGCGATGGTGGGAAGGCCGATAGAGCACGCGCGCCGACTCTAGAGGCAACAGGCAAGAGAGGGAGGGGGAAGGGGCGAGTACGCGCGCTTGTCCCAGATCTCTGTTTCTCGGGTTTTAGTCAGAGTGGACCGGTCACGCGCGAGGGTTGAAACTGATGAGTTGGGTGTGAAGCGGGCCTAGCCTGTCAGTTCGCCATAAAAAGCATGAAATGTTTGTAAATGTGGGCTTCACTCATCAATACCCTGGTGAATTAATATTGCATATACATATAGTAGCCCTACATTGGATTAACATTCGGTTAATTTGGTCAGGCACCCATAAAGTTCTGCAGTAGACTAGTCTGTACGTGCTCTCCACACTGCGCACTGATCCACCAGAGACTCGCCATCATTATAATGCATCTGAAACAGCTTGGACTGCTTGAAAGCACTTTGAAGTGAATGTGCACTTGTTTTATCCGCTGGCTTCTGCATAATGATGGAGAGAGATTTGGAGCCTTTGTTGTGATGCCAGGTTTCCTGCACAGTGCATATAAGAGGAGACCATCCTCAAGGTCACAAAAAATTACCTTTCAGCAACTTTCCTCAGACATTCACTGAGCCCTAGAGGAAGAAGCAGGACTGACTGGATTATTTATCAGACCGAACCAGTGTCTCTCACTCTTGAACTTGACACTTGTATATTAATCAACTTTGAGCACAGATTTGCAGCCTTACAGACTCATAAGGAGAAAACTAGGCAGACGGGCATGAAGAAACATAGACAGAGACTGATAGAGAAGCATCCCCTCTAGCAACTACACTGACTGAGAGGGTGGCAATGGCAGGAAGCTCCAGGTGAGATAGAAGAACATCCAAGTTAAGGATGCAGGACAAGTCCTCTTTAATGGCCATGAGGTAAGGGTTGATGCTCTGGCCAGGTGAGAACCAGTATTTAGCCAATAAACTTAATTGACTGTAAGTTGTGCCTGGGTGTGTTTGTGTATCTTTAAAAGTGCATTTTATTGTTGGCTAGAATATCTCGTATTTTAATGTGATTTGTAGTAGCAAGAGGCAATATTTACTGCGGAATTGTAATGTTATGGATATGGATGCTCATGTTCATGTTGAGTAGAAATAGTATGACACACAGGGAGCGTTGTTTGCTGAGTTTATTATGCATTCCACATCCTAAAAAGATGCGTAGACTGTAAGATGTGTCTCAGTAGACTGACTTTACTTAATGCAGAGTTTTAGAATCTGTGTTTTGGTTGTTTTTCAGTCTTCAGGTCTCCGTTCATCTTAAGGCCAATAAGTGGTATGTATCGGCAAACCAGATTTTTTTGCACCCCTAAATCCCCAAGAAATCTGGCAGCTCTCAGCGACTAAAACCCATCAGTGTTAGACTGTATGTAGCAGTAAAATGAGATGTCACAGAAGCACTGAAAACAAAACCAAAAGAAAATGACATCAGGAAAATAGCTGGGGCATCTCTCTGGGCACTGACACATAAAGAAATATAGAATCAATGGAGCTCTGGAATCCCGACAAGAATGCAAACTCTAACCACTGGCACTTGGCACTCAGATTGAAGGACATTTCAGCAACAGACAGTAAGTCAAGCACTGGCCCACCGCCTGTGAACATCTCTGGGCATCCAGCTTTACAGCAGGCCACTTCACTCACTGGCAGAGAGAGGCCACACAACAAATATGCCATTTATTTTGGTGTTTGGCATTTAAACAGTGCCTTGCAATGATTCAGTTGCGCCACAAGCTTGTTGACTTTTGGACAAAGCTGTTTTCTTTGGGGTTTTGTTGAGTTTAGACTGAATGGTTTCTTGCTTCTAGGTTTTGTGTGCTACTGTTTTGTTGAGTGTGCACACGAGAATGTTTAGGGATGCCTATGTCATGAGTGTTTGGTTTGTACAATGTAAAACCTTCATCTCACATTTTAGTGTTTAAAAAATGTTTTCTTTGGATCAACAGTGTGACATCCTTGATATGCTTTACATTTACGAAGTTCTGTGGCAAAACTCACATAGGGAAAGGTGTGTAGTAGTGTGTTGCATGATGTGGCAGCATGACTGAGAAAGTGAAAGTTGATTTAAAGATTGTGTGAAATCCTCTCCATGACAGATGGTGTAGAGTCTTGAGTTTATCATCAAACAGACATACCCGTAAACCCAATCATTGGTGCAAAGCCTAGTAACTCCTGAGTTGATGTTTGTTTATGGGATGGACTAAACCATGGCTATTGAATGCTCAGGTTAGATATTGTCCAAAGCTAGGTCAACTTTTTCACATAATTTATCAAGCATCCTAATTGAATTGCATATATATAGTAGGTTAAGTCTTATTGGTGAATGAAATTCCAGTTGGCCCGTGATGTCCTGGTGGACGGTGTTCCCCTTTTGGAAACTTGTGAGCAGGTTCTCATTTTGAATGCACTTCTCCATCTAGAGGATGGTCCATGCTACTGCAATTGCCTTGCCTCATTTCCCCTTGACTGGTGGTCCTTTTGCAGCTCACGGAGCGACACCGAGCAGGTGAAACCAAACAGATAGCAGCTTCTTCCAGTTTTTCTGAAGAGCTTCTTTCTTTTTTTGTTGTTGTTGTCATCATCAATCTGACTGGCTCAGACAGGACATGCACAAAACATCTTAATGTAAAAAGTATGGACGCTTGCTGCAGCTGAACATCTGACGGGTCCTTTACGAGACTAAAGCACAGAAAGATTCAAGTCTCTAAAATCAGTCAGTTAGATGCTAAGTTTAGTTTAGCTGTTTTCTTTTTAGTTTTGTTGATTCACATGGTCCCCATCACAGAGGAATCTAAGGGGTCTCTGGTTTCTCCTCAAGCTATTCACTGCAACTTAGCCTAGTATGTTGATGGACCTTTCATGCGGACTCCTGTCAACTGTCTCAAAACTCCCCCTTGGCTGGTGGCCCTTTCACAGCT
Source organism: Sprattus sprattus (assembly GCF_963457725.1). Taxonomy (NCBI): domain Eukaryota; kingdom Metazoa; phylum Chordata; class Actinopteri; order Clupeiformes; family Clupeidae; genus Sprattus; species Sprattus sprattus. The sequence goes on along the minus strand of NC_137908.1, from coordinate 19,227,037 downwards.
CACTGAGTGATTTTGAGCAGGTGACACTAAACAAAATGACAGCTTCATCCAGAGCAGATGCAAAAACAGCTATGCTTTTTGCTGTTCGGAGCTTTCTCTTCGATACACAAATGTTTGGACTCACACAATTGGATTATTTTATTACTTCTTTTTTATCTTTTATTACTTTATTACAACACTTACATTTGCCAATAGACAGCCTCAGAGAAAGGAGATAGTATGGAGCTGACATACAAATACATATGTACAGAAGCCTTGACTAACCGCAGACACACGCCCACACACACCTAAACACACGCACGCACACTCATGCACGTGCACACACACACACACACACACACACACACACGCACAGGCCCACACCCACACCCACACACGCACGCACGCACGCACGCACGCACACACGCACACACACACGCACGCACAGAAAAATGGTGAGAGCAAGAGGAAGAAACTCTTGTGGCTTGTAATAAAACACTGATAATGTACACATCAAAAGTTCAAACAACAATATCCCACCTCCACCTCGCCCCATCCCACCCCTAAAAAACAGCAAGGAGAGCAAGGCTTCCACATGATCAACATTCTCACACTATATGAAGAAGTCCTGTCTGCAACCCTTAACAGCCCAATAATAACATCAACATGAAAAATATTTTCATTGGCTTGTCTTTCAAAAGGATCCATCATTCGCTACTTCAGAGGCAACATAAATTTCCCTTCGATATGAAATGGGTTCCTGTATGGCACCTGGATAGATTGGCCCTCCCAGGCATACAATGCCAGTGTCAAAATGAGCAGTATGTATGGAAGAAGTCTTTAAGTATGACAGTTCGTTCTCCCTAAAGTTGCGTTAAAGAGCTTCTTGCCTTTGTCCCCTGTTGTTATCATCAATCTGATTGGCTCAGACAGGACAATGCCCAAAAATATTCGTATGGATGACTGTCACAGAATGAACATTTGACTGTTCCTTTATGAGACCAATTCACAGAAAGAGTCAGCAGGCTCTAAAATCAGTCGGTTAGACTGTGTGTCAATTTTATACATTTTCTGTTTGTGATTTTTTTTTGTTGCAAAGGACAGAGCTGGGAGGATTGCAGTTATATTCATACTACTTGCAGGTTCTTCGATTGTTGAATCACATGGTCCCCATATCACAGAGGAATCTGAGGGGTCTCTGGTTTCTCCTCAAGCTATTCACTGGCGCTTAGCTTTGTATGGTCGTGAACGTTTCCTGCGGTCGGGCTTCCTCTGCTTGTGTAGCCGGCCAATGCTCACACCCTGGCGCCGGCGTACAGAGATGTTCTGCTCCACAAGGTTGGCCAGCATACCTGTGCACAAGCGGTCAGCACGAATCAGTTCAAGTAGGAAAGAAAAAGAGAAACTAGCATTCACTTACCAAAATCAGAGCTCAGTTTTCAACGATCAGGCGTAGGGTTAGAGTTAGAGACTTTATATGCTTTATCTGGGATTGCATTGTTCTGCATTTAATAGTGCCCAAATCATTTTCAAATTACTCCTGAAACACACCAACAAAGAATGGTCTGCAAAAGCAGCCAGGGTATGACTTGGCCACTGAGAGACATCTGGTTTTAGTTGGCCAAAGAACTAAAACATAGACAAAGGACAAAGGCACTGAGAATAACCAAGCTTCTAAGGCAGGCAGACCAGTTTGACACCAGAATTAGAGAGCAACAAGCTCCCTATACTGAGTATTTTTTCTTTAAAGCTTTGGCAGCTTTGGCCGGAAACTAATTTTGGGAGCAGCAGCTCCAGAAAAGCCAGATGAGAGGCAGGAATGTGTGCGTGAGAGGCCAGTGAGATAGCTGACGTCACAGGGACAGCGAGAGAGAGAGAGAGGAAGAGACAGAGAGAAAGAGAGGGAGGGAGAGAGAGAGCACAGAGCTGGATTGACTGAGAGGGAGAGAAAGTAAGAGTAAGTGAGGGAGAGAGAGAGAAAGAGAGAATGGTGAAAGGAGGGTGAGAGCTGATTTTTCGCTCTAATCTCCTCAGATGTGGGTGTCTCGCACAGTAGGGGGCTGAGGCCGGGCTGAGGCCGGGCTTCAGGAGATTAGGGCACTCATAAAAATCCTATTTCAGGGGAACCATGAGGGGAGGGGTAGAGGACATGATGGCATGTGAGAGAGGCAATTGTGGATTCTTACCCTCCTGTGCCAGCATGGTAATGAAGGTGCAGATGAACTCGTCGTAGTTGTGCGTCCTCCGCTGATCATCAATCTGGGGAGGAAGGAACCAGTGAGTGTCAATTCTATCATCATACTCATCACTATGGCCATTAACATGGCACTCATCTCACTGTTATTTGAAAAGTCAGACTGAGGAGATGGGCACCTAATGATTATTTTAACCTGGTTACACAGCAGACTCCTGCTGTTTTAGACCTGTTAGGCTCCATTCCATGTTCAACTAGGACACCAGGAGTAAACAAGCTCAGCATATCTCAGTGAAAAGAGCGGAAAATCTTAAAACCATATATTATGGCTGCCATCAATAATAATTAAATACTTCCATCCGAATTTACATTATATGGGATGCTGGATATTTCTACACTGTTTCAATTGGATAGAGTATACTGAATATACTGTTTTTTTTTATGAGATGCTAATCAAGACTTCCTATGCTGAGACCTGCGCCAGTTAGTGGGAGGAAATGTCAGCTGTAGAACATCAGCGAGGCACTTCAGAAAGATGATTGTTGTGGTGCAGTGAATCCCCTGGAGAGAGTTCCCAGGGCTCTTGCACACTTCAGCAGAGTCTACCCTGCCTGGCAGAGACATCCTCACAAACACACAGCCTTGCCTTATATTTCTTCCTCTTCTCCACCTCCTCACGCAGACACTGCTCGTAGTTGGCAATCTCTGCCTCGACGTACTTCAGCAAGGACAGCAGCTCCTGCAATGAGGACAACAAACCATTCAGGCTTGCACCCCCCGCACACTTTACACTCCAACGACAGTCGCAAAAGACACCATTATGTGACATAAAGGGCAACAAATTTAGGAGGAATGTTTGAACATTCATGACAAGTCTGTGTCTGTGTTTGTAAAAAACTCAGTCAGTAGATGAAACAGGCCAATAATACATAAGAAATAACAGGGGGAAAGAAGATTAATCTGTACTTTCCCTTGTGATGGTCAAAAACCACAACTCTTAAAAGTCTTAGCTATGAGAACATTTAACACAGACATCAATTAAAAAACATTATTTACTCAGTTACAAAGGATGTAACATTTCACTGGAGGAGTTACTAAAACCACAAATATCCCTGATGCGGCTGTCAACCATATGATAACTCCTGTAAGGAACTATATCTACCCAATTCTAAAGCAGCATCTGCTCTGATTCAGGGAATGATAATAAAGCTGACAAGTATGTACACACCAGAATAATTCCATATAAACAAACCAATTATGTAAGTTAACTTGATCTTTGAAAGTAAGGCCTAACATAGGCACACCATGGGCCTTGTGAGGACAGTTAGTAGCTCCTTAGAGTGGACAGTAACAGACTTACTTTTGGAGAGTACTTCTCCCCCTGGGGTTTGAGAATGTCTTTGTTGGGCTTGACGTCTTCTGGCTCTGTGCCCTCCTCCTTCTTCACCTCCACTGATGGTCCCTCCTTCCCTTCCTCCTGTTGGGCCAGGCTGCTCCCCTGCACCTTCTCACTGCTCCCCTTCTCCAGGGGGCTCCCTATCTTGGTGCCCTCCACCCCTGCGTCTAGGGGACACAAAGCCATCTTACCGGTCTAGTGGGTTTACAACTGATTTCCGGCAGGGAAATTTCGTGTTTGTGCAGTCTTCAATATATAATGACACCTTAAGTGTGTGTATGAATTTGTGCATATATTTCAGTATGCATATATGATTAACAGCATCTGTGAAACTGTGAACGTTTCTCCTAAGCTACTCTGTGTAAATGCCATGTAAAGAGTTGTCTGTGTTTATATAGAGGAGTATGTACCTGTATGAAATCCATACCTGTATATATGTGAGGGCATGCATTTGAGTGAGTTTATATGTGGTCACAGATATATAAATGGAGGCAGGTGTGTCTTCCTGTGTGTGTGTGTGTGTGTGTGTGTGTGTGACTGTGTGTGCGCCATTACCTGTAGCGGGCTTTGTGTAGATTACCCCATCCTCCTGCAGGTGGAGCACTGAGGTGCTGATGTTGGGCCCCAACTCTCTGACGGCGCGGTTGTGTCGGGCGTCCAGCCGGAGCAGTGCTGTCTCCTCATCCCCGAAAAGGGCGCGAGTCAGCTGAGCCGCCACGGGGCTGGAAGACCGTGTAGCGGCCTGGGACCGTGCTGGCGAGCGCAACGGTGAGTTGAAGGCACTGCCGATCTCCGACGCCGTGTCCGTGCTTTCGTTGCTGGGTGTGGGAGAGGGCTGCGAGCCGGCCGTCACGCAAACGCGCCCCTCGGTGCGTACCGACAGCGGGGTGCTGCCCCCCGCCCCTGAGGCGGTCGCTGTGGCATCCTTCCGCTGCACCTCCTTCTTGAGTTTCTCTGCCAGCACGCTGAGTGCCAACTGGCCCTCCATGGCCACGCTAGCACTGCCCGGCCCTGGGCGACTAACGCCCCGCGTCCTCAGCCCTGCCTTCCGACGGAACCTGACAGAAAAAAAAACCTACCAGTCACACACACACACGCACACAAGCACCCACACACACACGCATGCACGCACGCACGCACACGAGCTCACACACACACAGAATTCTTACCTGCTGGAAGTGCCAGTGGCAGAACACTGTTCCTCCTCTTCATCCTCATAGTCATCTTCATCTGAGTACGAAGGCTGGGAAGGACCAGGCACCCTTGTGCGGCCCATGCCTGCTGCTAGATCCTCCTCCTCCTGTAAAACACAGCAGCACCACCAAAATTGACTAAAAGCAGGCATCCTCAATCAGGAAGTCAAAGTTTTCCTTTCCAAAACAACACTTTTGTTACAATAACAAATACATTATTTTAGAGAATATGTGAAGAAAACAGTTCTGATTGCAGAGGCATAAATAAGGCCAGCATAAACATACACTGCCCTCCTAAATACAGTAGTACATACTTTCTTTCAATAAGTTGTTTAGACCCAATCAATTCCCTGCTGATTCCTATCCACCTCTGTGGCCCCTCTGAATCCCCATCCCCCCAATCACACAGGTTCATTCCAGCCCTAACCTGCATGGGTGACTTGGCATAGTTGTGGTTGTCGAGGAAAGCAGGGAGCCGCTGAGCGAGGGAGTTGGGGCTCGCCGCAGGGGGAAGAGGCACTGCTGGTGGAGCGCTGCTAGTGGGCTTAGTGGCCCCCCGAACACGACCTGAAGTAGTTGGGGCTGCAGGGGAGGTGATGCCACCACCGTCTGGAGAATCTGAGGGAAGCCGAAAGGAGCGCATGTCAAACACTTAATTAGGAATTGAATTCTGGTTCGGATGTAGACAGGGATAAATGACTGGACAGGGGCTATTTTCCTAGAAGCTATATTGGGCAACATCTTCACAAGCGATTTCCAAATCATATAATGAGTAGTACAGCTTGCCAGTACGCATGATACCACTCATGCATTAACAATTTGTTGCACATGATAAATCTTTTCTAGGGTAAACACTGAAAACGGCACTCTCTCTGCCATAGATCCATCAATGCACTACCATGCTAAGAATGAACCTGTCTTGAAAGACCATAAAAATGACCTGGTTAACAGATACTACCTACTCTGTCTCTTACCCACTCTTAAGCTGACTTAGTTCTAGAGTTAGAGTGGGTGTTTTGTTTTCATACTGTAAAATCAAATAGCCAGTTCTGACAAGTAAAAGAGAGTGAGCATAATGGTGTTCACTCTGCCATACGATAATTACTGCACTCTGCTGACTTATTGTTCTCAATACCTGTGGGAGGAATCTGCTCAGCAGCCACTGGCTCAGTCCCTGGCTCCTTTTTGACTATGGCCAGTGTGTCCTCAGGAGAGGAGTCCTGCTGCTGCTGCTTTCGGTCCTGGACCAGCTCTGGCTGAGTCACCCGGATCAACTGGGGAAGGAGAGGGACAGGGAAAATCAGTGCAAATCATAAACTACCCAACTACATAAACCCATACAACTAACAACTTAATATAAAAACAAATATTCTCAGAGATCCATGATAGATATCCATAGATAGACACATCAACATACTACAATAAACATGATCACACAGTAGCCACTGTAATGGTGACGCATTAGGGCTCAGATACACATACACGTTTTTGTAAAAACGGGACGCGAGCAAATGCATTGATTCCTATGGTACGGCGCGTTTATAGGGTGCGCCCCTTCTCCACCACGCGTTGCGTCTTTGAAGCGTTTTTTTAGGTGCGCTTAAAAGTTGAACTATTCTCAACTTTCCAGCGCAAGGCAGGGAAGCGCAATGCTTCTGTTCTGGCCGCCGCACTTTGCCAAGGCGTTACTGAAGCGTTTCTGCCTGAAAAAAGACGCGTATGTGTATCTGAGCCCTCAATCAACTAATATTGCATCTGAATGCAATGGATGGTAATGCAGTATTCTAAGTTTACAGTCAGAGTACATAATACAGACGCTGAACTACTGCTCAATACCATAAATATACAGACCCATTGTGTCTAAATAGTGATAGTGAAAAAAAGAGGAATTTTAGCGATCACAACCTTTCTGACCTGCTGCAGGCCTTCCAGAACCATCTGCCTATTTCGCTTGAGAAGTTCCAGTTTGGACTCGTACTTCATGCGCCGATCCGTCACCACGGCCATCAGGTTGAATCGGATATCGTGGTACGGCTCCCTGAGGAGACACATGCGAACATTATGTGTGTGCTTACCCATCTACACCTGCGGACTCACCTGTCTGCGTCACATGAATGAATGTGTAGCTCTGTCTCTGTAAGAGGCCTGTGTCTTACCCTGCTGTGGCCAATCCAATCCTCTCCATGATAACCCGCCGTGCTTTGTCAGTCCACTCTTCCTCCTCTCCCCAAGGCCCTAAAACCGGGTAGGAAGTGAAAGGTTTATGTGAGAGGACAGATTACAATCACTTGGAACTTCATTGGATGTCACATTTGAGCTGAGTAATGTCATATTTCATCAGCATTATAATAATGGATATATATATCAGCATATTCGAGTAAGTTAAGTTGTTAGTTATCTATATAATTCATCAAATGAACTGCATTTTTTACCATGGTCAATAGGATAGGCTTTGAGTCCATCCAGCTCAAACAGTCTGTCCTTGATGGGTACATAGCTGACGAAGTGGAAGGCTTCCATTGTCCGCACCGCACTGATTCCATTTTGCTTCTCAGGAAGGTGCCTTGGCTCCGGTCTCCATGGAAACAGGAAAGTAACACACATGACACACAGTCCTCCATCGTCATCCTACACTAGGGCTGCAAATACATGGAGACATTTATGCATGTGCATCTGCACTACCTTGCATGGCTATTGTGAGCTCTGGCCAATTCAGGAGCATTTCCAATGGCATAGCCTTTACTCTGCAGGATTCAAAGAACAAACAAATTGTCATTACTCTCTAATTGCAGTCTGGACACATCTACATTGCAGGTTATAATGAGAACAGGTCAAAGAGAAGCAGATTTATGTACTCACCTCTGGGCTGAAGCCTTTGGTGAATCCCTTAATTCGGCTCAGGGTTGTGCCCAACTCCACCCCGCTGCAGTTGAGGAGCACGCTCAGCAGCGCATGGGTGGCACAAGAGTTTGGGATCAGCTAAACACATAAACAGACCTAATCAAAGCTTTGAATACAACAATTAAGGGATGCTCACTTCATTCACAACATCACTCTTCCATTTTATTTCACCACCTCTTTCCTTTTTTATCCCCAAGATGCTCATCATGAATGTAAAGCTTTCAACAGCTGCTTCAACGCTTTACCTTTATTCAGTGTAAATAAGTCTGATATTAATTATTAATTACTACTATTTATTAAAGCAATGTGCATCAGTGGATTTACCTGATGGGCAAAGAACATATCATTGACAATTTCCTCATCAATGACTGAGGTTTCATCCACCAGGGTGGAAACCTTCCTTCTTGACCGTCGCTCCTCAATCCACTTAAACAGGAAAATGAAGCCATACACAGGGCTGTGTAGCACAGAGATGACAGCAAAGTAAGAGAACACCCACTTTGCATGCTCGGAGAAAAATAAGTTAAAATGAATCAGTCATCTTTAACATGGTTGTGATAGTAGTGAGCTGACCTTTGACATTTACTCTGGAGATCATAGATCTCCTCCACCTGAACACCCTTCACTCCTAAAAAATGTAAACAGGATATGATGTATCCAACATTCCCCAGTTATGAACATCACCAAAATATGTATATCACAAAAAGTTAGAATTTCACTTACCAAAGTCTTCAACCAGGAGGGTAAATAACCCTGGAATTGTAACCGATAATTTTGATTAAAAAAACAAACCAAACACAACGCTAGAGGCCCATGTACACAGCAATAATGCTGTCACATGCATACAGACACTTTAGCACAATCAGACAAATACTGATCGATTAAAGTTATTGCACAGATACAGATAATATGGTCTTTTAATCAGATGTCCAATAAATGTCTTGCGATGTTTCACCATCTTAATGTATAGGAAAACATGAACTACTAAGCAGACAGGTAACGTTTACGTTTGACATCTCAAAACGTGTTAACTAACCTTGATCAAAACTGAAACTCCAGTTGTATTAACTAGATAACGTTTGCTACAGTACGGACTGACAAATACTTATGTTTATAGAATAGTTTTTCCTACCCACTAAAGTTAACAACTTAGTCACACATCCAATATTTAGGTCTCCACAGCTAATGGTAGCTACCTTTCTAGCAAGATGAGTAATGTAACATTAAGGCTTGAGCTGGTGTATAACAAGTTGCCTTATGATTAAGTCACACTAATGCGTTAAACCTCGTAGTAATGATTTCTAAAATCACCCGAAAAGACGGTTAAAGTGCAACGTTTTTTAAGACAGCAAACCACAATAACGTTAGCATAGCTTCAGGACTGCTACCATTTGCTAGTAATAGTAAGCTACATACCCGGGTCACTCTCGAGTTCCAGCCAGCCTTTATTCATTTTAACAGCGATCGAGTCGTTTGACTCTTAGCTATGTCGTATGTTAATCCATGTTATCAAAAGAGATAAAGAAATATGGATATCCGTGTACATTCAAAAATTGACACCGCTTACAAATAAACACAAAAGAAATGGTTCATGGCGCACACAACCTACGTCATTCACCCACGACTTGATTGTCTGTGTTCGCTATGTTAAAAGTCCCATGGCTTCGTCACCTTACACTTGCACCCTCGAAGTGCACCTTGTATCAAGTGATGACTGAGCATGTCACAAAACTGTCATGTTTTTTCATTCCTTTCTGTCAATACATTTTTTGAATTATATTTTCTATGAGACTGTTCCTTTTTAGGCTACATCAGACTGCTTCCAGTCCATAATTTGATTATGTGCTTTAGTTCAGTTCAAGTTCAAGTTTATTATCATGTACTCATAAAAAGGGCATTTATCATAAATGAAATTCCTTGTGCTCAAGTGTCTGCTCAACTTAAAATAATACATACATTACTAGAATTTAAAGGCTGGGAAAAGAAAGTAAGAAAGACAGGATGGAGAAGAAATACATTTATTTTGGTAAGATATGACTACTAATTTTAAAAACATGTAAACTTGTAGTTATCATTATGCGTGACATTTTTGTAATTTCAGTATACACGTATTTGAGGCTTATAACTACTCAAGACTTGAATATTCATTGTCATTAACTCATATTTGGCATACAATTATGAAATTGTATTGCTCATGAAGACTTTTTCATGATCCTGGATTGAACCTTTCTCTAGGTCTGTTTCAGCACACTTTGAAAGAAAATGTGTGTTCACTTGTGTAGCGAAAGGCACTCCGTCACAACTTGTATTAAACAACAAAAACAAAGGTCACAAAGTTGGATCAGCCTATGAATGCGTCATGTTCGTGACTACATCATTACTACAATATAAGGTGTATGAACACTACCATGTGCTCATTGGATATCATAGGTGTAGCAAAAAAGTGTGTGGAGAAATTCAAAATAATCATTAATTGGGTCTTTAAAATAATGCATGTGTTTGGGGAAAAACTGAATTGTACATTTATTTTGAGTGCATAGCGTAAGAAACATATTTAGGCTAATGTAAAAAGTTAACATAAAGGTAGTTGTTAACTGTCTAACTATCTAATGGGAATTGCTTTAGCCTTTTATCTTGCACGCTATTGTTTTCTGTATTATTTTATTCTTGACACTAAACCTGAAAGGACAACTAGGTTTTTAGTCCCTGGTGTTAAAAGCTCTGCCCCAAACATCAAACTTGATATTTGTTTCAAATAGTATTAATGTAAGCTTCCTTGAAGTACAACACCTTAGGAAACTGGTAGCTATTTCTGAGAATTTGATTGGATATATAGATAATGGAAAATTGCTTATCTGCTATTTGCTCTTATTTTCTTAGAATTAAGGGAGGTTTTTGTTTTCAGTTAGGGCTGTTTTAAGTAGATTTGGAATACTGTTTAGGCTTCTCCAGATATCTGTGAATAGAACAGAGAGCCAGATCTGAGGAAATATGAAACTACAATTGTATTAAAAATCCCTGGAGCGTTTTAGCCTGCCATGTGTCACACCTAAAATGTCCCTCGTCCTCCGGAACCTTAATGCTGAGTGTGACATGTATGCAGGGGACAATTGTTACTGACGACCCTGGAAAAAAAAACTGAAGGAAATTTCAGAATCCAGTGATTATTAAAAAATTGACTAATGATCGACATAGAATAATCAGACTCTTCAAAGGGAGTGCAAAAGGTAGGGGTTCCGCATATCACGTTGTCGGTTTAACCAGGTAACATTACAGCAAACATAATATAGCTAGGCTAATATGTCTAATTTTCAAGAGAGCCTGTATCATTCTCTCAACTGTGGACAATAGGCGATAGCTAGTTAACAAGGTAGCTATGCTAGGTAGCCAGCTAGTTAGCTGAACTCCAGAGCTACATCGATGCATTTACTCGGCTTGCAAACAGCTTGAGTCGACTGAGTGGTGGTTTTTGCAGGGATATTTCCCTTTACTATTACTAAGTATTGATATCCGACAGATAGTTCTGCTTTTCCTCTGAGACTGTTAGCATGATGCTAGTGAGTGATGACATTAACGTTAGCTATATGCTGTGTATAATGTAAGCTAGCGTTTGTTATGTAAAAGACTGGCTCTCTTTAATTCCGGATGCAATGTTTACGTTCATCACTTAGGTTAGCGTGACACCAGTGGCACATTGTATGGACCTAAATTCACATCCAACTAAAATAAATGAAGGAGGTTAGTGATTTTCAAATATAATGTATTCCTTTGCCTCCGCCAGGCAGTAGCCAGTAGCCTATGCTGATTACATGTGATTATGAAACCGCTCTAAATAACTTGATGTTCACGAGAATTCATATTTTCTCCCGTAATGCCTCCTTTTTCCGCCTATTTCCACAAATGTAAGTGTTCAAGCAAACACTTTGTAATGGCCAATGAACTCATAATTGTAGAAAACGCTTCGATTTGTGAAATAATCACAAAAAAATAACACTGTGAAAATGTAGACACGGATACTGATGCGTGCACACATGACCAAAGATATTTTCGTGAAAATGAAAACAATTTCAGTTGCGTTATCAATTTAATCTCAGTATATAGCTGCACCAATTATGATCTCGAGAAAATAACGTTGAATGTCAAGAATCGAATGCAGGTAACATGTAACTTAAGGTACTCTTCACCCCTCTCGAACCCCCACACCTCCGTCTCAGCCTTACTGCTTAATGCAAGTCCTCAGTGTAGCATATGCATATTTCATGAGTAGTTGTGCAGGAATGACTAAATAATTAATGTTGGACATTCATGTATTATAGACTCCCATCCCCCACTGTCTGTGTACAACAAGAGTCACTATTTTGTAAGAACTTCAGGAATGAAGCCTAGATCAAGAGTGTACGAAGCTGCACATACAGTACATTTCTGAGTGACTGCACATTCGGTTAGGGGCCCTGAAGCTTTTTGGTCTACAATCCTAGATTGCAGAAACACCAAAACTATGGGAAATGCTAAAAGATTCATGTGTTGGATTAAAACAATACTTTTGGTCTCCATATATAAAAACACATGTAATATTATTAGTGATTATTAGTTCTGGTCCTGATTTCCTCAATCAGATGAAGGAGGAGTGACCACAGTAACAGATGAGCCCTTATTCAGCCAGCATGGCTACTGCTTAGTATCACACCTAGATGATATGAGGTCTGATGAAAAGTGAGCACAGGTCATAGTCACAGCTTCTGTGAGTGTTTAAACAAGTTGCTCCTCTCTCTTCTTTCTCTTTGAGAGAGGTGCAAGTTTGATTAGCAACAAATAGGTAATTCATTTGACGGGTGAAGAATGTGAGGTTCAGCCCTTTTGACAGTAAACGTAGAACACGTTCTCACCATGTTACATTCATTTTTGTGTCCTGACCCAGTGGAAGGTGTTTAGTCTTACTGACCTTCTCTCTGCAGTGCAGGCAGCCCATGGGAGGATGTGCAGGTAATGCTCTGTGAGCCCTGTGAGACGCCATGTCTGAAGAGGCAATCTCAGGCAGCGACCTGGAGCCTGGCCACAACAGCGAAGAGGAAGATATGGAAGAGGAGGAGGAGGAGGATGATGAGGAGGAGGAGGAGGAAGAGGATGAGATAAATGAGACGGATGAGGAAGATGATGAGAATGACGGGGACGATGAGGAAGATTCAGCTGGTAAGTGGAGAGATATGCAGAGGGTAAAGACAAGACCAGACAGACATTACCTACATGTTTCTGTAGGTGTCCTCTTAACCTTCAGTGCTCAACATTTCTGTGTTTTTGGGTTTAGTTTGACATGAGTGCTGCAGAAGAAGGGATGAACCAAATGTTGTGGTTGTCTAAAATTAACTTTGCTTTGTTAAGATCAGACTCACAGTTTTATCTATATTTCCCATATATTTCAAAGGGAGTTTGTGGTAATGTTTTTCTCAGTCGCCAGTCCTTTCTCAGACTCACTTGTACTGTCTGTCTGTCTGTCCATCTCTCTGTAGATCGGCCCTGCAGTGCCAAAATTGAAAATGAGGAAACTCAGCAGAGGGCCACCCAGGGCACACCTCCACCTACCTCACCACACAAGGGTTCTTCCTCCAGCCCTCTCTCTCAACCCCCGTCTCGGCCGACCTCCAGGCCCCCGTCTCGGCCGTCCTCCAGGACCCCGTCTCGGCCGTCCTCCAGGACCCCGTCTCGGCCGTCCTCCAGGCCCGCGTCCCAGCCCTCATCCAGGTCCTCGTCACGCCCCCCCTCAGCGTCAGGCTCCCAGTCCCCCTCCAGCCCAGAGAGCCGCTCTGGCACCCCGACCACCAGTGACACCAAGAAGGGAGCCTCCAAGCTCTCCAAGCCTGCTCACATGAGGAGGAACATCAGGTAACACAAACATCTGAATGTTTGCATTAAAAAAAAAAAACATCAAATGTCAAGGACATGTCTCAGGACATAATAGTTATACCAGGTGATCATTGAGAGTAAATGCCAAGTTGCCAAGGTGATTCGATCTAGTCATGGATAAATAACTGCACTTTCTAACATTCTAACAACATAGTTTGCCTGCATGTTTCACACCCATTTCCCCTGTGTTTGTGCGGTCAGGAAGCTCCTGAAGGAGCACCAGCTGGAGGCTGTGACGCAGGCGGCCCAGCAGGAGGAGATGGAGAGGCGGCGGCGCCTGGAGCAGCTGAGGAAGGACTTCCCCATGGCGCCAGTGCCCGGCGAGCCCCCTACCGGTGAGCCTACTCTCTACCAGTCACACACCCACACAGTCCCTTCCGTCATCGCAGCAGCTCCAGCACCTCCTCCAGCTCACATAAACCCAGCCCTCTCACCACAGCTCACAGTCCCACTTTACATCAACTCCATCCTCCCCATAGAGACTATGTCTTGTAGGTGTGGTTCGTGGCTCATTTTCTCTCAGAGCGACCTGTAAAAACAGCTGTCTGAGAACCTTTTTACTTTAGCTGGATAGGTTGTAGCTTCAGCTAACCGAAGCACAGGGTTAGGCAAGTGAACACTCCATTCAAACATCTAACATTAAATGCCTCGCACATCACATATTATACGTTTACGGCGCTTCTTTGAGGTTCGACCTTTGTTGTTCCAGTATACCCACAGACACCACACCCTTGCACAGTCTCTACCTCCACACCTTTTGTCCATATCTTTGTAAGTTTCCTTGCTTTCCCATGAGCCTGTTGGCTAACTATTTCTCTCTCTCTCTCTCTCTCTCTCTCTCTCTCTCTCTCTCTCTCTATCCATTTGTGCCCTCCAGCTGAAAGCTTGTCTCAGAACAGTGAAGCCCCCAGACCATTGTCTGCTGCCCGAGGGGAGGTGATCTGTCTGGACAGCAGTGGAGACGAGGGGGACGTGCCACCTCCCCAGCCCTCTCTGCCGCTCCCCGTCCTCCTCCCCAAGCCTAGGGATGGTGAGATACACATACACATTCATGCTCAAGAACACGTGTCTGATGAGTTCTATGAAAGCCATGGCGTCTGTTGATCCTCATTATTAGTATTGTACAGTTATGCAAGTTTGTTCAAATGCAGTTGCAAGGTGCCTGCATGGCAGTGTGAAAATGTAGCTATGGATGTCTGCTCACTCATGGATCTTTTGGAAACGTTTTGTTAAAAAAAAATTGTGGACTACAGCATTTCAGACACTTTCACTAATGGAAACTGCACACCATAACTCCCTAGTCTGTTTCTGTTTTTCTTCTCAGTCTTCTTGCCGTCATTTGTCCATCTCGACCCCTCCTCAGACGTGATCGAGTTGAGCTCAGACGAGGATGACGCCCTGCAGATCAGCAGTGAGTCGGATGATGAGCGATCAGGCACGCCAGCTCCGGACGAGAGCAGTGGAGCACACGCCAATGACGCTCACAACCAGCCCGACCCCCAGGGCCGCGTGCTGGTCAACATGAACCACCCACCTGAGGAGGCGGACCTGTATTTGGCACCAAAGTTGGCTCGTGCGGTCAAACCCCACCAGGTGCTTCATTCCATCCTCACACTATGGTGGTAGTGGAACGTATGAATGCCAAACACTGTGGGCCCTAATTTCATTGATGGGATCTTGCTCATGGTATTTAATTAGCAAAACTATTTTTGACACGTTGTTAAACTAGCTTTAGTTGCTTGTTTGCTTGTTGCTAGTGGCTCGCTGCTTTGTGTCTTGCCAGTCGCCCATTAATGAAATTGGTGTGTTTAGCCATCCCTTTAACCTTTCACTTGACTTTTGTTCTCTATCAATAACTCTTTCCCCCTCTCTTTGACTCATTCCTCTTTCCCTCTCGGGACATTCTTAATCTCTCCTATTTTCCTCTGCTCTCCTTCTTCCCTCTCTCAGATTGGAGGGATCCGGTTTCTGTATGATAACTTGGTGGAGTCGGTGGAGCGCTACAAGAGCAGCAGTGGCTTCGGCTGCATCCTGGCGCACAGCATGGGCCTGGGCAAAACCCTGCAGGTCATCTCCTTCGTCGACATCCTGCTGCGCTACACCGGAGCCCACACTGTGCTCACCATTGTGCCTGTGAGTGAGCATGCCCCAAGTGTGTGTGTGTGTGTGTGTGTGTGTGTGTGTGTGTGTGTGAGTGCGTTTCTGAGTGTGTGAGTAATTGTTTAATATGATGATTTTGGTAAGTCATTTGTAATGGCATGGCAGGAATTTAAAAGATAGCGAGTGTTTCTCTTCCCATAGTAACATAATTGGCCCCAGCCTTCTCAGCTGACTTTCTCTGTCTCACTTTTCCCCTCCCTCTTCCTCTTACTGGCTTGCCCTTTTCTCTTGGTACCACCTTATCTGTTTATTCTTTCTTAAAATCTCTCTTTCATTTGATCTCTCTGGCTCCTTCCCTTTTCCCTTGTTCTTCCTCTCATTCCTATTTCCTCTTCCTCCTCCTCCTCTCTCCACTGCAGGTGAACACACTACAGAACTGGCTGGCTGAGTTTAACCTCTGGCTGCCGACCCAAGAGAACCTACCCCCTGACACAGACGAAAGCTATGTTGCCCCTCGCGCCTTCCGAGTGTTCATCCTCAATGACGAGCACAAGTAGGCATCAGCACACACTCACACATGTACACATACCATGACTACTTTGTGTTGTATTAATTCACCATTGCCACTACCTAGCACTGACAAGTTCAGTTACATCTAGCAGTGCAGAGACCAATGGGAAATATGTATAGTGTAACTCTCAGTTTGACCCTCAAAGAACCCATATTCGTTTGTTCCTTTTTTAGTTTTTCTCATCATGCGATCACCAAATGCCAATATGTTATATGTACATTTACAGCTGTCAAAAGAAACGTTTTGGTTTGTAATTTGTATTCTCTTTTGTCCTGTAAGAACCACTGTTGCTCGGGCCAAGGTGGTGGAGGACTGGAGTCGTGACGGAGGTGTGCTGCTGATGGGGTATGAGATGTACCGCCTGCTGTCCCTCAAGAAGAGTTTCGTGACTGGGCGAAAGAGGAAGACTAAGAAGCCCACCGGGCCGGTCATCATCGACCTGGATGAGGAAGACCGCCAGCAGGAACTTCTCAAAGGTCAGCACTGGCTACCAGAGCAGCTAAACATTCGCTCGCCGCATTAGTTCAGTCGGGTGACACTGTAATGTTTCATTACAATTTAATCAATTTCACCTTTACATTGAGTTAATGATTAACATTTAACTAGTAGTAATGAAGTATTTATACAAATGTATGGAAAAGTACTTAAAATATTTTAATTGTATGCCCAATGTGTTCATCACATTGTATTGGTACCTACCACTCAGGGCACCTCTTGTGTTCTACACAAGTCTGTCTTCTACAACTGTTCACCAATCATAGTCATTAGAGAGGGCTTGTCTTCTAACCACCTTGTTAAACTCCTCCCCCCTGCCCTGCAGGCATTGAGAAGGCCCTCTCAAGGCCTGGTCCTGACGTGGTGATCTGTGACGAGGGCCACCGCATCAAGAACTGCCACGCCAGTACGTCCCAGGCGCTGAAGAACATCCGTTCACGGCGGCGGGTGGTGCTGACGGGCTACCCGCTGCAGAACAACCTGATCGAGTACTGGTGCATGGTGGACTTTGTGCGGCCCGACTTCCTGGGTACGCGGCAGGAGTTCAGCAACATGTTTGAGCGGCCCATCCTCAACGGTCAGTGCATGGACAGCACGCCGCAGGACTGCCGGCTCATGCGCTACCGCAGCCACGTGCTGCACAGCCTCCTGGAGGGCTTCGTGCAGAGGTGGGTAGAATGCTGCATTGCACCACAAGAATACATGCCCGAGGACACTACAAGTAAACCTTGTCAAAAGCAATGCTCACCAACTAACATTGCTACTTTGAGCTTTGGAACTTACGGCACTAGAAAATAGTCACTTGTGGATCAAATTATTGATTAGCTGACCCCTGACATATCGTAATATTGGCACGACTAGTCATGACTCACACACAGCTCCAAAATAAACAACTCAATTGTTTTTTCATGTTATGTTCTCTTATGTCAGGTACTTGAACACATAGCACATATCCTTTCCTTGTCGTTCAGTCATGCAAAATATATCCACTATGTTTACCAGTATGGGATTGTCTTGTGTTTTTGGCGCCAGGCGGGGCCACGATGTGCTGAGGAATCAGTTGCCGGACAAAGAGGAGCATGTGATCATGGTGCGTCTGTGCCCCCTGCAGAGGGCGCTCTACATGGAGTTCATGAACCGCTTCAGGGACGCGGGCAACAGCGGCTGGCTGGGCCTCAACCCCCTGAAGGCCTTCTGTGTCTGTTGCAAGGTGAGCCCTTTGTCCCTTTCTGCTGCCAATTAGGCCATTTTGAGTTCACTGGATAAGTGTGGATGGTTGGACATGTCTTTCAATGTGCTCCAACAGTATGGTTCACTTTTTCCAACTTTGTTTCCCTTTTGTAACCATCATACATTTTTAATAATGAACCAGAATGAAGTCTGGCAATGCTGTGGGTTCATGTTTCCTGTTAATACGCTAAATTCAAATATGCTAGTTTATTGAGTAGAGCTTCAAGGTAGCTCTGATCAGGCTTTTAGCTAGGATTTTTTGAGGGGGGGTCCATTTTGTAATTGAACCTAACGCGGCTAAGCCCCGGTGACCCAGCAAAACTAGGGGGGTCTGGGGGCATGCTCCCCCATAAGATTTTTTTTTGAAAATAACCTTTTAAATAGTGTCCTCTAGTGGGTTTAAGGAAGATAAATTAACAAATTTAGATGTATTATATGGCATAAACATATTGAAGACATCCGCTGAGATTTTGTTTTGGATATGTGTGAAGCAGGAGCACCCTGACCTGGGAGAGAAAGCTTAGGAGCAGCTATACCCTTTGCCTCCATATATTTATGTGAGAACTCCTTCTCTGCAATGACTGTGATCAAAACAAAGCATTGAAACAGACTGTGCCTGGAGAAGAGCCTAATCAAAGCAGTTGCCTCCCTTTTTTTTTTGAAAATAACCTTATAAATAGTGTCCTCTAGTGGGTTTTTAGGAAGAGAAGTTAACAAATGTAGATTTAAAATATGGCACAAAAATAAAAATATTGGAGACATCCACTGAGATAGGTGCTAATTATAGTTAATGTCAGATATCCTCTGTTCAATTTTCAAACTCCCTCACTATATGACTTTTTGCTCGAGCAATATTCCATGACAAATGATACGATGCCAACGTGACAGTTTCAGAGTACTTCGTTCATAAAAAAAAAAAAAGCCGAGTCTGTTTCTCTGACTGACGTTTCAATTCAAAGTATGTACCTTGTGCTTGCACAGCTCTTTGCCTTTAGGAACTCCTGGGCTATATGTTAGCATTGTGTGTGGAGAGAAGGCGCTGTCAGGCGCTCCAAGTTTGAGGCTTTAAAATGCGACAGTGACGTCTGGCATATTAAGCAGAGGGGTTTTCTATTTCGCTCCGCAAATAATTCCTTCCATTCAGGCAAGAACGTGCAGTGTTTATCTTCATATTTTCGTTTAGCTTTACGCTTTGCTGGATCCATGGCATTCTTTCAGTAGCTACTGCTAGTTTGGCTAGTAGTAACTCTCTGCGAATGGGTGCACACATTAGAATGTTTCATGTTTGGAACATTAACGTTACTTGAAGACATCTCTCAAGATCGCGTGATGACACAATATACATGAATAGATACCCCATTCAAATCGGACAGCTTTTTGTCTGTATTTCGTGCAAAATATGCATTTTAGATGTTTATTTTACAATATGAAAATTCTGTACACCAAGGGAAAAGTCAGTGAGCACTCGCGCTGGAGCCGAGCCCCACGTCAGCCGGCAAAGAGCTGCATGCGGCTCGCCACCCCTAATAGCGGTAAACTGTTGTTTTACGTGTTACAACGTGATTACGCTCATTAACGTTTGAACAATGTTGAGAGTTATTGTGAACACGTTTAAAAAAAGTTTGACTGAGTGAAAAAAGGGACGAAAACTTAAGGCGTCTGTAGGGCGTCTGCCTAAAAGTACTGCGTCCAATTTCTTATTATTTTAGAACAGTGCGTCCAAAAGACGCACGGACGCATGCCTAGCTAAAAGCCTGGCTCTGATATCTGTTGCTGTATTTTACCAACCTGGTTTTACTGCTGTTATCTGTCTTTAGATATGGAACCATCCAGATGTTCTGTACGAGACACTGCAGAAAGAGAGCCTGGCTAATGAGCAGGACCTGGACTTGGATGATGTCAGTTCCCCTGGTAACGCCCGATGTGCTGCTCCTGGTCTCAAGGGAAAGTCTGGTGACTCCGCTCAAAGCAAAGGGGGCTTGCCTGTGCTGGGCATAAACCCTATACAGGAGAGAGCCAATCAGGTCGTCACCTATGAATGGGTAAGAATAACTTTGACCAATTAGGAAGGTGCTGAAGTTGACTAGTTGTCAGGTTAGCATTCTCTATTATTTTGCTAAACCATTTCTGGGGTATTGTTATTGTTTGTAGCAGTACATTAACACTGATGTGTGGCTATGAGTGTAAACATATACACGATTAATGCAAGACAAGGATTTCTTATATGAAAATGTTTTGTTATGCTATGGTTTATTTTGGCATTTTAATTGTGTGTTATGTATTGTCTTTGGTAAGGTATTTCTTTAAAATATTTTCATTACAAACACATTTGTTTTGGAGAGACTTAACATCATTTGAATCATTAGAATAAAGCTACGTTTGAAATGTGAACCATCAGAGAAGCCAGGTGTGGCTAATATGCCATAATAGTCATAGGTCCGTGAAAACTAAATCAGACCAATGTGTAGCGTAACATCCAAGCCATTTTAAGGTCATGAAGGGGTTTTTTTATGATAAAAACTAAATATGTAATTTTGTGTATAATCAATGCCTGGAGAGGAACTTTCATGTAGTTTTGAGTGGGTATATTGACTTCAAAACTCATCAAAAACATCACCACAGGTTGCTAATCTTTTGTCCTTCACACCTATAGGCAAAACACATCATGTCAAATTACCAGCCAGGTATTCTGGAAAATTCTGCAAAGATGGTGCTGCTCTTCCATTTGATTGATGAGAGTGTAAGCAGAGGAGACAAGATGTTGGTGTTCAGGTGAATCTATGATTTCCGTGTATTGTGCCTGGCAGAAGTCTAGTGACGAGATACTTTAGACTGCAGTCACATAGCACACACACACTCTTGTATACTTTAGGCAGAAACCAGGAGTTAGTGCAGTAGAATGTGTTTTATTTCAATCAGAATTCAGCTTGAGATGCCAAATGTAAGACAGATATCTTATGCTGTAGCCAGCGGTACATCAGGAAGTACAATTGACATATCTAGGTTCACTGTCTTAGGAACTCTGCAGTACGTGTTTGTATGACTGTATGTGAATGTTGAATGTGTGTTTTGTATTGTGTTTCATGTGTGCACCAGTCAGAGCTTGTCTACACTCACTGTTATTGAGGACTTCCTGTCTAAGAGGCCGATGCCAGCATCCAGAATAAAACCTGACAGTTCCACTCAGAACTGGGTTCGCCATATCAACTATTACCGTAAGATTTACTGGACTGCAAGGCAATTTACTCTGATTCTGATTCTCTGTGAGAGTTGTTTATCAATTTTTGATACAGTACAGATACAGCATTTTTTTACTCTATTTGGTAAGACTGATATGTTGCTGGTTATACTTCATGGAGAATTTCAGAAAAGTTATATCTTCTCTTCTGTCCTAAGATTGTAGTTGTTAAGATAAGCACCATGTAAACACAATGGGTGACACTAATTTTCTGGTAGGTCTGGATGGAAGCACCTCAACTTCAGAGAGGGAGAGACTCATCAACCAGTTCAATGACCCAACAAACGACATGGCTTGGGTCTTCCTCCTCTCTACTAGGTAGTGTGCACAGACACACAAACACACTCGAAAGCTGGACGCAGACGTACACATACTTCCTTTTATACACTCCTATATGCATGGTTTGTGTTCTCTCAGGCACACTGTCCAGACACCAACACTTGTAAGTGTACACATAACCTTTTTTGATTGCAATGTTAACTAAACATCGTGCTTAAACATGGGCCCCATATGGTGTGTGTGACATGTAGAGCGGGCTGCCTGGGAGTGAACCTGATCGGGGCGAACCGCGTGGTGGTTTTTGATGCTTCCTGGAACCCCTGCCATGACGCACAGGCTGTGTGCCGAGTGTATCGCTATGGGCAACGCAAGCCCTGCCATATCTACCGTCTGGTGTGTGACTTCACCCTGGAGAAGAAGATCTACGACCGGCAGGTCTCCAAACAGGGCATGTCTGGTGAGTGGCACGAAGCTTGTGTTGTGTCTTTTCATGTGTGAGTTCATGTCTGATCTGAACTTTTTATTCATATGCCATTCTTGCAATCACTGGGTTCTGTCTGCTACTCTACCCATGTGTGTGTATGGATGTGTGAATTTTCCCTTGTGTGTGTGCTACAGACCGTGTTGTGGACGACCTGAACCCTGTGCTCAACTTCACCCGACGAGAAGTGGAATCTTTGCTTCATTTTGTGGAGGAAGAGCCCGACCACCAACAGAACATTCTCCAAACCCAGAATGACATGGAAACGGTCATCAGAGATACCTGCCTAAATTTCCCAGAGTGTATCACCAAGGTACATAGAAACACACACAGGAACACACTAAAAAAAACGACTGAAAGCACGCGTATAACCAAAAAGGATACCCTTCACCCCATCGCAAAAACAGAAATCCACCTGCCCACTGGCACCCATCTTTGTCTCTGACCTTACGTTCCTGTCATCCCAACTAGCCGCCCTTCCAGCACGAATCCCTACTGATGGACCGCAAGGACATGAAGCTCACCAAGGCTGAGAAGCGTGCAGCCAAGAAGAGCTATGAGGAGGAGAAGCGGGCCTCGGTTCCCTACTCCCGGCCGTCATACGCACACTACTACCCAACCAGTGCACAGAACCTCAACAACATCCAAGCCTTCAATCAACACAACTGGTACCAGATCACACACACACACACACACACACACACACACACACAAAAACACAGACAAGAACATGCATACAAACTTACACACAGATCCATTTGAGTAGAAAAACAAATACATATATATATACTGTTAGGTGAAAATTCACCCTAGTTACCTCAGGACTCCGGAGCTGAATATAAGTATATTTATTAGACAATTGCAATCGGGCTCACTACCAGCACCAGGCTAAAAGTGAAGCCCTGATAAACACATCGCACAAGGTTTATATAGACAAAAGTTTAGCGTTCAGCAGGGATAACCTCATGGTGGATCTCTGACGTCCAAGGCAAGGATGGAAGTTTTGCAAGGTCAGAAGAAGCTTATCACCTCTGGTCTAAACATGCTCTTGTAGATATGCAGACTAAGTGGCACCTAATATTCTAAGTTACACACACGCAGAAACACAGAAAGGCCATGTTCCTGCTTACAAAAGTACATAATTCATATAAAGTAAATATTAATACAAGGCACTTGATTATTATATTCTTAAGTAGTTAACAGTGTTTGGAAATTATCTCCATCATATACCCCCAATCCAGAAACAAATACACATATGCACTCACATATATAGTATACTGGCAAACATGAAACACATCCATACAACACCCACAATCAACACAAACCTATGGACTGATGTAACACAATCATGACCTTTGCCCCCTCCGCATCTTTGTTTCCTCAGGCGCCCCACAATTCGTTCAGATGAAAAGCCAGTGGCAAGCGTGCGTCCAGTTCAGTCCACGCCCATACCCATGATGCCACGGCAGGTATCGCTGGGAATCCCTGGCTCCAGCTCGGGTATCAACTTCCCCGTCAACTACTTGCAGAAGGCCGGTGTGTACGTGCAGCGCATCATCACCACCACCGGTAATAACAACGCCACCTCGCTAACTGGCCAGTGTAGTAGCTCATCATTACACATACATCTGAAGCATACAACAGACTTTTCACAGAAATGCGATACTGTAGGAACACACTTTGGGTGACATTTTACTCACTGTTTACCCAGAGTTATTCCTAAGGGACAGAAATGACATGGAAATATAGTGATGACGAACAGGAGCTTCTGAAAGCTTTTTCAGCAATGGTACTAGTATGTGGTTTGTGCCCGCATCCATAGATATCGTGATCCCAGGGGCCAACAGCACTACTGAAGTCCAGGCCCGGATTGGTGCTGGAGAGAGCATTCACGTCATCAAAGGCTCCAAAGGTATGGTCAACATATGCAGTCAGTTGGGCCATGCACTAGATTACCAGTGCTCACATAGAGACACGGAAACAGTGATTGGATTAAGTACACGTGCTGTTATAGTTGTCAAACATAATCTGAGAAATCCTTTTTTTTATCAAAAAGTAATAATTCATTCATTCCTATCAGCTGTTGTGCTTGTAAAACTGTGGTCAGCTGCAAACTGGTACTCCCTCTGCCCCTAGGTACCTACATCAGGACCAACGATGGCCGCATCTTTGCCATCCGCTCCTCGGGGAAGAACAGACCTTTACAGGCCGTCTCCAGCATGTCCAGAGGTACAGCACCAGGAACCACATGATTTCCCATGCTACATGTAGAGGGTTCCATAGTGAACCCTTCAATAGAGATCATCAATGGGGAATTAACGCATTTAGGTCCCTGCAGAACATCTCTAGTGATCTCACTGTTCATCTGTCTGTCAGTCCACCCCTGAATTTGGCTGATTATCATAAAGGTTTAAATGATCCTAACCTGATTATTGCTGATATCTGTCTTCCAGGTTCCCAGGGAGGCTTGATGCACTCTGTGAGTAATGGCGGAACGTCCTCCCCAGAGCGGAAACAGCCCTCCCCGTCTCCTCCAGATAGCCCGGAGATTCTGCGAGAGCTTCACCGCTATGAGGAGACGGTTGCCATGGGAGATGAACTATCACCCCCAGGCAGGGGGGAGATGTCAGGCGATAACAAGCAGCAGCACAGGCAGACAGCAGACGCCTACGGCTGGCCAACACCTGGCACAGATGAAGGAGACTTGCGTGGCAACAAGAGGAAGTGGTTCCAAAGGCCACGTGGGGGCAAGAGGTCCCTGGGGGCGTCAGAGTTTCCGAGTTTCCCCATGGGTGGTGGTGGTGGTGCCGATGGCGGCATGGGCTTCCCCTCCGTGGGGCTCAACCCGACGCTGCTGGGGGCGCTAGGTCACATGAATCACTCCTTGCTCGGGGGTGCTGGGAGCAGGTCCCAGTTTGGAGACGGACTGGGGGACCTGCACTCCATGTTTCCAACGACCGACGATATGGGCCTAGAAGCCACAGGAAACGGACCTCTCCCCAGCTCTTCAGCCTTGGCCTCCACTTCTGCTGCCTCTTCCTCATCCTCCACTTCCGCTCTGCCGTCCACCTCGCTCCCCCCTTTCATGCTCAACCCTAGCATGGCTAGCATGCTTTCCGGTGGTTTCCCGTTGTCATACAACCAGTCAGTGTTTCCCAGCTCCTCCTCCTCCTCATCTGCTTCTTCCTCCACCACCCCTGGCTTCCTCTCCCTCTATCCCTCGGCTACCTCCAGCCTTCTGGGGGCCGCCCTGGCCAGGCCAGACCTTCCTCACTCAAGCATGGCAGAAAATGGAGGTAGCAGCTCGGACGACGATGTCATTGAAGTCATGGGTCAGTGAAACCAATCCAGTAAAAACAATGGGAGATGCGCACACAGCACACACACATACACACACACACCCAACTGGGGACCAGCAAGACAAGAAACACTGAAATCCACAAAGACTCCTTCATACAAAACTCCTGACCAAGAGTGTCAGTAGAGAGGCAGCGTTTCAAGAGTTGGAGACATTCTCACCATATCACACCGTAAGGGACCATTTTTGCGCTACTAAGGGTTTTTTCCACATAGCCCTTTCTTCCAGCTCCTTCCTGTTCTTGTCAGACTAGCTTTGACCACCGCGCTGCTCACTGCAGCCACATAATGCTGTGGTCCGAAACAGCCCATTTCTGTCTCTCTGAACCATTATTCTCCACCATGAGGAGTTTAGCATTATTAGTCGTCAGGTAGGTACTGTAGCATCACCTGCTGAAATGGAAAATTAGGTATTATCTATTGACTTTATCCATACTTTGAGGTAAAAAACAAAAAAAGCGATGAGTGGTATAAGACTCATGTGGGATCATGTTCAAGTATAAAAAAAATACTTCTTTAAAAAAAAAATGCTTAATCAAAGAATGTACTTTCATGTTAGCCTTTATTGACATTTTGGTGAGGGATTAACATCTTTTGGTTTAAACATCAGCCTTAAATGGGACACTGTTCTGTTTTTGTAGTCTACAGTTGTGTAGCAAGTTCTGTCCCCCTTAAAACACCATGAATGTCTAGACTGTTATTTCTTTGTACTGTTTGTTTAGAGGTTTTTAAGACATTGTGGGAAATAATTTTTCAGTCAAGTAATGGTGATGCCTTTCATGTGCATCTTCTGAATTTAGCATCCCATCATAAAGGGTCTGCCAGTTAAGTGATTTTTTTTTCTTATATCAAACTCCTCCCACAGGCTGCTTTTAAAGTATACTCATACGTTCAGTACAAATCATTACATTGACATTCAAAATATTTCTTTTCTATGTATTGATGATATTCATTTGTTACACATGACCAGTGACAATATCTGTTTTTTGGTTGTCTCTGGGTACAAAACAATACCTGAGTTATTTATTGAAAATTGTGGAAAGTTAATTCATTTGTATTTTTTATTTTTATTTTTGTACATTATGGTCTGATTTTTTTTAAAGATCCCTCTTTGTCCTAACGAGTCTGAGGGGTTTTGGATGGTGATGCGTGCACAGTCAAAGGACCTGATACGATTGTGAGACATACCACAGCATTCTCTTGACAACGCAAGAATGTCAGGAGGAGCCCCATGTCTATTCAGAAACCAATCTACACTAGAATGACAGCACAGGTCAAAACATTTTATACTGAATTTGTCCATTTAAATTGGAAATGGAATGGGGTAACCCGAAACCCCCAAAGCCCCATCACGTTTCTTGAAATAAGCACTGTGTATTTAGAGTGTATGCAGTAAACACAAGCCATGCGGTCCGAGACCTAGTGTGCGACCTTTACTGGGCACTAGTGACATCTGAATTTGCTCCACTGTGGAAGTAAGTCTAAGACCAGCAATCTGTGAGCTGCAGGCCCTTGTGTCAGGCCACAGAGGAAGTGAGAGAGACTGGAAGAAGCTGGGGTAGGTTATGCCCCATTTGTTTAACAAATTATGTTTTAACTAAATAAATCCTTCTCTGCTGTATTCAAGTTCAGTTGCTAATGTCAATTTTGTTAACAGTCAGAATCGGCTATACAGGCCACAGAGAAATGTTTAAGGAAAATGCCTTTTAAAATGTGAGGGCAGCTTCTTCAACCAAAATATTTAGGATGACTGGAAATTTAGGCTGGACTTACAATTAGCTGACACACATTATTTTTCATAGAAAATATTATTACTGTTCCAAAATGAACCTGTTTTAGCAAACTGTACAAATAGATTAACAGAATACCGATACACAACAGTAACTTCATTCTGAGCTATTCTCAGCATTTCTCACAAAAGAGTTTTAAAGCAATTGGACATCTTTGTTAGAATGCATGTTGAAAATAAATAAAGTTTTTTACAACATTGATTGTCCCATGGTCACCACAGGGATCTCCTAATCTGTGGAAGAAAAACATGATAAAGAAAAAGACAGCTCTAAATCTCTGATCTAAGGTGCTATGCACACGAAGTCTAGGGCCTCCGAATCGGATTTACTTTTCACACCAATCGAATCTTTTAAGTGTCGTTTACATGGAGCCTAGTTTGTCAAACTGATACGGATAGCTAATACAGATAGATAGATAGATACAGATAGATCTTTTAATTTCGTAAATACGGAGGCTGGCAACGAGAGATTTGCGTAAACACGGAGGCAGCAGATTGCGGTGAACCGACTGTAGTACATACCTCACGCCTGTGGGTGGCGCTTTAGCGCTTTATTTACACAACTGAAAAAACGTGAAAAACCTAGAAGAAGAGACTCAAAAGCACAAGGTAAAGGAAGCAGCAAACGGATAAACAAATTACACAAGACATTCAAGCTCCAATTAACAACATTACATTATGATGGTTAATAAAATCAGTGGTCAGACTAAAGGATATGCGAAAATGAATTCTTTTTTCTATTGATAATAAAGAGTTTGGAACAGTAACATGACATGTCTGTCATCCCATCTCCCATGATGCATTGCTCCGAGCATTTTACATACATTTATGAATAAAAAAGCAAATTAAATCGCTGGCCAATTTATATTTGTGGTCATGAAAGTTATGTTACGTCTGAATAAGAAGAATTAGATCAAGATAGGGGGCTAATCAAAAATCAGAAGACTGGGTTAATGTTAGTGAATTCGAGGCCCACCATGAATGAGATTTTGAGGGAGAACAAGTTATTTAAATACTGGTTGGAGATGGCGGAAAAGATCACGTGGGGCAGTGACGTCATCAGGTTGCGTGAAACCGTGCAGACGAACACCAGCCCCCGTACCGATTCAAATCTACTCACTTTCTACCCCGGACTGCGATCGTTGCAGAAACGAGGTGCGGATAGAGAGTGTTCGTATGGATGATAGGGCTATCTGTATTAGCTATCCGTATCAGTTTGACAAACTAGGCTCCATGTAAACGACACTTAAAACTAGCATGAACATTATCAAAATCAACAATAATGCCTGATTCCACAAGGTAAAAAAAAGCCCTTGCTTTTGTGGAGACCAATTTGTAAAACTCCCTGTCAAAAATAGAGTTGTAGCCAACCTGTAAATACTTTGTACATCTTTCAGGACTGCATCTGTTTCTTGGCCAGATACGCACTAGTGACCTGGCTCATGATCACCAGTGCACTCAAACAGGGGCAGAGTACCGCCAAGTACCAGGCATGTCCATTCACCGAGCCTGTGAACCACGCAGACCAGAGACCTAGGACCAGACTTCCACTACCCAGCAGGTATGTAAGGAGGCCCGTCACAGCATGGTAGCGCTTCATCTTAGCCAGCGACCAACCCTTGGCCAGTTTGATGTAGATCAAAGGTACGGCTGCTAGGGACTGGACCCCCACAATTCCCACTGTGACAATGCCCACAAGTCCATGCCACGACGTAAAGTGGGGTTTGTCATTCAGGTATTTATTGTAAGAGATGGCACTCAGGCCAAGGCAGGCACAGGTGACACACAGGCATTGCAGCACCCAATGGAGACGACCTTTGGTCTTGTGAGAAAGTTTTCGGACAGGAGAAGAGTGTGGGGAGAAGAGTAGCACCGCTTCAGTCATTAACAGGGAAAACTGGGGAAAGATTTAAAAAAAAGGATGTGTTCAAGTGCACTGAGGCAGATCTGAGTACAGCAGTTTAAATCTGTTAAATATGTTATGCATTAACAGCCCTCTCCGAATTAACAACCCTGAAATGGATTTTACTTACCGCTAATGTCATCAGAAAGGGATGCCAGGAGAACAGACCTGGTAAAACAGATAGGGGTTTCGACTTAGTGTAACTTGGTGACAACTTAAAGTTACTTATTCTTAAATTATTATTCTGACAGCATTGCTGTTCAGACCATGGACATCCTGGTCATCCTTTTTATGGCTAAAGTTAAAACTGTGTTTCCAGTATTACTGCACTCTACATGTTTTCTTGTTTTGTTTCAGGCCTTTAATTGCATTCTTTTTTACTTTCATGTGATGTATGCATAAAACCCTCTGTAAAACACAGAGAGTACACATGAACATTGAGATACAATGACTCCCTAAAATCACGGTAGTAGAGGTATTTAGAATGTTGTACACAAATCTGCACACTTGTAAACAGGAGTTTATTCTTCGGCGCGTGCACTGCACTACTTACTAGATCCAGGTCTAGCCAACACTGCTATGAACACAGTGAACCCCGCGGCTATAAAGTGAGTGATAGACCCGAATAAAATCCTGGTGAAAGCATAAAACCAAGGTTCCGACTGTACCGATTGTGTCATAGCGTTCGACTGAAATTGTCCTCTTTAGAGGAGTTCGATAGCAAAGGCTTCTGCAGTTCACCAATCGGGAAGAAGGCCGGTGCCCTCATTTAAACCTTCGAAACTAGATGCATCCGTGTCGCTGAATAGGCTACATACGATACTTTCGCTGTTGCACCGACTCTATATTATGCCGATGAAACTACTATATGACTATTTTCAAATAATCCTTTTGCTGCGCATCGATTGCTTTACGTTTCCGGTTCTCGACGTTGACTCCTGCTGACGTGTGCTAAACGTTGTTGAGTTGTGATGTTGGGATTAGCGCACCCCTCTGAGTTTGAGCCACTGGGCAAGTACTATGTGAGGCTGTAGAGCGCGTCCTAGTGGTTTATGTTGCGCATGGTGGAAAAACAGATTCAGGGTTTCTCACTGGTTGATTTCTCTAATTACATTTTTTAAAACCAATTTGACGTTGATATTGTTGTACTTTTTAGTACATGAATAAAAGTACTAGTAGGCTGATTCGTATTGAACACCTTGCATGTAACGTTTACTGAATATAACACCAAGACACAGATCTCGCGAATATCACACAACAGAATAAGGTTGCCAGGTACAAACATAATCCCCGACTAACATACCATTACAACAATATACTACATCCTCTTTTTCCAAGTAAGATAGTCCCCTTTGATTGAATAACTGGACCTCAAAAGAATTTCAACAAATTACATTGGTCACTAACAACCATACTTTTTTATGCATACAATATGACCTGAGAAACACAAACTGATTTGCATAACACTCATATCTGTTTTAACTAATATTACTCAAGTGGTTTCCACTAACATTAACTTAAAGTTTACCCATCAGCAGGTCACAATCATCAACATTAGCTCATCTCAAAGTCCTTGTTCTTTGAAGGAGGTTTTATCTGTCTCACACTTCGGGTGCTTCGGATAGGAGTTGATGGAGAACCTGTGCTCTCTTCACAGGCAGGTGCACTCTGATCTTGCTGTGGGCTGAGAGGTGGTTCTGAGTCCTCCGTTGGTAAGGCTTCTGGCTGTTCGAATAGCTCAGACTCACCATCTCTCTGCAGACTTGGGTGGATTCTCCTTGATGCCTCCTGTTTCTCCTGAAAGTGACACCACTGGGGGTTTGCACATCATATGCACGTGGCTCACCTCTTTTGCTTATGACTGTTGCTGGTTCCCATCCACGTCGTGTTGTCATATGAACTGTGGTACCAGGAGTGAACTCAGGCAGAGGTTTTGAGTTGGAGTTATAATAGTGTTCTTGTCTTGCTTGCAATTGTTTAAGCTTTGAATTAAATCTTTCTGGAATGGCGGGTTGTAGCACAGCTGTAGCGATTGGCAAGGTACTCCGTAACACTCTTCCCATCAAAACTTGTGCTGGAGAGAACTCTGTACCAGTCACTGGTGTGTTTCTGAGTGACAGGAGAGCTAAGTGTGGATCTGTACCTGTTTGTGTCGCCTTTTTCAGTGCATGCTTTACCGTCTTTACCATCCTCTCTGCAAGGCCATTTGATTGCGGGTATCCTAGACTGGAGTGGACAAGCTTTATGCCCCATGAAGCTGAAAACTGTCTCATGTCTCAATTTGCAAAAGGAACATGGACGCTTACCAGCTCTTTAGGAATTCCATGCCTAGCTAAGACCGCTTTCATCTTGCGTATGACTGTATGGGCAGTCTTGTCAGGGAGATGGAGCACTTCTGGGTATTTTGACAAATAATCCACAATTAAAAGGTATGACTGTCCATGTAGCTCGAAAATGTCTGCCCCAATCTTCAGCCATGGCAGCTCAGGGACCTCATGTGGGATAAGTGGCTCTTTTTGATTTTGTGGCTGAAGGTGCAGTCCGTCAAGCATCAGCTGCCTCGCACTCTGTGGAATCACAATCTTATCACCAGTCATCAGTATTCCATCTCTGATGCTGATGGCAGTTCTCATAGGCCAGTACTGGTGGAGGATAGTGGCTATGCTGCTTCTCCTATTGGGCCAACCATTGTGGTGCATTGCGACTACCTGCTGCAACACGTTATCCGCGGCTGTGGCATCCTTCAGTGTCTTGAGAGTGCCAGCGTCCATTGCAGCTGTGGCCTCCATTGCGTGAACTACTCTCTCTTCAAACAGATCCTCCTTTACCTTGTCATTGTAGCCCTCAAGAAAGGCACGAGACAGAGCTTCAGCGACATGCATGTCCTTGCCAGCAGTGTATACTATATATAGATCATAGCGTGGGAGGTGCAATAACATGCGCTGTAGACGTGCTGGTGCTTTGCTTAAGTGTTTCCTGAAGATTATTTCCAGTGGTTTGTGATCTGATTGAACTGTCACTGTGTTGCCGTAAACATATTGGTGAAAGCGTTTGGTTGCAAAAGTTATCGCCAACAGCTCCTTCTCAATCTGAGCATAATTTTTCTCAGATTCTGTGAGTGCACGTGAAGCATAGGACAGTGGACTACCCTCTTGTAGAAGACAAGCACCCAGTCCATCTTTTGATGCGTCACATTGTATGGTGAGAGGCTTGGACTGATCATAAAACTTGAGCACAGGGGCAGGGCCGTAGCCAGGATTTTTTAAATACCGAGGTCAAAGGTTTTCCCTATATTTTTTTGTAACAACTCTTTGCTGTCACTGCTCCACATCTGTGGAACCAGCTCCCCCTGGACATTAGATCCGCCCCCTCCATTTCTGCCTTCAAATCTAGACTAAAAACTCACCTCTACTCCCTGGCCTTCCTTGCCCCTTGACCTTTTACCTCCTGTTCATGTCTATGTGGTGTGCCCTGATGAATGTTCCCCTTTTTGTATTATTATGACCTCTATGTATTGTTGTATTATATTCACTTTTTATCTTTTTTATTATTATTATTATTTGTATCTTATTGACATTGTACAGCACTTGGAGAAATCTTGGAGAATGTGGTGAATGCACCCCCTGAATAATAATAAAAAAAAATAACCCTTTAAATTGTGACTTCTGGTGAGAATAGAACAATATAGCAACGGAGTACATTGCACCAATAAGAGAACAATAGTGTTGCCACTTATCACTTGCACTCCATCTATTTTGGATAATGTTTAATTTTTCCTCATCAGAGTAGTGACTCTGGCCTTTATATGTAGCTGGGTCATGGGCTGATAATGAGCTTGCTGACTCTGTATGCATTTCACTGGTTCCTTCTCCTGCTCTTTCTCTCTCCTCTCCTCCCCTCCTGTCTCTGTCCCTTCAACCTATTCCTCTCTCTCTCCTGTCTCATCCTCTGTTGAACTTTTAAAATGAATGGTACTATACTTCTGAGTCATAATTAGGCTACTATAATTTGACCTAATTTTTTAATGCCATATTTAGATAGTGACATTACTACTTGTCCATCCAAACAATATTATTGATGGATAATTCATACTGCGACTGCCAATTTTTACCTTTCCTTTTCTTTGCCTGGTTATCATCCTCTGTCTTTCTTGCTGAAGCAAACGATAACTTTGAGTGATGCAGCCTCTTGCCACCACGTTGCATCTTTGCTGTTCTATTCTCGTTACGTGTTATATCTTCGGAAAATAAAATACAAAGAAAGCTATACAAAACAGAACAAGTTATCATTACATCGAGAACCGGGGCAAGTAGTCTACAGATTACAGCAGTATTACCGTACATTTGGCTAACAAGCGTTACTGTTACAATACGGAATTATGAAAGAAGGGGGGGACATTTAAATGAAACGAAACTTAAGGAAAAAATTATCGAGGACATGACCTAGGTGTCCTCAATGGTGGCTACGGCCCTGCACAGGGGCTTGTGTCAGTGTGGATTTCAGCTTGTCCAGTGCAGCACTGTGTTCATGACTCGAGTGCCATGCAGCTTCTTTTCTCAGCAACTGTCGGAGTGGAGCAGTTATTGTGGCTTCATTTGGAATGTACTGGGACAGATATCTCGTCATTCCCAGCAGCCTTTGCAGCCCCTTTCTGTCCTCAGGCTCTGGCATGTTCTTGATGGCCAGCACCTTGGATTCATCAGGCTTCACTCCTTTGGATGTGACAACATGCCCCATGTACCTGACTGTGTCCACTTTGTATTGAATCTTCTCCTTATTGAACTTCACGTTGGATCTTTGTGCAGTATCTATAACTTTTTGAAGAATGGCGTCATGCTCTTCTTCAGACGCTGCGGCAATGATCATATCGTCTGCAATTATGTGCACGCCATCAATACTTCCAAACGTCTCACAATTCTTTTGCTGAAAAACTTCACTGGCGGATTTCACGCCAAAAGGAAGCCTCTTAAAGCGAAACCTGCCCCAGGGTGTGCTAAATGTGCACAACATAGATGAGGATTTGTCAAGCGTTACCTGCCAGTAGCCGTCCTTCTCATCTAAAATTGTGAAGATGGACTTTCCGGACAACCTGCACAGGACCTCTTCTGGGGTGGGTATGGAGAAGTGTTGTCTCTTAATCGCTTAGTTTAGATCACGAGGGTCCAAACACACCCTAAGAGACCCGTTCTTCTTCTCTGTGATGACGAGGCTATTGACCCACTCTGTCGGCTCAGTCACAGGTTCTATGACTTCTTTGTCAACGAGCTCTTGCAGTGTAGTTTTCAATCTGTCCATGACAGCTATGGGAATTTTCCTGCAGCCGTGTACTACAGGGGTCACATTGGGGTCAATGTGAATGTGATGTATCCCTGGAAACTGTCCTAGACCACTGAAGACGGATGGATAGGCTTCCACCAGCTCCTCTTTCGTGGCTGGTGCCTTTACTCTGATCATGTCCATTCTTTTTACCAGCTGTAGTTTCTCGCACGCTTCTCTGCCAAGTATTGGGGTGGTGGAGTGCTTTGTCACAAAGAACTGCAGACCTGACTTGCTCTTGGTGGTTTCACATATTAAACTCACTGTGCCTTCTGGTGCCAGGCGTGCTTCTCCATATGCAACGAGAACTACTGGGGTGGGCTTCAGCTGATTGGGACCTGGGATCTTTTGGAAAATGTTCATAGGCATTACATTTGCATCTGCCCCAGTGTCCAGTTTAAATTTAACAGCAGTGTTTCTGATATTGGCTGTGGTGTACCATGCTCTGTCAGCTTGTTGAGCTGTGTGGGCTAATTCAGCACAGGACACAGTGCCTATGAAAAGAGACTCAACGTCTCTTTCTAAAGGCCGTTTTTTACTTTTACTGAGATTCTCTCCGATTCGGTCGTAGAGGGACACTTTGGCACGCCTTGGCACGCCTTGGCAACACCTTCACCCAGGTGTTAACGCCCATCCGAGCCCTCGGAGAGCTGGTCGGAGAGAAACGCTTTTTTCTAACTTTTCTTAAAGAGTCGGAGAGAGTCGGATACCCCCTTGGCTGTGATTGGCCAGCTTACGGCATCATTTCCAAACTACATCATTTCCGGAATCACACATGTCAGGACCTCACATTTCCTGTTTTCTGTCAAAATATTTTAGTACGATTTTGGTAAACTACAAAGCCTCACCGCTTGCGGCATTACGGCTACCGTATTTTATATAAACCCTCGAAAAGTACATTGCTCCCGACCACTGTTGGTCTCTTGGCTGGTGGCTCGGTGTTGAAATTGCCTTCTCCAACCAGCTTGAACTGACACCTAACGTAATTTGCTACGGAGTAATGCTGGCAGCATTACTTTGCATCCATAAAATAGGAAATGTATTTCATGTACAAGTACTGTGCAAAAGTTTTAGGCAGGTGTGAAAAAATGCTGTAAACTAAGAATGCTTTTAAAAATATAAACAATAAATGTTTACTGTTATCAATTAACAAAATGCAAAGTGAGTGAACAAAAGAAAAATCTAAATCAAATCAATATTTGGTGTTTCTACCCTTTGCCTTCAAACAAGCATCAATTCTTGTTGGTACACTTGCACAAAGACAGGGATTTTGTATGATTATAGTGCGGTGTAAGATCAACCAATTATACCAAACAGGTGCTAATGACCATCAATTTCACATGTATGTTAAAACACAGTCAGTTACTGAGACAGAAACAGCTGTGTAGGAGGCTTAAAACTGGGTGAGGAACAGCCAAACTCTGCTACCAAGGTGAGGTTGTGGAAGACAGTTTCTTGTCACAGATCACACAAGGCAAGACTGAGCACGGCAACAAGACCAAACATAGTAATACTGCATCAGCAAGGTCTCTCCCAGACAAAGATTTCAAAGCAGACAGGGGTTTCCAGATGTGCTGTTCAAGCTCTTTTTGAAGAAGCGCAAAGAAACGGGCAACGTTGAGGATTGTAGACACAGTGGTCGGCCAAGGAAACTTAATGCAGCTGATTAAAAACACACCAAGCTTATTTCCCTCCGAAATCGTAAGATGTCCAGCAGTGTCATCACCTCAGAACTGGCAGAAAACAGTGGTACCCAGGTATACCCATCTACTGTCCAGAGAAGTCTGGCCAGAAGTGGTCTTCATGGAAGAGTTGCAGCCAAAAAGCCCTCCCCCGACATGGAAACAAGGCCAAGTGACTCAACTAAGCACAAAAACATAGAAACTGGGGTGCAGAAACATGGCAGCAGGTGCTCTGGACTGATGAGTCAAAATTAGAAATATTTTGCTGTAGAAGAAGGCAGTTTGTCGCCGAAGGGCTGGAGAGCAGTACAATAATGAGTGTCTGCAGGCAACAGTGAAGCATGGTGGAGGTTCCTTGCAAGTTTGGGGCTGCATTTCTAAGTGAAGTCGGAGATTTGGTCAGGAACAATGTTGTCCTCAATGCTGAGAAATATAGGCAGATACTTATCCATCATGCAATACCATCAGGGAATGTATGATTGGCACCAAATGTATTCTGCAGCAGGACAACAACCCCAAACATACAGCCAATGTCATTAAGAATTATCTTCAGTGTAAAGAAGAACAAAAAATCCTGGAAGTGATGGTATGGCCCCCACAGAGCCCTGATCTCAACATCATCGAGTCTGTCTGGGATTACATGAAGAGACAGAAGGATTTCAGGAAGCCTACATCCACAAAAGATCTGTGGTTAGTTCTCCAAGATGTTTGGAACAACTTACCAGCCAGTTCTTTCAAAAACTGTGTGCAAGTCTATCTGGAAGTATTTATGCTATTTTGAAGGCAAAGGGTGGTCAGACCAAATATTGATTTAATTTAGATTTCTCTTCTGTTCCTTCAATGCATTTTGTTTATTGATGAAGAATTGATGAAAATAAACTGTTAACACTTCCATTTTTGAAAGCATTCTTAGTTTACAGCATTTTTCCACACCTGCCTAAAACTTTTGCACAGTACTGTATGTGTAGAACCTATTTAGAATGTCTGACTTTACATAAAACAGCATGTGAAAGACATTTGAGGCAAACATTACTTTTGCCTCAATGAGGGTGGCGTGTGAGAGCATATCAGCACGATAACGTTGTACTTGTTAGCAGTGAGGCTAGCTACTGTGTTTCAATGGGTTTTTGGTCTAAGCATTAGCAGCACACTTTTGAGTGTTATTGTGAATACGCTAACGCTTGATTTAGCGGAAAATCTAGCAAACGTACATACCACCTGCGCCTCTGTCTCCTGTTCTGTTGTTGTTGTAGTTGTCGCCCAAAAAAACCCGCTACAAGCATGTCCTCTGCTTATTACTCAAACTAGTCCAGCTCCACCATCAACCATTGTCTAGTTGCCATCGTTCGCTGTATGTGAGGATTGCCGGGAGGAGGTATTTATACAATAAACGACTACCACACACACAACAATTTCTCTAAGATCGTCTTCTTGAAAATTGGGCATTAAAGGTGTCCAGGGAGAGGATCATAAGCAAGTGTGCTCCTGTATGTGTTTTTCAACATATTCATGGTTGAAAAGGCAGTCCCACAACTGTATGTTGAGGTATGCATGCTCTTGCTGTGTGGCTGATATAACTATAAAACTGCATGTTGATTGGTATGATGATTACCGTGGGTTTATTTTTCTGTCCCTTTTCTCAGAGTTTGGGGGGTAATTTTGTTCGAAGTGTGCATGCTTTGTTTCATAGTGACACATTCACGTTACCACTTTTTGACATAGGCAACCGTCTCGTAGCCAACAATGAGTGCGTTGTCATAGCGTTGTAGTGATATAAAGGTTACCCAGCAATCATTGCAAATCTGAATGTGACAAAAATACCAAAGAAATAAGAACGTATTCATTTTATTGGATGGTTTTATAATAGTTTCTCTATTGTATGTAAGATAAGCATATCATTTTGTTATAAATCGCTACTATCTTTTTCACAAAAAAATTACCACCACGATGGAGATACATTTGCCTTCTCAAGTGAATATATAGCATTAGACATGCTAATTATGAGCTACTGAGCTACATGTCTCCAAGGCCCATGTAACGACACCTGCGAGTCAGGTCCAGTGACCGATGGGAGGAGGGAGGAAAGTCAATCAATGACTTCCAACAAAGAGGTAATGGGGTAGCTACGGCCTTGACAAACAGTCGATATCCCACCCAGTGGTCCGGCGCTGAATAGGTTTCAGGACGGATAGCTGTCGGAGTAGTATGTAGTACCGACTAGTACGTTCAAATTTTTCAAACTTTTTCTGAATCCACCGCCCGCCCATTTTTTTTTCGACGACGGAGAGGGATGCGGAAGTATATTGAGGCCTTAACTGATTGACCCTTTTCACAGAGCCTAGCCTGTCTTGTGATGCAGTGCACACTTTGGCAAAGTGATTTTGCTTGCTGCATTTATGGCATACAGCTCCAAAAGCTGGACACTGTCGTGGCTTGTGTGTCCCACCACATTTCCTACCTGCAATTGCATTAAATGTTTGTACTCTATCTGGTGGCCTTTGCATTCTCTTTTTGCTTCATTTATAAGTCTCTGAACCAACTGCCATCTTGCTTAGTGCCTGCACTGATGCTTCTGTTTGCGCTGTTCCCATGACACGCATTTGAGACTTTGCAGCTTGTGCAACAGCTTTGTCTAGAGTCAAGCCTGTCTCTCTTAGTAGTCTCTCTTTCATGCGAGCATTCGGCACACTAAACACAAGTTTATCTCTTATCATATCATCTTCACCCACACCAAACTCACAGTTCTTGCATTTCTGACGAAGTTCAGTCACAAACTTGTCGACAGCGAGTCCTTCAGGCATGGAATGAGACCAAAACTGGTAGCGTTCAAAGACAATATTTCTCTTAGGTGTGCAGTACAATCTGAATGCATCCATAATCTCGTCCATCGTTGGTTCATCATCGCTGACTATTTCAACGTTGAGGGTGTTGTACACCTCAAGTGCATTCTCTCCGACGGTGTGCAACA
Source organism: Sprattus sprattus (assembly GCF_963457725.1). Lineage (NCBI taxonomy): Eukaryota > Metazoa > Chordata > Actinopteri > Clupeiformes > Clupeidae > Sprattus > Sprattus sprattus. The sequence goes on along the minus strand of NC_137908.1, from coordinate 19,188,064 downwards.
TGATAGCAGTTTTCACCGGTTCATCCTTCTCGTCCGCACCTGTAGCCGTCATATAGAGCTTAAACCGCTGCCCCCAGCATCGCCAATTTTCGCTTAAATTGCCGGTGAGCACGAGCGGTGCAGGGTGTTTGAACTGTTCCATGCTTAGCTGCTAACTTTTTCCGAGATTCAACAGACAAGAACTGCTAGGTACTTATTGAGTTATTATAACGCGGGTTATACTTTCCTTTTCTCAACCACAGGGTTACAGCTTACTGCAGCATTCGCTCGTGGATGAAGACAAATCCCTTTCTGACACCATGTTGTACTTTTTAGTACATGAATAAAAGTACTCGTAGGCTGATTCGTGTTGAACACCTGGCATGTAACGTTTACTGAATATAACACCCATGCTATGTTCCGTTATCCTTACCTCCATGAGTATACTTATACGCAGTACACAGTACACACTTACTAGGTACGCAGATTCTCAGCAGGTGAGTGTTGTTCCAAATCTAATACTCCGTGGTGCACTTACCGGAAATTAACTACAGTCCCGGGTGGGGGGATAGCCAGCTGCTTAGCATAACTGCCTTTCAGAACCAATGGTAATGCTACCCAGCTAGGCTAGCTAGGTATGCTAACTGTCGGTATACGTTGTTAAAAAACACCAAAATACTCATGTCACTGGCTTTAATTTGAGAATGGCATGTTAGTAGTACATTTAATATCAGTACAGTTGTTTAATTACAGCTGATATTGACATTTACGGTCTGTAGCCTTGTGGTCTACTGACTCTGCTATCGTAGCCACCGTAGCCATTATGTCCGCCATTGATTTCGAAATAAAACGAAAAGCTCTGCCTGGCTCCGTCTCTTCCGCTACGTAGACAAGATGGCGGCCGTTGAGAAAGGAAAGTGTACCCTGGTTCCACACTCAAAGTTTTGTCCGTTATGAGTACACATACGGGTCCTTTGGGTATACTTCTTTTTGCCGCGATCGAAATCGGAACACCCTACATACTCAAACTAAGGATGGTAGGTACGGAGGGTATGGATATCGGAACAGAGCCCAAGACACAGATCTCGCGATCACACAACACTCATAAGGTTGCCAGGTACAAACATAATCCCCGACTAACATACCATTACAACAATTTACTACAGATATTGCGAGGTGGCCATGGTAGACGTTTACGCTTTTTGAGTACCCTTCTAATTGTTGTTGTTGTTATTGTTTTTTTAACCAATTATTTATTTAAATAGAGTTTTCTGTAGCATATCAAATTCCCTGTACAATGAGGTTATTTACAATAAAATAGGCTTCTTGATTGAATGTGCCTTCACATTTTTATTAGAGGGAGGGGCTAGGACTTTAGGAAGAAGAGGAGGATTGAGAAATAATGAGATACATAGATAGATAGATAGATAGATAGATAGATAGATAGGCAGAGTGAGAGAGTGAAAGAACAAGAGGATATACAGTGTCGATACAAAGAAGTTAAAGAGGTTAAATGTCACTAATGGATGTTGGAGTTGTTCAATTAAAAAAGTTTTTTTTTTTTTTTTTTACAACACGTTAATCGCGCGATAAAAAAATTTACGGCGTTAAAATGGGTTCGCGTAAACGCCGTTAATAACGTGTTGAACTGACAGCACTAGTAAATATAATTATGAATGAGCCTAATTTGTTTTATTATGTATTGTTTGCTGAATTTTGACTGACCATTGGTGGCCACTTTGTTGAGAAAGCCAAATGGAACTTTAGGAGAAAATGTAGCCAAGTGTGAGCATACCAAATTTTAGCGGCTCCTGAGACATTGAAATGTGTCAGTTGCAGTGCCCCCTTGGCGTGCATCCTACGGTGTAGTAATGCCCCACTTCAGGGGAAACCCAACTTCAGGGGGTGCAAGCACGAAGGGAAACCCACACCTAGGGACACACACACCAGAAGAAGAAAGAACATTCTTCAACAAACACTATATGCATGTGTGCAGTGGCGGTCATAAGAGTGTGGAAAAACTGTTTTGGTTCAAACAATTTGAAGCAATTGAAATTTTGGCTGAAATAAACTATTTTTAACAGAATAAATAAAGTGGATCTTAAAGCATATGTCACGGAAGCAATAAAAGTAAGTATACTCAGAGTAGGCTGATACAGGCCCTATTTGTGTTGCAACTAGACTAAAAACTGGTTTAGAATATAGATTGTTTAGACAAATGCCCGAGAGTAAAGAGAATAATTGGGGAATGCATTGACCGTACAAAATCAGACATTCAAAACCAATTAAAACTTTTTTTTCCACTAGTAGGAATTCCTCCCTTCCTTGTGACCTGTGGCATGTTGCCAGACAGCCGATGTTACACAGAGCTACTGTTATCTCTGGCTGTTTTGTTGACTTCCAGACTAAGTCTTTCCTTTGATAAAAATGCAACATCCGCTTATAGGACACATTCACCAGGGTGTTAAGAAGGGACAGCAGGTGGTGAGGTGGGGCAATAAACACCGAGGTCTTAAAAGCTGGAGAGACTGCTGCACAACTAGTATGGGGCATGTTGAAGTGCCAAGATCATGGAGTATCTGTTTGTTTCGCCCACATTCTCTTGACATGAAATTCTAATTTGTGCATTCGTTTTCTTTCCTATGTTTTACTCAAGGCTCAGTAGTGTGTGAGTGCTGTTATGATATTTAGATGTTCTTGTTCCAAACACTGTTTAATATCAGTAATGTGTAGTATAGTCAATGTTATACTCAAAAGCATGGTACAACCTGCTGTGCTCATTAGAGTGGTTTTGTTAAATGCTAATAAACTAGCCAACATACAGTATAGCTATTCAATGTATTAATACCGTAGTATTTCGCTAAGGAGGATTACCTTGGTAATTCACTTCAGCAGATAACACAACATTAACAAATAAGAGAATGTCAAGTAGCCTAGATTCACTATATTTCACAGGATTTGGCTCAGTGAGGGAGGTGGTGGCAGGAGAGCTGGAAGCTCTTTCCTGCATGAAATAGGACAGCCACTGAGGGGAGATTAGCGACTAATCTGCCGTTTGACGTGCATGCGCAAAATGCTCGACACACCACGTAGGTTGGATGGATGGTGGGTACCAAACCTGCTGTGTCTCTCGTCTCTTGTTACCAACACCTTCGAAGCCTAAGTGTTCTGATGGATATTAATGATGGGACTCTCTAGGACAGGAGCATAAGAGGAACCAACTGATTTCCAAACTGGGTTTCAGGAGCGTGTTGTGTCAACTACAGCTGAATTCAAGAACCCGTTAAATAAACATCCGACTTGACTGAAATTATTTTTACAAGGAAAACGCACAAATGAATGACCTGAAAGGATACCTCACTTACGATTTTTAACCGAGTTGAGGCGATGTATTTTAAGGCTTGGCTCACATGGACAGCGTGGTGGTGACCTAAATATATGCTATAAAGGTTTGTTAAGCTTCTTGTCATGGATGTAATCTGTTGTTTTAGATTTACAGTGCGCAGATTCAGATATTAGGCATTCTTTTAAAACTCTTATTTTTAAAACTCTTATTCTTAAAATGGTCGTTACAGAACAGCTAAACTTTACAAAGATTCATTTTATATTGTATTCCGTGTACAATCCTAGAAACAGGTTATATTCTGCACAGTTACCTTTCCCTTAACCAACTACATTTTTATGGGAATCCTATAAAACGCTAATACTCCACAGTTCTAGGCGAACTCCTTCAGTTTGCAAGTGACAAAGTTACTTAATTGAGCAGTTGTTGTGCTTTCCCGGTGCCCCAGTTGGCATGTCTGTATGTCGGCAATCCACTTTTCATTCCTGTCACCCAATCAGGGGTCACAGTACGGCTGGCCATAAAAAAAGTGCGTACACTTATGCGCAACATTGTTTTACCATCATAGTTTTGCGTCCAAAGGGCTGAGGGTGCATTTCTTTACGTTTGCACTTGTGTGTGCATACGCGTACCACATGCTAAAACACATGCCCTATTTGTGATTATTAAGATCCTGATATCTTAGAAGTATAATTTCTCTTGAGATACAGTCACAACTCAGTCACAATTGCCTTGTCTTGTCTTGTCTTGTTGGGAATTAAAATGAATGGCTCCATCATTTAATCTTACAGAATTATAGTGCAAACTTAATCCAAATCTCCATGTTTATGTTTCAGAAAATATAACCAGAGGATGACCATCTACCATGAAAACACTGTTCATGTGATTTAAATGAGGGAGCTAGACAGAGGTTCAATTAAGCGAGATAAAGTCAATCCCTAAAATGGACAACATTCTGTTAACATTGTAATCTGAACACACAGTTCCAGACTTCACACATTACTTTAAGCCACATAGGATTCTCTGTGATGATCCGTTAATAGCCTTTAATACATGACTTTAATACATAGCTGACTCTATGATCACTGCCTTTTAGTTTTGGGTGTTGTTCAGTATACGACACGTTTTCTGGAACCCTTCATTTGACGAACCTCAGGGTGCCTTAGAATGGAGCCTTCAAAACATTTTCAGGGTCCAAGAATTGGATGTTGACAGCCAGAACATAAGCATACGTTGGCTCTCCTTTACCTGTGGATGACTCTCTGACAACGACAGGGTCCCATGCTAGGTCATGCCCATCAGCATAGCTCAGTTTCAGAATGTCAAATTGTGAGCTCATTGAGCTGAAGGATCTCACCTTGGTTGATGGCATTGAGCTGGCCCCCCCACCACCTCCGCCCTCTACAGCCCCTCGGACGCCAAGGCAGGGTCGGGCAGCAGAGCGCCCTATTTTGGGGGCAGTGGTGCGGCTGGTGGGGGACAGCGTAAGGGTGGAGGAGCCAGCCTGGTTCAGTGGACAACCAGCAAAGGGTCATGACTTCCAGCCCTGCAGTCAAGCACACCTCTCCTGGTGTGACCTGTGTGGAGAATTCATCTGGGGCCTGTACAAGCCGAGTATGCGCTGCGCCAGTGAGTAACTGTACCAACCAAAGTACGACTGCTTGGCAGTTTGCTGAGGTTGTCATTTTCAAAAATGTTATTAGATCTATTGCTATTGTTGTAAAGACATACTGTCAAAAAAATAGCTGTCCCCACAACTCACCTTACTGTATCAAAACCCTGCATACAGTTAGTTCAGTGTTGTACTGTTAAGAAGTGAAGTTTCTAATCAGATGTACACGCATGGCATTTGTGTGTATGTGAGTGGTCAGTCATAGAATGACTATGCTGATTGATGCAACCAGAGGAGAATTTCTTGTCCATTATTAGATATCTCGAAACATGTAGGCTACATGTACAAAAATAGATAAACTTTGCTAAAGCTTTTTTTATATATTTAGAAAAGATCGTAATCTTAGATTAAAAGTCATTTTGGAGAAATGAGACAAGTGTATGACCAGTAAAACCTTTGAACACCGGGGGTCTCTGTAAATCATATAATCAACATTTTCCCCTGCATCTGTAGACCATATATATTTAAGCCTGAACTGATACATATGTTCATCTTTACATATTTTGCCAAAAAAATACCAAATAACTCAACTCTCAGGCTCATACATTAATGATATTATGTTGAAGTTACCCTCTTTTTTCATCCCCTTCTGTTCCGTTCACAGTATATCTTCTTCTTCTGTAGACTGCCAGTATACTTGTCATTACCGCTGTCAGCCCTTGATACAGCTGGACTGCTTTTCCCATAGCAGTGCCTTCTTTGACCAGTCTGACCTTTCTGAGGAAACCATAGAGACAGATACAAATGTGGTAAGAATGATTTAGTGGATAATTCACATATAGCTTATGTTCGTCCTTTTTCTGTGTTCAGTGTGGGAAATTATTCTTCATGAATGCACATTCACAGGCACATACCCTGTTGCACTGTTACACAGATATGTTTTTGTTCGTTCGTTCGTACGATTTCGTTTACCTTCCCTTGACTAGTGGGGGAAGGGTATAGGATTGACATGGTAACTCCTCTGGCTGTAGAGCGTGGTTGTTCTATGTACCATATGCTCACACAGATTTTATTACATAGGCCTACGTCCTCCGGCACTGTCAGCGCAGCAAGAACCGCATGCAATTTACGACAGGGCAGTGAGGAGAGGTTGCTAAGCAACTTCACAATAAGCCAGCTGTTCATCTTTTTCGTCCAGTCTACAAAAAAATAAAACCATACTAAAAATAAGAGGACGTCCTTTTTGAGAAACCAGTGTTGCACTTTTTTTTAGCATAAAACGTCACAGCACATTAAATAGAATACAGTCCGTAAAACCAGTAGAATTATCTTTTGTTGTGTCTGATAGGCTGTTTCGGTTATTTGTCCCAGCGGGGCAAGACACGCTGTCAGCCAATCCGGGTGGGATTCCCCGTATCCTAAATCATCAGCTGTCAAGCACGAGTTAAAATCGGATTCACGCAACATATACACCATTAGGTAGTTCGCATCACAAGGAACGCGTAAATGTCGTTACTTCTGAGTTCAATGTGGTTTTTAAAAGTAATTTGCTATGAGGCAACATAGCCTACTACAGTCCACGTTAATGCTACAGAGCTGAGAAATCATTGGATCCGGCGAAGACTTTAAAAGCCTTTTTAGTTGTTCGCTTTTCCTCAAATGTCATTGGAAACGATGAATGAAAGTCAGATCGATTGTGCTGAAGACATTCTATCTTTTGAGAAGACATGGGGCAGCACAACAAGCAGCGGCTACTGCAGTCAGGATGATTCTGACTCGGAGCTGGACTACTTCTTCACAGCACGCACGTCTTTTTTTCGTAAACCAAAAAGACAGGTGAGGTAAACCGACGTAAAATAAATAAAATAGGCCTAATGTAAATCTTTGTTTAGAGTTAAACGAGGAGAGCTGCATAAAATATTATTTCACAATTTACAGGTTTTTTTTCTCTATGTGACATTAAGTAATGTGACTTTAGCACAGAACAGCTGTTAATTGCATGTTGGGGGAAGGTGGTCTAGTGTCTGTCTTCTCTGTGTAATTTAAATAATAAATGCACATGGTCACTTCATGGCAGCCCTGGCTGCTTAACTAGATTAGTATGCTTCAGCCACTAATGGCTCAGATGGCCAGGCCCTTGGGCTTTACCCAACTGCTTTGTCCTTTGTTAAAATGTTTTATTTGTAAAATTGTCATAAGTATAACAGCCTACAATATTGCTTTAATTCCTACAAGTCGATTATTATTTTCTCTCTTTCTTGTTTGTCTTAATCATTTGAATAGTCTTATATTCGGTGACACAAGGATTGATGCAATTCATTGACCATGAGTAAAATGTAAAGTCAATGTCCTGCAGGGATAAGCACATCAGTTACATTAACCATGATTCATTCACTGTTGTGTTTTGCATTTTGTTAAGTTGACTTTTGTTTAAACCAAATCTCAGGTAGAAATCTAGCAACATCCAGATTCGGTTTCAGCTGGAATAAAAATAGCCCATCATCATTCCCTGGCTGAGTGTGGTATTTTTACTACATGGGAACTGTTCAACTATTTGAACCTGATCTAAGTTGGTTATAAGTCAGCACTGAAAGAACTCAATGTGATTGTGTTTCAATATCTCACCTATAGTGAGGTCATGGGCAAGAATTTAATACATTTTTAGTTAGCTTACAGGAAACGTCATGGGAGAGGTGTTTGCATTTGTGTTTGAAAACCAACGTTCAGTGTTGCATGTGTATCCTTGCGCAGTGAGGACCTCGCTGACTTCAGGGAAGACAGGGGATCCCATCTGCTCCTGTCTTCTTGAGTTTGGGAAGTGGGAAATGGTGCTCCCTAGTGGTATTCATCAGGACAATACCCTGTGAGCTGCTATTGTATGTGACCCGAATCTGCCTTTCCCTTCGTTGTAGGATGAGCAGATTGAGTGGGGGAAACAGGAGCTGACAGCCCCTGAAATTCAGAAGAAGGTGAAAGAGTACAATGCTCAAATCAATGGCAACCTCCTTATGGTCCTTGTGAGTAAACACAGAAGCTGCCAACTTGGATACATTTCATAATTGTTAATACAGTGACAAAGTCCTCCTATAGAAAGACCAAAAACTGTTCTTCCGCAAGTGTGTCAATTGTAACATTAAATGAGACTGGAGAGGTCAATGTGAGTTTGCTTTTGACATTAAGTAATCAGACACCAATATGATATATAGATGGTGTTATTAAGCAAATGTATTTGACCAATTTCTCTCTTCGGATCTACTTTGTGTTCAGAATCGAGATGGCTCCTACACAGGCTTCATTAAGGTCCAGTTCAAGCTGTCACGGCCTGTGTCCTTGCCCCCACCTCGCCGTAGCTGCTCAGCATATGATGGTTCTTGGCAGGAGAGTAAAGGGACACGGCGAACATCCTTCTATCTACCGAAGGATGCAGCCAAGCAACTCCACATCAGTTCCCGTACACGTGCCCGTGAGGTTATTGAAGCTCTGCTTAACAAGTTCACTGTGGTGGATAATCCTGCTAAATTCGCCCTGTTTGAGCGTGCTGAACAGCAGAACCAAGGTGGGAACCACAGTGTTATCATCATGAGAATATGGTGGTTTATAGTGACATGATGAGTGCTTTTACTCAGTCAGATAATTGAAGTAAGAATATCATGCAGCAGCCTTGATACTGTCTTTATTCTTCACAGTATTACCACATTACTTTGTTTAAAAAACATTATCATTATCGATTTCATGTCAGTTCTTTAAGAAGGGTTCCATTTTAATATGCACAGTAAAATATATAAAGCGGACATTGTACAAATGCAGTTTCATTCCTCATGATTAAACATTAATTAAATATTTGGGGGGAAATGTTCTTTTTCCCTCAGTTTACTTGCGTAAGCTAGCAGACGATGAATGCCCTCTTCGTCTGCGTCTGTGTGCGGGGCCCAGTGAGAAATCCCTTAGTCTGGTGCTCAGAGAAAATGAGACTGGAGAGGTCAATGTGAGTTTGCTTTAGATTCATGACAAATTCACAGTAATGAACCATGTATTAGAAGCTGTCTTAAACCGCAGGTAGAAATTCCATACAGAAAAAAGGATGACAAAAAAGCAATGAGTAACTCAACTGTCCTTACTGTTGTCTACACAGTGGGATGCTTTTACCATGCCAGAGCTTCACAATTTCTTGCGGATCCTACAGCGAGAGGAAGAAGAGTACGTCCGTCAGATTGTACGGCGGCATGCCTTGGCCCGTGAACGGATGAAAGAGGCGTTAACCAACATCACAGCACCAGGATGAACATGGTGCTAGCGTATCCAAGCATGTGGAAGGCATCCAGTAGTGGCTGGATGGGGCTGTCTACCCCCAGGAGACCAAGAAACTATGTCTGAGCAAAACAGGGTAGACCAGTAACAGAAGGTTCGGAACAACAGCACAAGAGAGACGAGTAAAAGGGAAGACTGTATAAAGTGAGCGAGGAGACTATGTGCACAACGCTCTTGATGTAGTTGATAGTACAAGGATAGCCATTGGAGACTGGGAATATTGACTCTTTTTGTAAATAGTGAATGTTAACAAAACAGTTCACCACCTAGCACTGTTTTGGAAACTCGAGGAAAATGTTCTAATGGAAAAATGTACTGTGGAACATGATTAAATCCTTTAGATGGCAGAATATTTAAATACATTCAATTAAGATGTTCCCTTGTATACAGTGTGAAAACCACATAATATACTTTTTATTATAGTTTTAGCTATTATTATTTTGTCCTTATACTGATAAAATAATGTGTTTAAGTTAAATATATCAATTCAGTTCCTACACTGGAAAATGTCAGGCAGTGACAAATTATCTGTTTTGCTTGTCTTCAAGAAAATAAATATTTTTAAGACGAACTTTTTACAATTCAATATTTGAAAACATGGAAAAAAGTTCCTTGGGATGTTCCTTTACAAGCCATAGGGATTTGTTGTTGTGGCGCGAATATGATCTCACTACACCTTTTCTTTCAATCAGAAGACCGGAGAATGGATGTAGAAATCGAGGTTTATTATTGTAATCAATAAGCTACAATAGGAGATGGTCCATGGATTAGCTCGGCCTGTAAATTGTGGGGTGTGCTCTATCTGGCTGTTTGCCAAAACCAATCAGAATTAACTATTCCCTCTACTCTAACTCCGCTGAGACCTCCTAGGTGTGTGTGCGTGTCTGTCTCCCCCGGGATCCTGTGAGACCCCCCTCCTAACAGGGAGTTTCTTGGAATGTGCCTGTGTCGTAACTTTATTGCTGACTTTAACATCAGTGAATCATTTCTATGGCTAAGTTACTGCTTCCCGCCTATAGTCTGCTTTTCCTAAAGTGAGACTTTCATACTGAAGAGTTAATCCATGTTCATCTAAACATAAAAAATACCCCACAGTGTCTAGGTAGCTCACTAAGCCTGCACGGGTTAAATTAAAACTAGTTAATTTCACATGTGAGCTAGTTTTTAAACCCTGCTGCAAATAAGAGGAAACCTTCTTCTTCTTCTTATAGGTTTTTAATGGCGGTTGGCAACCAACTGTAATGGTGCATTTATCGCCACCAACTGGACAGGAGTGTGGCTCAGGGGTACTTGATTACAAAATCAATAAAACAAACAAACAAAACAAACAAACAAAACCAAAATAACAAAACAAAATAAAGATGAAATAAAACCTAAATTCTTGTTATCAATCCTGTTCTCTTTAAGAACTTGACCAAATAATTGAAATTGATATGCCCCGAATTAATCTGCAAAATCTCCTTCAAACTCAGACCCACTTCATACTCCGTCAGCTTCAGCCTCAACCTCTCTCTGTCTTCCTGGTACTCAATACAATGGACAAGTACATGTTCCACAGACTCAACCCCTCCACAAAACATACATTTTCCATCCTCATGCTTTCCAATCAAGACCAATGAACTGTTAAGTCTTGTGTGCCCATACCTTAGTCTGGAGAACATATCTTCCTCTCCCTTACTTCTATTTGTACTGCGTGCTTTCCCCACTAGGTTTTGGATTTCATACAAATGCCTCCCAGTTTTCCCACTGCTCCACATGTTTTGCCACTTTTCTTTAACCAACACTTTCACCATACTTTTAATCTCTGCCTTGCTGTATTTGATTTCAAGGTCTATACTGGACCTTGTAGCTGCTTTTTTAGCATATCCATCTGCTAGTTCGTTACCTTCCACCCCCACATGTGCTGGTACCCATACAAAGGATACACATATCCCTGATTTTACCTGACTATTAACCAGTTGCACAATTTCCCAAATCAAGTCCTGTCTTGATTCGGACTGCGATGAATAAATACTATTCAGTGCTGAGCTGGAGTCCGATGCAACCACTGCTCTATTTGGCCTATTGCTTTCTACCCAAATTAACGCCAGCCATATGGCCACTAACTCGGCTGTATATACGGCTAAATCATCATTTATTCGCTTGTATTCCATTAATTTCAATTTTGGAATTACATACGCAACCCCTACCCTCCTGTCAGTACTCTTTGATGCATCAGTGTATAAAATTATGTCTTCTCCATATTTTGCCGTCATGTAGCTATGAACTCTGTTCCTATCAACTCCATTTCCCTGTTGTTTTTCTTCTAATAGTCCTAAGTCTACATACAATTCACTAACACTCCATGGTGGCATAGCTGGTAGAGGAACTGTAGGACTTACTGCTAATGACGCTAAACTTGCTTCACTCACCTTGTCCTTTATTGTCCATCCATAGCTTCTTATTTGACCCCTACCTCTCTCTTGGCATGGCTCCAATACTGGTTGACTCAAATGATTTTCTCTGTGTCCCCTCAAATTTGCCCAATATACAAGGGCCAATTGATCTCTCCTTAAGTGAAGAGGAATTTCCCCCATCTCTACCTGAACAGCAGACACCGGTGTGGTTTTGACTGCACCACTACATATTCTTAATGCCTGATTTTGAATTACATCTAATTTGTTTAATAAAGTTTTAGCTGCCGATCCATATATTATACTTCCATAATCAAACATTGATCTAATCAACCCTGTATATATTGCACTTAATGCACTAGCCCCCCATACCACACCACATAGACACCTCATTACATTTAACACCCTTTTACACTTGTCAATCATTTTCTGGATGTGTATTGACCAGGTTAGTCCTTTATCCAACCATATTCCCAGGTATTTAAAAGAATCCACTCTTTCCAATTCCTTTCCTGAAAGTTTGATCTTTACATCCATTCCTTTTTTCTTTCTAGAAAAAAACACTTTTTTAGTTTTATCAATTGAAATCCTAAAACCCCACTTAATTGCCCATATTCCTACTAAATCAATTGCTTGTTGGATCTTATTCGCAACAAATTTCAGATTCCTTCCCCTTTTCCACATTGCTCCGTCATCCGCAAATAACGCCACCTCAACAAAATGTTCCACATCCTTAAATATTTCATTTATCATAATTGAAAATAACAACGGACTAACAATGCTTCCTTGTGGGATGCCATTTTCCACTTGATACCTCTCACTTACCTCTCCATTTATTTTCACCATTATTATCCTTTCAGTTAGAAATTCTTTTACCCACCTGAACATTCTTCCGTTAATTCCCATTTGGTTTAACTTCATCAACAACCCTTCCCTCCACATCATGTCGTATGCCTTTTCTATGTCAAAAAATACTGCTATCACTGACTCTTTATTCACCTGAGCTAAGAGGAAACCTCCGTTGATGGAGAAAACATAAACTAAACGGACATGACGTAGAGATGACGTCTCCACACATCCTGAGTGTTGCAGCGCTGGCAGCTGAGAGCTAATGTGGAAATTGCTCAGAAGACAGTTTTGAACAATTTAAGTGTGATAGCAACACTTTTGTGGAATATATCAGTCTTGTTTGATAAAGGAGATATTGATTATTCATTGCTGGTAAGTGTCAATGGAGTACAGTCACGCTTCTGCGCATAAATTGAAAAAAAAATCCTGTTTAGTTGGCTAGATATCCTAGCTTCTGGTGGCTACTTCAGCTAACTACAGCTAGCATGACAACAACTAAATATGTTCATAACATCGCGGGGAAACCTGCCAGCTTAGTAGCATTGGGTTGTGTGCAGTTACACAAATGCCTATCAGAGGGGGTTGTAAGTGGCATGTAAGTTGAGGTTACATTAGTTCCATAGAAATTCAGTGGGCTTTGATTTTATGTTAAAAACGTTAGCTGTTTTCATGTATTCAATATTGCGACCGTCTCACCTTTCTGTCTGCTTTGTAATGCCAGCTAACGGCATGTTAGCCAGTTACCACTAGCTGCCTTGCCCATGGCAAGGTCCTTAGCTATAACATTATAATTGAGATAGACGAAGCCAAGCTTGTTAGTATTAGCTACTAAGCTAACTATAATTAAATAAATGCTATGGGAAATTGCCTACTTTCCTACTTAAAAGTTGACCTGAGAGCTAGGTAACTGGCCACAACTGGCTGTTAACTTAACTAAAAAAAGGCTGTCTTGTCATTGTCAGCCCGTCTTATCAATAAATTCGCTAGGAGCAACGTTAGCTAATTCTGCAATCTGTCAGACCTTAAACGTACTCCTAAAACAATTGTTGATGACAACAAATGCGTTGAAACGCTAATATGAAATATCCACCGCAGAATAAAAGAATTCAACTCCTGCTTCACTAGCGATGTGGCCATCGAGTGAGCAGAATTAGCAGTGTAACTAGTTTGCGAGTTAATTGGTCTGTAACCTTGTTGACTCAGAATGTAACGTTAGCATGAATGCAAAGTCAGCACGTCGTTAATGAAACGTAGCAGGAATTTAAAATAACGTTACAAAGCGAAACACGATAAGCCTTGTTTGACATTATTGTGTGAAATTTATGTCATGATGTATTGGAAATGTTTTTTATTTGATAAGACAAATCTATGTATCTATGTTTCCACTAATTTGAGTTTAACGTGTTTTTCAGATCAAGTTCCCGAGAAGAGACACAATTTCAACGGGTTTTTTGAATAACATTTTACCATTGAGTGCTCACTTGCCAAGAAAATAATGTCCCGGGGTTAAAAATGGGAGGCAGCGGCTCCAAATCCAAAGGCTATTGGCCCTTCTCTGGTCCTGGTGGCATCGATGAACAAGCCAAAGAGGGAAATGAAGTTGAACAGTCACTGTCACGTCCGCGAAGTTTCAGGAGTGCAACACCCTTCGTGTTTACCAGACGAAGGTAAATATAGCCACAGAGCTAGTAGAAGACGCCAAATGCTAAATAAAAACAAGACACATGGCTGCATTCAGTACCCCTGATTTAAACGTGCACAGTGGATCTTCACTGTCATGTGTTGCACAAACTTGTATTTGTAAAGGTCTTCTCTCATGGACAGCTTGATATAATTATTGTTTATGTGTCATTGATGGTTGATTGATTAATGGCTGTGTTTACCCAGCTCACTTTACTATGATGAGGATGGAGACTTGGCCCACGAGTTTTATGAGGAAACTGTGGTGACAAAAAATGGTCGGAAAAAGGCCAAGTTGAAGCGGATCCATAAGAACCTTATACCTCAGGTTTGGGACCATTCTGTTTGGCTTTATGAAGTGATGTTTTCAGGAAGGTCTGGGTTTTTGACCCCAACATTGAGACTGAAAATTAGTTCTTTTGAGCCCTATATCTAAAGTGCAAGGGTTCTATTTTTAAATCTACATACATGCTTTCTAGTGACCCTGTCGGTTTAGCACATGACCTCACTCTTCATTTATACCCCCTTATACTGTTTCTTTTTTATGATTATCTACTAACTGCTCTGTCCTCTTCTTATTTTTCAAAGGGATTAATCAAGCTGGATCACCCTTCCATCCATGTAGATTTTCCAGTAGTACTCTGTGAGGGTTGACAAAGGAGCAAACATGCTACAGACCATGTAGATTTCACCAATATCCCCTATCCTCTTTACTGAATCCCCACCCCCACTGTGCAGTGATCTTTCAGAGAAGAAGGACGACTCCTCTGCTTGATGTGGCTGGCTAACCTGGGGCATGCAGAACTCCCTGCATGTGGACTGACATGGGAGAAAGCTAAAGCTCTGGTATTCTGCTCATGGAGACCGAGGATCTGTGAACACTGATGGACTGGCTCCCCTCTCCCTGCCGTATCTTATATACATATTGTTAGGCGGTGCGATTGTGTGTGTGATTGTTAGACAAAAGAGAGGAAATTATGTTGCATTTATCCTCTTGGGAGGAACGCTGTGCTGAACACACTTTATCATTTTTGTCTTGCTCTATTGAATGTTCTGGAATGCAACATTTTTTGGGGGGAAAACCCTAAGAATGTATGGAAACTGTTTTCCCCCTGTGTCTAAGGTATGTATGGCCATTTCCATGGTAAGAGTTCTGTGCAAGGGATAGTTCCTGCCAAAGTTTCTAGTGTCAGCCTCTTAGGCGACTAGCTATGGAGTTTACTTTGGTCGGGGCTAAATAACTTTGGTCAGAATGCCTAAACTCTCAGCTGAATATCAGATGTCCTTCTAGTTATGCACTTTTTTAACTTTTTAAATCGTGCATGTTTTCTCCCATGAACTCCTGGTAACATCCTTTGGATTTTCTGGCAGAATAGACAATCAGTGGCAGGAGATGCTGTGCGCATGATAGCAGGAAGTCTTTTTTCCCTCTTCCCCTGGCAGCCACACACACACATGTGAACAGAAGTCACCATGAGACTACATGAGCAATGTCACTGCTCTGTTGATATCTATGTAATTTGGCAGAATTCACTGTTTTATTTATTGTACCAGTTTAATTTTGTGTTGCATTTAATTTGTAAAAAGAAAAAGAACCCTTAATTAATACATGTTTCAGTAAGTGTCCACATTTTTGCAGTAGGGGAGGGGGGGGGACGGGCCTCTAATTGCATGTTTCTTGGGTACAGGAAGGCATTAAAATCTGCAGGATCATTATATCAAGAAGTGTGATGTCATGCTGGCAATTTCCACCCATTATGGTCCGATATCAAGGTCCACAAGACCAGACCGAGAGCAATCTGGACCACACGTACTCCATTTCTATTTTATAAATGCAAGAACTTGTGTTGAGGAACAAACATCTTGTACACGTGCTATTTTAGGCCAGGCAAGAATATTCAGTTGAAATACATTAATTTGGAGGAACTGTATTTAAACAAGGGTTAAAAAGGTTAATTTTGTAACCCCTTGCAGTAACTTCTAAGACCACTAGGGGTCCCCATACCATCCTACCTTTTTTTTTGTGTATTATGGCCTCACAGATCACATAACGGTTGTCATCCACTTACCTGTGAAATTATTCTAAATACCAATATGGCATCTAAGTTCTGAAAACAAACTTTTGAAAACATACTATCCTCTCCCATTTTGACATTCAATTCTTATTTGTCTTTTTAACTGCCTTCACTGTAACCCCACTCCATATTTGCCAAGGGACTAAAGTGATTGGCCTATTTACTATTAGGCTGGCTCCTTTAACCCAATTTTGCTGGCTGACCAAGCAAAAAGAAGCAAGAATAGTGTGTCTGCAAATTTCAAAACACAAATCGGAACATTCAGGGAGCCCTAACCTTGGCCAGTTTTTTGAAGGTGAGAATTGTTGAAGCTCACAGTTGGTGATAGTCTGGGTGACCCAATGTCCATTTTTCTGCACTTCCATTTGTCTTTTACAAACTTGTTAACTGCCCATTCCCCCTTGGCTCCTACCCACTGGATTTCCTCTATTAAACGGCAGGGGTTAGGGGATATATGCTCCCTTGAGGCACGAAGAGGACGATGAGTGTTTCTAATCTACTAATCTCAACCAGATGGGTCTATGCTTATTTGTGTGGAATGTTTCGACACTCACACTGAATGCACTTGTAGCCCCTGAAAAAAAAGAGGTGGAATTGAGATAAAGTTGTAATCAAATGTGTTTATTGCACCTGGTGAAGAGACAGTATGGCTTTCACAATGCAATCACTTTTATGCTATCACAATACAGGAGTAAGAATATACAAGAGATTATTTTTGGGAACAGCAAGCTACAAGGATTTCAGATCAAGTTAACAAATGTAAATGTATTGAAAACCACACAACAGGCCAAAATAATTTCATCCCTAAAAAAGAACATCTTATGGAATATGGTAGCATATTGAGGAACTTATTCCATTCACATTTGGACATTCCATGAGAAGATGGCAGAGCTATGTGATGTATTGAAAAAACTATTGCATTGTTATGAAAGCAGCACACTGTGATAATTGGGTCTAATCAAAGGGTGTTTGTCTGATGACTTGCAGAGGGTCTGCTGTCATTTCTAGTACCCTACTATTTGTCTTTGAACTCTACGCAGACTAGGCACATTGTGGTCTTGTTTTTATTAAGGCAGAGAGCAGATGTAGCTGTAATATAGTGGTAGAACCATTAAGAAACTTGCAGCCATTAAATACCTTCACCTTAGTCATTTATAATATTAATTTGAAGCATTTCTGCCTGACTCATCACATAAAGACTCATACCAGAATACATGATAACAGGATTCCATAAATGTTGATAGACAGGGAAAGAAACAGTGAAGAGAGTTTGACCTTGGTCTTTCATGCCCTTGAACACAGAGCTATGTTGCTCCAGAGCCGATATGCTGCAGTCTGATGTTGACCTGTTCCAGCAGCCCTTGAAATGTTCCTGTTGTTGGTGGAGGATCTTCCTGTTCCCCCACTGATGTGATAGTCCGGATGTACATAGGGGGCATGAAGTGTTAGTGACCCCAAGAGAGGATGTCACTGACGTCCAGACTCTTGTGTAAAAAAACATCCCTCTCGTCATGGAACACTCTGTGTTGTCGTCTGAAGAGGTCTGTTAATTTTTGGTGTTTTTCTTTGTGTGCCTTTGTGTGTGTTTGCGCGCATGAACGTTGGGGACGTATTATCCATCATCCATGGGAAAGATTCTTTTTTTTCTAACTCTGTTATTGCCTGGCTCAAAGGATTGAGGTATACTGACACATAAGCCTCTCCTTTATTGCTTTCTCCTGGTGTTTGTTCTCTGGGCCGCTGAAAAACAACATGTTCCCCCCAGCCGCACAGCATTGTCTGCTTAGTCATGGAGAAAGGTGAAGCTGAGGGCGAAGGTCGTGTTCTATGTGCACAGCGCTCTCTCCCTCTGGGATGCTCTCGTACAGCATCATAGGGAGGGGCCGGGGGGTCAAATGAAAGGGTTGCAGTACAATTGCTGAGGATGGCATTTTGTGCAGTTATCATTCTCAGTGAGTGGACAGAGATTCCTTTATACTACAGATCATGTGGATACGAAATACAGTTTGTGTCCTATTTCTGTATTGTGGGCCAAAAAAAA
Source organism: Sprattus sprattus (assembly GCF_963457725.1). Lineage (NCBI taxonomy): Eukaryota > Metazoa > Chordata > Actinopteri > Clupeiformes > Clupeidae > Sprattus > Sprattus sprattus. Next base: position 19,169,784 of record NC_137908.1, on the reverse strand, counting down.
TCAAGAAGCATCGAGTCCTCTAGTCTTTCAGTGTCCCTATTGTGTACAAATTTAGGAAAGCAATTTAGATTTTAGTGTCCTGGGTAAAAAGTATTTTTTCCTTCACTTGGTCAGTCATGTTCCATGATGTAATTTTACATATCCTGTGCTTAAAGACGTCTGTCCTAAACAGCCCTCAACATAAGCTTGCTGGCCATAACAACACAATGTGTTTTAGTGTACCTTTAACTGAAGTTTCTGCTATAACATAAGCCATGACAAATGTATTCATTGGGTATAACTCACAGACATACAAACATAAATCGCATACACATAGGGAGAACATGTTCAAAACAAACCACTCCTTGTGAACATGTTCTCCCTATATGTATGTGATTAATGATGTCTGTCTGTGAGTTGCACAAGTGCATAAGTGTATTAGCTGCTGGATAACCTAAATTTCCCTCAGGATTAATAAAGTTACATCTATCTATTTATCTATCTATCTATCTATCTATCTATCTATCTATCTATCTATCTATCTATCTATCTAACATCTTTCAAAGAATGCCACCTTTTGAGCTGACAATGTTCCTGTGTTTGTCTGGAATCAGTGCAAGTGTTACTACTATCAGTGCCATTGGTACTAGTGATACACTTATACAAACCCTCATTCACCCTAAACTGAACCACGGATTGAACTGATGCCCGTGGTCCATACCAGTGGCCACCTCAGGCATGTTGCCAGCCTGGTGTGTGTGTTTTGTGCCGTACAATAGGAGCCTGGGAGGCCTTGGGGATGTTAAAGACACAAAGCATAGAGCTCTCTGTCCTCGTCAAGTCAATAAGGAAAACAACACTTTTCACTTAACCCCAGACAAACACAAGAGACCTCACAGCACACTCGTAGTCATACTCCTCAGACTGTTAAGTAGATGGGTGATCCCTGTCAGTCTGCTGTTTTAATGGCTTAGCGTCTGGTGTCTACAGTGTCCTAGGTTTTCCTTGTCAGCTCTTACATGGCTCAGCGTTTCCACAAAGAACAACCCACATGACTGAAAGTTAGCATGACAGGAAGGTTGTGCTGATGGGAGGTAACAGAGGTGTGGACTCTCTAAGGCACTGATAAGTGTGGACACATGGCTTTTACAGAGAGCAGTAGCGATAGGTGAGGGGGCTATGAGCAGAGCCTCCTGAGAGAAATCACCACTTTTACTTGCTGAAGACAATACCCCACAGGACAGGACAGGACAGGACAGGACACGTCCTTGTTTTGGTGAGTGTGTGGCATGTTATTATGTATTTATGAACCAGCTTATTCTGAAAACCATTTTCCTTATATATATGTTTTCCCAAAGTTCTCTTGTGGGCCAAATAACATTGACATTGTACTTTCTGTATGTGAGTATTAATGCAAAGGATGTTTCAGTATTTAACAGGCCATTTCTTGCCGTTTGCTGTTTAATGCTTTGTGGCTTTAATTGGTATAAACTGATATTATTAGAAACAACTCACTACAGTCACTGCTTTTGTTATATTTTTTACTTTCTGTTGGACATAATAATGCAGTGTACTTTTACAGAATGTTCACATGTCATCTGAAAACTACGGAGCCCCTTAGGTGACATTGGATAAAAAAATGATAATGCATGGCCACAAGATAATAATGCGTGGCCACAAGATAGTTAATGCGTGGCCACAAGTTAGTTAATGTGTGGCCACGAAATAATAATGCGTGGCCACGAGATAATTATTGCAGTCATTTACATCCAATTCAGTCATTTAGCAGAAGCTTTTCAAAGGAGAGAACTTCCAACAAAGGAGAGAACATTCATTTTCATGCAGAGACTGTTGATTGATAACATGGACAAGTTTGAATTGATTTCATTTTATTTTAATTTAAAATCACTATTATTGACATTGTAGTGGACACTATGGCCACAATTCACCATACCGTCTCTTTCTGTGTTTTAGGGACGCTGTCTCTTTAAGGACGCGCTGCTGGTTTGTTGTTATCATGTGCAGCGTTACATGGCATTAGTATCAGTTTGTTGGAGTATGATTAAATAAACGACACGCTGTTGCATAGTCAACGTGAAACTCTCTCTACTTCGTTTATTGCAATCTCCACAACATTACACTTGCCGTGACAATATGACAAAACTATTGGATAAAAAAGCAGACTATAATTTCCTTTATTCATTATAGCATCACTACATCACTGACAGCTCGATAACCATCCCGCTACTGAAACTGAATTATCTTGTGGCCACTCGTTATGATCTCGAGGCCACGCATTAACTAAGTCGAGGCCACGCATTAACTATCTTGTGGCATTAACTATCTTGTGGCCACGCATTATTTTCTCGTGGCCACGAGTTTGTATTGTGTGGCCACGCATTATATTTTTTTTTATATCTGATGTCACCTAAGGGGCTCCGTAGAAAATCTTAAAGAAACCACATATTCATTACAATGCAAACTAGGCACAAGTCTTTCAGTTATATTTTAAAGTAATTTTCTTCCAAACATTTCCTTGTTAAACAGCTGTTCCTACTTGCGAATTTGCACACAAACATGAAACACACATAATTGTCGCAACAAAAATACTTTCCAGAATATACAGAAATTACCGGTTTCCGCCTTCTCTAAAAACCTAAACACTTTGAAGTTTCATGATCATTTGTACCTTTGTCACCATCAAGTAAATACGCTGCTTTGAATTAGAAACAGGCCATGTGTTTTATAAAAGCGAATCTCATTTTCAAAGACTTCAAAGACGACCTCTGTTCCTTAAGCTGTGGGTGGCATGTTTGTCCTGGCATGTGGCCTCCCTCTCTACTGGCCATAAAGCCAATGATTGTCACCACAACAGTCACCTGAATGGCCTGTGGAATTTCACACTGGTGTTTCTGAACATTTCCATTAAAGGCACCCAGTGCAACTTTCAAGGCTTGAGACTCGAAAAATAAACAGTCAATTTCTAGTCTTTTTTACATGTAGTAGTTTCATTAACTCCATACCATTACATATCGACATTCAAGGAGCAAAGATGAGACGTCATTGTGTGGTGAGAACTGATAGAACATCGTAAACAACAACATTTGCCGGTGGGGAGAGGCCATTTTTCCATTGACTGGAATGCTGCTTTAATTATTGGTGGCACCAATAAATAAAGATTTGGGGAAAAAATGGCGGCGATTATTGTTGTTTACGATTGTCTATCAGTTCTCACCACACAACGACGTCTCATCTTTGCTCCTTGAATGTCGATATGTAATGGTATGGAGTTATTGAAACTTACTACGTGTAAAAAAGACTAGAAATTGAATGTTTATTTTTAAGCCTCGAAAGTTGCAATGGGTGCCTTTAGCACTCATAATAGTGAGGTGTATGGCGCAACCTCTCTCAGTGATGTCAAGGGCAGATACTCAAGAGCACATAAGGAGACTAAATTAATATTTATTGACTAAATTAATGTTTGAGTGTGTGTTCAGAGGGGGTGGGAGAGACCAGGTTTGGGGAAGCTACTGAAAGAATAGCTCTGCAAGCTACCAGTCACTTCACTCTGGAAGAAGTTGCAGAAATGCCCGCCCTTTTGTACGTGATAGAAAAAGATGGCATGGCTGGTCGAAGGGGGCTCAGTAACTGTACAGAAGCAATGATACATTAAAAAAATATTCCTTATATGGTCCAAAATTGTTTGTATTTTCAGTAGTTAACTTCACAAAAATGGCAACCAAAAAAGGCTATTTAACTACTTGAATCATTATGCAAGTATGAATGTAGTTGAACTACCAGCAAGCTACAGCAAATATACACTGGTAAAGACTTTTTCTCAAAGGAAGAAGCTCCCTCTTTTTTTGGCTGAGCTGACAGAAGTACCAGGTGCACTCATAACTAAGTCAACAATAGAGATGAAAGATTAATAAGGAAATGAGTAGCCAGAAATGTCAGCTGACCATTTGAGTCACAGCACTTTTGACACTTTCTTTTACAAATTAGTTACATCCTGTGTATAACGTGTGGACTAGCTTACGCAGGCTTTACTCAAATGTTTAAAATGTCATCTATGTTGATGTTCAGTTCTTCAGTCACACATAAAAATAATGCTCGGGCATTTCAGCATATTTACAGGCCTTTGGCCGGACATTTCACAAAAAACGTTCGTCTGTAAAACAGGAAATAAAACACAACATCGTGTTGGGAAATGACCAGGCACGCTATCCAAAATATGGTTAATGTTCCGCTCTACATTTGCCATAAATGAAATACGACCTCAGTAGTTGTAGTAGCAGAGTGGGCTCCGCTGAGTCCACGTTAGATGAGTACTCGCTCCTCCCGAGCAGTGAAATCGGTGGAAGATACAAACTCTGTGACAAATGGGGGAGATGACCACTGCGCGAAAAATAGTAAATCAATAAAGTATGTTGTAACGCACTACCGCCATTAGAAACGTTACCTTAACGTACGAAAACTTACCGCATCACTTCTAATACGTGCCAGTGAAAATCTATTTGTTTAGTAAAATTAGTAACAATACAAATACAAGACTCACCCCTTTTTCAAATGGGCCGCCCTAAGGGCAAGATTCTATCATATTGATACAGTGTAGAGAAGGTTCCCTTCAAATGTTTAGTCAGCTATTCAGTTCGCAATGGGTAAGGGACGATACGTGCGAAGAATCAACAGTCAAAATCGTAATTTGACGTTGAGGTGAACTTAGAAAAATGTCGATCCGCATCCAAGAGAGTTCATCACTTCAAAAGGACAAGTTTTTCGAGGAATGGAATATGGGTGTTATTTTGTGATCGATGTGGATCCACAGTGGAAGCCGGTGTCCGGAGTTGGACTATTTCCCAGGTCAGGTTTTTTTTGACGAAGAACTGAATTATGGATCATGAATTTGGCTTCGGAATTAAGTCTATTTTCCGACTTTAAAATCCTGAAGTAGCCAAAATGAAACAGTGCGGTGAATTCTGAGAAAGTTATTCGCGTGGTAACTTGGAGCGCATGGTGTCTGTTGCTTTCAGGCGACTAGCACACACCAGTGTTTACCTTTGTGTCCGCTGGACAGTTTCACTGAAACGCAGGCTTTGTTTGACCTCACCTGGGGGTGCATTTGTGCTAACTTTTTACACTTCTATCTGCTGTAGTAGACCTTTTTTTTAAAATCAAGAAATGATTGTAGGCCCATTCAGAGTTTCCTTTGTGTTGCAGAGGTTACCTCACTAGTGACGTTTCACAGCTAAATATGTTTTATGTGTCATAAGGTTTATGTGTCATGACCGATATTCTGAGGTGTTAACTATTTGTACCAGTAGGTTTTATACTTGCTTTACACAATGCCCCTTTCTCAAGACTTCAAATAGACGTTGTATGCTTTTTTGTAACAGTTTTACAGATTGCTGTATGCCATGCAAAGCTTTATTTGTTAAGATGTCATGTAATGAAGTAAAACAATCTAACAAGCATATATTTTCTTTGCAGGGCATAGATAGTGGCTTTCAGGGGAGGGGTGGTGGTCATGCCTCACTTACTTGGGTTCCTGTCTGGCCAGGAGCTGGGGCTCAAGCTTCTGGTCTTGATTTCTCTCTGGCATTTTCTGTGTTCAGAAGAACTGAAGGCAACAAGATGGCCTCTCTACTCCCAGAAGCCTTTGATCTTGGCCTGGAATGCCCCCACTGAGGACTGCACCCCTCGACATGGAGTCCGCTTCCAGCTAAACCAGTTTGACATTGTAGCATCGCCCAATGAGGCCTTCGTCCGACAGAACCTAACCATCTTCTACAAAGACCGCCTGGGTATGTATCCATACTATGAGCGTGATCGGGTGGCAATAAATGGTGGCGTCCCACAGAGTGCCAGTCTTACTCAGCACTTGGAGAAGATGCCGGATGATGTAGGCTACTACATTCGTGACCGCACGGCAAAGGGTCTTGCTGTCATTGACTGGGAGGAGTGGCGTCCTCTGTGGATCCGTAACTGGGATGCCAAGGATGTGTACCGGAACCACTCACGACGCCTGGTGGCCCGGAAGAACCCAACTTGGACACCGGACCGGGTGGCTAAAGTGGCACAGCAGGAATTTGAGTTGTCAGCCCAAAAGTTTATGCTGGAGACCTTGCGAACTGCCAAGAGCTTGCGGCCGGGGCAGCTGTGGGGCTTCTATCTCTTTCCTGACTGCTACAACCATGACTACCGCAGCGGACTGGAGAACTACATGGGCCGCTGTCCAGATGTGGAGATGGCACGCAATGAGCTGCTGCGCTGGCTGTGGACAGAGAGCACTGCACTCTTTCCCTCCATCTACATGGCTACAGCACTCAGCTCCACCCTTTCCGGACGCCAGTTTGTCCGCAACCGAGTGAAGGAAGGCATGCGGCTGGCGTCAACGGGTAATGGGACAGCAAGGCCTGTCTTTGTGTACACACGACCCACCTATGCCAATGAGCTGACGCTGCTAACAGAGGTGAGAAGGGAACACTTGCGGAAACAATAGGTTAAACACCATTACAGGATTTAATGTACTAGGAAGGTAAACTATTTAAAGAATGTCTCAAGGTTATTGTCTTTGGAGGTCAGGCTTAATAAGAAGTAACTTGTTTGGCTCTGTGGAGCTGATACAGACATTCCCGAGAAAAGCTCTTGCAAAAGAGAAGCCATCATTAAATCCTCTTCAGTATATCAATAACATATGTATATCAATAACTATGCAAGCCTTAAGGGATTTTTATACTCAAATGGATCCATAGGTTTTTGATTTGGCCTCCTGAAAATCTGCAGCTGTTTTACCAATTGCTTAACGCCTGTGCTGATTCATGGGACTGGTATGGCAGTGTACAGTCCATGAAGCCTCTCGTCGTCATTGTGGTCACTGTGGTCACTGTGGTCACTGTTCTTGTGGAACACCAGATTCAGTTGATGCCATTGCAAGTTGCTGGAGATAAAAGTGCAAAAGTGCACATGACCAAAATGATGTCACCATCTCTCACTAAGAAGGCCCATGAGATTCCTCCTCCCCGTCCTCTGTAAACCAGAAAGCATATGGGGTAATTTAGGGTTCACAAGTGAGATTTGTAGTGAAGACTAAGCTATTTTCTGTCCTGCAAATAACTCTGGAATTGTGCTCCTAAGCAGTGACCTTTCAGCCGTAAAACTGTGAGGGGCAAGATGCTGATGTTCTGGAATTATTCATATTTCAGAAGCTGGGTGTTGTGGCATATTTTTCCTGGCAGTGGTGAGAGGAAGTTCCCTATGGAACACCAAGAGCAAACAGCAAGGAACAGACTGACATGTCAGGGCTAAATATAGAATATATGCTCTCACACAGACATACCTTGCATGTTGCAGTAACAAAGAGACTGTGTTTTCAGTCTTAATCAGGAGTTGCTGGTTTTGAGAATAAATATCATGTCCATTGATGACTTCCTGTATTATTTGTATACACTTTCCTACTAAATCAAACATTTTGGTATGGTATAAAAGTTGTAAAGAACCAACCAGTTGCTTAGTTTAACCTTAATAGTTAATTGGAAATATAAAAGGTGAGGGGGCTGTTGTTGGTGGAAGTTAAGACTCCCTGCTGAGAACAATGTAGAATTCTGAGCACAGCAGTGAGGAGGAAGACCCCCCCCCCCCCCCCCCCCCCCTTTGTTCAGTTGTTTAAGTGTCCCTCCAGCTGGACCTCCATGGGTTTGGCATAAGTCTCTTAGGGAGGAAATGCAGAGTGAAATGGGGTGAAAAGAATGAGTGAAGCCGTAGGATGTGTAGATTGGGGAGGAAGGAAAAAGTGACTCCACATTTTCAGTGGTGAAATTTCAGAAAACAGCTGTGCCAATTTAGTGCACTGATCATGCAGAATGCTAACCCACAGACAGATTGGCCTTACTCAACAGATGCCTGATGTAATACAATATATCTTCTCCAACCCCCATACCACTTTTTAAAACACACCTTTTCTTATTTGTAAAAGGGGTGAGCTGGTATTAGATATAGGAAAACATTGCATAAATGTCAATGCCCAATGAATAACACATACATATAAGAAAAACATGTGGTTACCACAGTTATATTAGAGAGCTTAACAGACACCCATACACATCACGGTGTGAACCATAAGTGGTGACAGAAGACAAAGGTGAACAGAAAAAATCAACTTCAGTTCATTGCAAGGTTGAACTGGTGACAAACATCACTTTACCTAAACAAGACTAAATTAAACATGAACTCTGCATCCCTGCCTCCTGACACATCATAGAATCTGACAAAATGTTGATGAATTACTCCAGTAACTTCAACATATCGCATGATTATGAACAGTTGTGCTTTGCATGAAATATCGGCGTCTCGTCAATCAGGCAAGTGGAAAAACAATGCAGCGTCCATCACCTCTTTAATCTCTTAAATACATTAGTAGTAGCAACCTCCTTAATCAGATCAGTGTGAGTCGTCTTTGACATGATACAAAAAATTGGCAGTGGGTTTTGATAGTTTTTTCAGGACTCATTGATAAAATTTGTTTTACATGTAGCCTTACAGCTTTGAGCAAACATCGGCTGAAGTACTATGGATAATGCAGTTTTATGCAAGGCCCTGTTTGGCATGTTTACAGCCAAGATCACTCTCAGCAGACGAATGGAATCAGTTAGTGTAGCTTAGAGGGCTTCTCCAGATATGAGTGTCTGTAAGAGTTACTCGTGTGAAATGTGAAAGTGTAAATAAGATAGGAAATAATGATGGAGCTAGAGAAAGGCCCAGAAGAGGGGTTGAGGAGACGAATCTGCTCAGCTGTGAAGATAAATTAGATATTGCCAAGCAACTAGTACGTCACTGTTGACACTCCCATCTGACAGCCCCTCACACTGTGGGTTTGAGTTGTATGTGAGTGTAAAAAGGGAAATGCCTTGTGGTGACTTGCTGTGAAATGCATGCTGTGTGTGAGAGTTATGTATTATATATGTGTAAAATCAACAGGTAATTACTGTGTTCTTTTCAGTGTGTGTGTGTGCTCTAAATTTGAGTCTCTAAGATTAATTTCAATGCATGAGTGTAACATCCCAAGGTTTGGCTCAGTGAGTAATTCATAAATTATGTGTAATCTGCTATCCAAAATGCAGAATGGGATGTTCAGACAATGATGGAGAGAATGATACGATGAGGACATTTTTTCCATATCCGCTATGAGAGGATGAGGTGTGTCACTGGTCTGGTTCAGAATTACTGGGGTGTGAACAAGAATGTTGACTCTTTCCTGGGTGAGTCAAAATTCTTAGAAGATCTGGATTACATTTTGTGTGTGTGTGTGTGTGTCTTTGTTTCAGAATGACCTGGTCTCCACTGTTGGGGAGAGTGTATCTTTGGGGGCAGCAGGAGTTATCCTCTGGGGTGATGCTACCTACGCCAGCAGCAACGTAAGAGTCTTAAGGGTGGGAAGGGGGTGTTGGGGGTTAAAAATGTTCTATAAACCACAAGGCTACTTTCAATAAAGATAGTGTGTGTGTGGGTGTGTGGTGTGTGGTGTGTGTGTGTGTGGTTGCATCATGCCGTTTCTTAGTAGCCTTTAGGCCTCCTCTAGGTGTGGTACTACTGTGGCGCTTCCACGTCCTCCTTCAATGCTCACAAGCATCTCTCAGCTCTCACACGCATCTCTCAGCTCTCACACGCATCTCTCAGCTCTCAAACGCATCTCTCAGCTTTCACACGCATCTCTCAGCTCTCACACGCATCTCTCAGCTCTCACACGCATCTCTCAGCTCTCACACGCATCTCTCAGCTTTCACACGCATCTCTCAGCTCTCACACGCATCTCTCACACGCATCTCTCAGCTGTCACACGCATCTCTCAGCTTTCACACGTTCTCTCTCAGCTCTCACACGCATCTCTAAGCTCTCACACACATCACTCAGCTTTCACACGTTCTCTCTCAGCTCTCACACGCATCTCTAAGCTCTCACACACATCACTCAGCTTTCACACGTTCTCTCTCAGCTCTCACACGTTCTCTCTCAGCTCTCACACGTTCTCTCTCAGCTCTCATACGTTCTCTCTCAGCTCTCCCACGCATCTCTCAGCTCTCACACGTGTGTGTGTGTGTGTGTGTGTGTGTGTGTGTGTGTGTGTGTGTGTGTGTGTGTGTGTGTGTGTGTGTGTGTGTGTGTGTGTGTGTGTGTGTGTGTGTGTGTGTGTGTGTGTGTGTGTGTGTGTGTGTGTGGTTGCATCATGCCGTTTCTTAGTAGCCTTTAGGCCTCCTCTAGGTGTGGTACTACTGTGGCGCTTCCACGTCCTCCTTCAACGCTCACAAGCATCTCTCAGCTCTCACACGCATCTCTCAGCTCTCACACGCATCTCTCAGCTTTCACACGCATCTCTCAGCTCTCACACGCATCTCTCAGCTTTCACACGCATCTCTCAGCTCTCACACGCATCTCTCACACGCATCTCTCAGCTTTCACATGCATCTCTCAGCTCTCACACGTTCTCTCTCAGCTCTCACACGCATCTGTCATCTCTCACACGCATCTGTCATCTCTCACACGCATCTCTAAGCTCTCACACGCATCTCTCAGCTCTCACACGCATCTCTAAGCTCTCACACGCATCTCTCAGCTCTCACACGCATCACTCAGCACATTCTCTCTCAGCTCTCACACGCATCTCTCAGCTCTTACACGCATCTCTCACACATTCTCTCTCAGCTCTCACACGCATCTCTCAGCTCTTACACGCATCTCTCACACGCATCTCTCAGCTCTTACACGCATCTCTCACACGCATCTCTCAACTCTCACACGCATCACTCAGCACATTCTCTCTCAGCTCTCACACGCATCTCTCAGCTCTCACACGCATCACTCAGCTCTCACACGCATCACTCAGCTTTCACACGCATCTCTCAGCTCTCACACGCATCTCTCAACTCTCACACGCATCTCTCAGCTCTCACACGCATCTCTCAACTCTCACACGCATCTCTCAGCTCTTACACGCATCTCTCAGCTCTCACACGCATCTCTCAACTCTCACACGCATCTCTCAGCTCTCACACGCATCTCTCAGCTCTCACACGCATCTCTCAGCTCTTACATGCATCTCTCACACGCATCTCTCAACTCTCACACGCATCTCTCAGCTCTTACACGCATCTCTCACACATTCTCTCTCAGCTCTCACACGCATCTCTCAACTCTCACACGCATCTCTCAGCTCTTACACGCATCTCTCACACATTCTCTCTCAGCTCTCACACGCATCTCTCAGCTCTCACACGCATCTCTCAGCTCTTACACGCATCTCTCACACGCATCTCTCAACTCTCACACGCATCTCTCAGCTCTTACACGCATCTCTCACACATTCTCTCTCAGCTCTCACACGCATCTCTCAACTCTCACACGCATCTCTCAACTCTCACACGCATCTCTCAGCTCTCACACGCATCTCTCAGCTCTTACACGCATCTCTCACACGCATCTCTCAACTCTCACACGCATCTCTCAGCTCTTACACGCATCTCTCACACGTTCTCTCTCAGCTCTCACACGCATCTCTCAGCTCTCACACGCATCACTCAGCTTTCACACGCATCTCTCAGCTCTCACACGCATCTCTCAGCTCTCACACGCATCTCTCAGCTCTCACACGTTCTCTCTCAGCTCTCACACGCATCACTCAGCTCTCACACGCATCACTCAGCACATTCTCTCTCAGCTCTCACACGCATCTCTAAGCTCTCACACGCATCTCTAAGCTCTCACACGCATCTCTCAGCTCTTACACGCATCACTCAGCACGTTCTCTCTCAGCTCTCACACGCATCACTCAGCTCTCACACGCATCACTCAGCTCTCACACGCATCACTCAGCTCTCACACGCATCACTCAGCACATTCTCTCTCAGCTCTCACACGCATCACTCAGCTCTCACACGCATCACTCAGCTCTCACACGCATCACTCAGCTCTCACACGCATCACTCAGCTCTCACACGCATCACTCAGCTCTCACATGCATCTCTCAGCTCTCACACGCATCTCTCAACTCTCACACGCATCTCTCAGCTCTCACACGTTCTCTCTCACACGCATCTCTCAGCTCTCACACGTTCTCTCTCACACGCATCTCTCAGCTCTTACACGCATCTCTCAGCTCTCACACGTTCTCTCTCACACGCATCTCTCAGCTCTCACACGTTCTCTCTCACACGCATCTCTCAGCTCTCACACGTTCTCTCTCACACGCATCACTCAGCTCTCACACGCATCACTCAGCTCTCACATGCATCTCTCAGCTCTCACACGCATCACTCAGCTCTCACACGCATCTCTCAGCTCTCACACGCATCTCTCAGCTCTCACGCGCATCTCTCAGCTCTCACACGCATCTCTCAGCTCTCACACGCATCTCTTGGATGAGACACTCTCATCCTGTGATTTTTTTTTATTCAGTTTTATTGAGCTTCAAAAAAAAATTTGAATCTTAAAAATGTAGAGGCCTGTCACTTCATAGCTGGTAACTGGCATGCCCCAAACTGTTAATTACGCATGTTACTGAAGTGAGGCAATGTTCTCTGAATGTCATCACTCCACTTATGCCTGGAGTCAAGGGCGTGTGCAAGTCTCGCAACTCTTCACTTTGACAGCAAAGACGTCATAGCCCTCAGAATTACTACAACTTCTCTTAAATCTTACAGGATTTGCAGATAGTCTTGATAATGTATTGGCAATCATGAAAAAAATAGTTCTGTTTCATTTAAATTTAAGTGGTTGGGATTTTCACATAATATGTTGTTGATTTTGAGCAAATCAATCTTCCTCCCTCTCTCTCTCTCTCTCTCTCTGTAGGCCAGCTGTTCCAAGCTGAATGCATACTTGCGTGGGCCATTAGGCCGCTACCTGCTGAACGTTTCCACGGCAGCAGAGCAGTGCAGCAGGGCGTTGTGTGGCTGGCGTGGCCGCTGCCTGCGCAGGAATGCAGAGACGGACACCTACCTGCATCTCAGCCCACTGACCCACAGCATCCAGGAGCAGGGTGGCCGGCTGGTCGTGCGGGGCCAGCTCGGAGCGCAGGACCTGCAGAGGCTGCGAGAGGACTTCCAGTGCCAGTGCTACACTGGGCACCGAGGAGAGGACTGCTCTCATAAGGAGCCCGGGCGTAACAGAGCCTCCTCAGTCTGGCGTGTCTGGCTTCCCAGTCTCATACTCCCACTCTTACTGCTGGCACTGCTGCATTAAGGCCTGGAGCTAAGTTTGGGTGGAAATGTGAAGAAAGACAGTCCTTCTAACTCTCTGTGATCGGGAGGAAAATTAATTTCACTCAGGCCAGGACAAGTGGGTCCCTTTTATGAAGTCCGAGGGAGAAAGCCATAGTGCGCCCAACAACACCTGTGACTGGCGAGTCATTCAGAACCAAAGAATGCCAGATCCTCCAGAAGATGGATATACCTTGAGAAAATTCTCTGCTGTTTGTTTGTGTGTGTGTGTGTGTGTGTTAGAAATGATTAAGAGTACTTTATAGTCACCTTAGTACCTTTACACACTTTGGTGAATTAATTGTGTGTGTTTGTTTCAGGATGTTTTTCTTAAGGTAAAAAAAAAATCCTTTTTTGGAGGATATTCATCATTCCCCTCATTTTCCTCTTTGGGGGATCTTTAACTTTTCCCTGAATTCCCTGTTAAAGGGATCTTCATATTTTACCTCATTTGCCTCATATTCAGATGAGCTACACAGTGAGCCAAATTCAGCCATGTACCCATGAAACCTCTTCACAGAGGCAGCCAAGTGCGCAGGAGCCAAAACCTCAACATAACCCAAAGGACCTACGCAAGAGTGCGGCTTCCATCCAAAGGTGGCAGAGTTCAGTTTCCTACTTTTTGTTCTCTGAATGAAATGTTTGGCTAATAGTTTAGACTGTGCAGTGCACAGTAGACTGTTGAGGGGACAATGCTATATGTTGTTTTTTTGTGTTAATAAATAATAATGTTTAAACTCTGAAACTACTTCTGAGCAGAGCAGAACTCTTTGTGCAACTTTCCATGTTTATCTCTCAGTGGAGAGCATCTGCAGCAGGAATACACTTTTAATTCGTCCTCAGATCACTCATCTTTACAGCATCGCAGTGTCTTTATTATGAAAGACTTTGATCAAAAGGTGATACATTTGGAAAACAAACACAGATGTGGTCCAATGCAGGATAAATCTGTGTATGCTGAATACTGTGTTTCATTATAGTAGTTGATATAAAATTCACATCTACAATTACAGATATCTAATATATATGTTCAGTGCTGTGTTAACTTGCCTTCAGGTTCATCATAATTTAGTTTGGTGCCTCGATAATCACAATAACACGTACCTTGATTACACAGAGATAACTCTGATAAGTGCGTTTAAACTAAAAAGGTTATGCCGGTATCCTGCATTTATATTTTGCAGCTTTGAGAAACACCTCAAATATTTTCCAGATTTAAGATCATTGACATAGTAAAACAAAATTGTATGTCACACCAGTGACTGCTTAGCTGTAGTACAGGATGAGGAATATCGCCCAGACATAAATATGCATACACCTTGAATTTAAGATAACATTTTTACTTAACATTCCATTTAAACACGGTTAAGTCCATGTGCAATTACAACTTTCTGTACAAGTTCAACACAAGTCATAACCTCTGTTTCAATTGGTCATGAACACAGAATATTAATTTTGTGTTTTTTTTTATTAATAAACTTGAAATGTACAGGGCTTCAGCACACTTTTCTTTTTCTTTTTAATTATACTAATCATGCTGCTTGGTTTTTATTACCTTCCAATGGAAGAGTTATTTTTTTGTAGACTTGGCTTTGTTGAATTGATCAGATATGATTGTGTTGATATTTTACTACCAGCATTGCTTTTGTGTCGTTGCCAAGCAGCAAAATGTATTCTGTTTTCACCTTGGAGCCTTCTCTAATGTGTTGGAATAGAACAAAATAAATGTTTATCTTGATGGTATTTACAGTTAGGTCTACTTTCCATCCTTGGGGGGCAGGTAAAAATGAGTTGATGTATATTTCAGTGATAAGTGTTAGTCAAGTTAGCAGTCAGATTTACATTTTGAAGTATTTGCATTAATTCATAACCTTGGATCAAAGTGACTCGTATTTCAGCAATCTACATGGACTTCCTCCTATAATACGGCAAGTCACAAGTGCCTACCTCACCTGAGCTGACCTCAACCTAATTTGTTTCATGCCATCCAGTAGTAGGTGTCTCATAGTTATATAGTTTCCCTCCATTATCCAGGCAGGAGCAAGAGAGAATGTCTAAATCCAAGGCAAATTAGTGAAAGTGAATACAATCTGTGGCGTCAGACACTATGGAATGGCATGCAAAGTATTTATTTGTAAATAAATGTCTTGTCATTAGGCATAAACTCAGGATAGTTGCATGCCGTTTTTCTGACTCAGAGGGTCATACAAATCCTGTATGGGGGGGGGGAGCGATCAGAGTGTGCCAAAAGCAATATTCTTGTGTTTCAAGTACAGAGAAAGCCTTGTTTCATAACTCAAACCAGACTCTGAGTCTCTCTAAGATTCTTGGATCTCTTCAGCTCACCCCCCTCTGATAACGACCCCCCAGTAGTGGACAACCGTTTCCCCTACTGACAGCAAATGGCTGATAACTATACACAAAGAAACACTAGTATGAACAAATGCACTGTACTATGTTTTTAAAATGTACATGTTTCTTTGAGGGTCACTGGGGTTTTCTAAGTAGCCAGATTAAATTAACTTTTGTGGTAAAATCACCTCTTGGCCGATTACTACTGTCCTGTTTACATGAAGCTTATAGCTAGGCTTTTTAAAACCACACCATTGTATAAAAGTGTATAGTTACCATACAACAGCTAGGCATATGAGTCTGTACAAAAAAGTTACCTGAATATTAATAGCAAGTCATATTGTTTATTGTATACAACTGTATCTTATCCAACGCAGGCAGTGTTGTTGCCTTCCGGAACCATTTGAATGACAACGTTTTCAACACGGCGTCTTTATACTGTAGTCGAACATTAGCCTTGGAATGTTTTGATGCTAGCCATCAAGCAGAGGATAACGTAGGCTCACAGAAGCCAAATGGACGTCCTCTTCAGATGAGATACTGTTTGCTTTTGATGGATTGACGTCTGAATCCTCATAACAGGATTGTAAGATCATGTTTTGCAGATCATTTCTGTTGCATTACAATAGGTTGACAAACCTGCGCAATTGTAACTGTAAACGAGAAATGACCAGACATATTCTGCTGTTCCCTCAAGTCTGCATAGCTAGCTAGTTAGCGAGTGACGATTGTCAAAGATAATACACTTTACTGTTACAGCCCTACAACCTGAGGCAAACAAAATAACATATGTTACGTTAATCAGTTGGTATCTAGTAGTCCTCATTCTTTGTACATAGCACTAACGTTAATACTTATAATGGCGTAAACGGCATCACTGCATACAGTTGGCGAGGAGCGAAGATGCTTTGAGGGTAACGTTAGTCAATTTGATGTGAAATTATTTACGTTAAAGAACTAAAAAATGAAGCATAACTTAATCTCTCAGAGTCACTTAACTAACTTTGTTGTGTCACAGTTCATATGCAAAGATAATGTTTGTTGTCAAATTTGTCTTTCAGGTCAGCATCTGTCACGATGAGTTTTTTACGCAACCGCCTTGTCATATTGGGGCTAGTATTATTGGCTACTGTTCTGCTGTATCTTCTTCTGCCGGCCATACGCCAGGGAAGCATGGAACCGTCTCTGGACGTCCAAAGGATGGGTCTGTCAGTAGCCACTCCGCCTCCGTCATCACCCATCAATATTACTATACGGACTAGGCAGCTACCAGGGGACCCTCCGTTATTTTTCCGAGAAGCTCTACCAGTCGATGCAGCTGGAAGACAAATCTTACCCAAGTGAGATTAATTCAGGCTTGTCAGTACATGAACTACTGAGAGATGCAAAACAGTCAGTCTCACACAATCTAACTTAGTCAAGAGACTATGTAAGTATGTACAGCTGAGCCTACTAATAAGAACTGTCTGCCATTTCAGGCTTCAGATTGTGTTGCTGCATGGTCAGGCCTTCACCTCAAAAACCTGGGAGGAGTTGGGGACTCTGAGTCTCCTTGCTACTAATGGATACCACACCTTGGCTTTGGACCTGCCAGGTACAATGAGCTTTTAAGTTGTGGTGCTTAAGATAGTGAACATAACAGATGATAATGGCAAAAAATTGAAAGCTTGTCTAAAAATATAGCCCCTTGGCATATCCTCGTTTTACAACATACATGTATACAGTGCTGTTTTACTTCAGTGCTTATGCTAATATGTAAGTACAAAAAGAATGTTTACCCTTGTCTCTTTTACACTTACTTTGTAACATGGTTTAACACGGTAGTGCCATGTTCTCCTGGACATGGTCAGTATTTAGTTGCAGGTTGTAACCCTAATCTGAATAGTATAGCAGTGTTGTAACTGACCTCTTGAGGAATCTAACATTTGTTTCTGTTGTTTCTTCAGGATTTGGAAATTCTCCAGACTCGGAGACAGTGAAGACAGACCAAAGCCGCGTTGAGCTACTGCGAATGTTCTTGGAGTCACTTGGGGTGCGCACTCCAGTTCTGATCAGCCCCTCTATGAGTGGGCACTACTCAATGCCCTTTCTCATGAAGCACAGCACACAGTTGCATGGGTTTGTGCCCATTGCTCCAGTTGGCACTCGCAGCTATACCCCGCAACAGTATCAAGCCATCCAGGTGAGCTCTGTAGGTGGTGGGGATTGTTGGTTTGGGTTTTGCCTTTATTTGAATTTGTGAGGCCCTCAAGTATTCTGAAAAACGGATCCAGAATGCCAATCATAGGGGTGTGGGGGACAACACATTATTTCAGCTCATAGCCTCAAATGTTCTTTTAAAAGGAATGTTTATTTATTTGTCCACATTAATGTGTTCATGGTGCAATAAGTAGAATTAATGTCAGTGATGATTGCAATGCTACTATATCAATGATAACGGTGACCTTGTACTTCACTGTGTATTTCACTAGACATCAACGCTGATCGTTTTTGGGGAGCTGGACACTAACCTGGGGGCTCAGTCCCATAAGAACCTGCTGCAGTTGCCCAACCACACAGTGGCCAAGCTGCAAGGGGCAAGGCACGCCTGCTACATGGACAAGCCCCACGAGTTTCACCTGGCCTTGCTTGATTTCCTTAACAAACTAGACTGAGATGGTGATAGAGCAATGTTTGAAAGCAGAAGAGTAACAGGTGGAGAGACTGAAGAAGAAAAATGGGTGGGGGTGATCCCATGGGCCTTGGAGGATGAAGAAGGGGGGGGATTTTCATTTAGATTTGACACCCTGAACACTTCTCTCGGTGTTGTGGGGGACATATTTATGCTCTAATGTTCCATCATTCTAGAATCACTGTGCTCCACTGAAGCAGCAGTCATAAATCCTGTTGTGTTACATAGATTAGTCCCATGTTGCAATATTTTATTCATTTATTGAACAGTTTAGTGTAATTTCAGAATGCTGGAATGTGAAGTTAATTCTGAAACTTTTATCATCCTCATCAATATTAAGGGGGTGTAGTATTTAAGAAGAATTGACCATCAGAGGTTGTTCTGCTTAATGCAGTGATGTCTTTCATCAAACAGAGAATGCAGAACTGTAAAGAATGTTAAAGAATGTGTCACAGCGAGACCAAGTTTTGCGTTTGAAGCACAATAGTGTTTAATAGTGTCCTCAAACAAGTTGTCTAGCAGTATTGACAGAGATGGGAGGGTACCCCATACTGTTCTGCAATATATTTTAACAGAATATTTATTGAAACAATGCAAGCTGCACTGGACATCTGTTACTAACTGTACTTAGATCTTAATTGACCATATTATTGCCTGGTTTATTTAAAAGCTTTATTTATTATCCACAACACTTACCACATTACAGGAGAAGTGTATTTTTTGAGGGTGCAGCTTTTTGTAATTGCAAATATGACGTTCAATGGTGGAAAAAACAATGTTGAAAAAATGTACAGATGTACAAATGTTATTGTAAAATGTGTTTTCATTACCATCGCTTGTCATCCGAGTTTTGAAAGACTAAAGGTAAGGGAGTCGATCAAATAAAACCCTCCTAATTTAGTCTTGCATCGTACTTGTGATTGTACTAGTGCAATAATATATATTTGGCCTACCTAGGATGTCATGTAGTGCTAAGGCCTCTGGTGTTGTTGGATTTTCATACACACTACATATTTACAGAGTCGACAATGATTAACATCGATGAGTCGTACATCGACTACATGCCCTGTTATATTCATCGGGTTAAGTAAAATCGAAGTTTGTACAGTGTCAGTCTGGTTCGGTAAGTAACGTTAAAACTGCTGCGGGGGCGGTATTTTCTTTTAACATCACTGCCATTGAGTCGTGTAATAGTTTATAACGGTGATGAGTTAAGAGTAGTATAATTTCAATTTCTTTGCCAAACGACCCCCACATGGAGAGTGGGGAAGTTGGTTAATTTAGCTGTTGTTAGCTATGTGCGCTAGGATAGCTCGCTAATGTTATGAGCTACACGTAGATAGACTAGTCTAATTGAGTCCACACAGAAACTTAACTGCATTATCCTAAATACATGTCAGTTAGCTAGCTCTTATTGGCCTTGTGGCGCCAGTTTCCTGACAACATTTAAGATGTGTGCAAGTGCAATTTTACCTTTGTAGAGAGATAACGTTAGGTTAATCGGATCAGGAAGCTAATCACAGTTTTTATATCAGTGCGAATACAAGACATCTGTCACAGGCATGTACCATACCTGGCACATACAACGATTGTATCTTTTAAGGTGGTGGAGTGAGTATGTTACCCGATAAAGATGGGCCAAGCAACATGGGCGGTGGGACCCAGGGCACTGAAGGAAGAGAAGACCCTTCTGTGACACTCTTTCGGGAATACCTGCGACTTAGGACAGTCCATCCGAATCCCGACTATGGTAGTTAATTAACCTGCCCATATTTCTCCTATTTTGAAAGAAACATTGAAATGGCATTGAAATCAGCATCCGTCTTGTAGATTTCAGAACCCAGATAAATGCTTCTGGAATGAATTAATGAAATGATATCCAAGTGATAAACAGAATTGGTGCCCAAATAATTGTGGCATTGTCTCTAGCAGAGGACTTCAAATTAAATATTTAACGAGGTTGTTAACTGGATGTTAAAAAAGATTTCGTAAGCTACAATCTGCTTGTGAAAGTGAACTCTGATCTTGCACTCATGACTCCTGACTGTTTATTATCTTTGAAGGATTGCGGTAATGATTATGGACTTGGCTAGCAGGCAGGCAGACTATCTAGGCTGTCAGAATAAGCAGCCTGCTATTGTTGTATCTGCAGTGACCATTCAAATATGTCAACATACTTCTTTGTCAATTGCCTGCTTGCAGATGGAGCCTTAAGATTTCTTGATCGCATAGCCAATGAGCTTGGCGTTCCCATGAAAAAAGTAGAGGTATTACTTATCTACAATACATCTGTAATACTGCATGCATTTCCCCCCGACACTTTTCATACACAACAGTGCCTTTTAAGTATTCTCTTTCCTTTCACATCTCTTACTTTGTCCATCTCTGCATGCCTCTCACTACCCTTCCATGGTCTGTTATCTCTTAATCTGTTATCTGTCTGACATGGCTTATTCAGGTGTGTCCTGGCAGAGTGGTTGCCATCATGACATGGGTGGGCACCAATCCTGCCCTGAGGTCCATCCTGCTGAACTCTCACACAGATGTTGTCCCCGTTTATCAGGTATCACATTTTGGCCTTTTTTTCTCTCCTCTGGTATTAAAGATGGATCCCTACCACCTACCCCAGCCCCCCTAAAGTCTGTGATTTCTACACCACAATTTTCAGGAGCATTGGAAATATGACGCGTTTGCTGCTGTCAAGGACACAGAGGGCAACATATATGCAAGAGGGACACAGGATATGAAGTCTGTCACTATACAGTGAGTTACAAACTTTGCTCTCCCAGTGGGAATTCCATAAATATCTGGGATTCTGCTCTGAATCTTTTTTTAGAACCATACTTCTTCTTACGAAGATGAAGTGAGCCATCTGCTGGTTCAGCAGACATGTATGGCTTCATTTCTGTCCTTCTGTCTGAAATTTCACCAGTTACTGTTGGTACACTGTCTCAGGTACATTGAAGCCATCCGGAGACTGAAAGCTGAAGGGAAGAGGTTTGCTCGTACCATTCATTTGATGTTTGTCCCAGGTGAGCAAGAGAGTCATTCTGGTTCCATCCTTGTTGGACTGCACCTCCATATTCATACAGTGACAAACTTGTGCAGTCATTTATACAGCAACAGCTTATGCAGTAATGCAGCATAGGCTATAATGCTGGGTAAATATTCTGTAACCCTATGGATATGATGTGCCTACTTGCATGATTGTATTAGCAGCTGTGCTGTAATTCGTTACCAAATCTACTGAATTTCAGACGAGGAGGTAGGAGGCCACAAAGGAATGGAGACTTTCGTGAAGCACCCAGAGTTTCAGCAGCTGAACATTGGCTTTGCACTTGATGAAGGTATAACTCAAAGTTCTCATTCAGTTGCAGCACTCAGACACCCAACGCATGGTAATGATTGTTTTATTGGTATACGATTGAGCGTGCAGCAGTGACATTTCTGATGCAAGACCCATTTCTAAATAACTACTACTTTAAAGTCTTGGTCCTTCATGGAAACTTCTGATTCAGGTATTTTAATCATTAACAGTCCAGTGGTTAGTAGCTATTCTGACACATTTAGCATGTTTACAATCAGGATAAAATAGATACTAAAAATAGATCCTGCACATCAGATTAACAGATCTATTCTTCAAGGAAACCTGTGTTGAGTTGTGTCTATAGGCTAATATCTGTCCTGCCTTTTCTTGATCCTAGCTCATTTTGTTGCATGTTTGCATGACTGTTTATGTACTTGCAGGTCTGGCTAACCCTGAAGAAGCCTTTACTGTATTTTATGGGGAAAGGAGCCCATGGTGTATGTACAGTATTGGATTTAACACTGTTTTTTTTAACACTATTGCCTTACACTATTACCCTTTTCTGGGACTACATTTATATGCCTCTCTAACTTTGTTTGTTTGTGGACTGTTACATTTGTTTTTATGTCTTGCTTGGTCAGGGATCACTGTTAACTGCCCGGGCAGTCCTGGCCACGGTTCCAGATTTGTGGAGAACACTGCCGCAGAGAAGCTGGTGAGTCTGCATTCTGGACTTCATAGACTGTAGCTATAGGTGAAACTGAAGTCTGAATCTAGGTAAGATGTAGACAGCTAAGGACTTATGTGCTCTTTCCTCCATAGAAAAGTTGGAATATTTTGAATGATGTGTTATGGGCAAATAAAGTTAGTCTTGTAGTTGGTCTTTGTGTGCAAAATCAGTGGGAGGAACATTAACATCTGTTTTATCTTCCAATAGAACAGCAGTAACACCAAGTCTAATCCAAATGACCAAATCTTTGACTGAACAATGGTTACATGTTATCTTTGAATTACCAATGGTTACATGTAGTTGTTTTTCGACATTAAACAACTAAGATAAAAACACTGGAACTATTGTTGTACTCTTGACACGTGTATTGAATATTTGTGCACTATTCTCAGCGCAAGATCATCAACTCCTTCCTGGACTTCAGAGAGCAGGAGAAGCAAAGGTAAGACACCAGGCTTACATCATGATCATGCATTTATTCACAAGCATGATTTGTATATGTATATAAAATATATATTATTATTTGTTTAAAATTAGTTGTGGATTTTCTTTAATACCATTTAGTGTAATGAGTGCCATCTAACTTGACCTGAAGAATGTGACTGTGTGCGATGGGTGTAACAGGTTGGACATCAGTGAGTGCTTCACATTGGGAGATGTTACCACGGTTAACATGACCATGGTGAATGGAGGAGTTGCCTACAATGTGATACCTGCTGAGATGGACGTCAGCTTTGACATGAGGATTCCACCAACAGTCAACCTTCAGGTATGTGTGTACACAACAGAAAGATCTTTTGTAACAATGATCTCTGATCTAACGTAAAGCTTGCCCACACCTTAACTGTATAGTGAAATGCTAATATAGGGTTAAAATGTAGATCACTTCTTAAAATGCAAATATATTGATATGTCTTTTATGTAGATCAGATGTAACTGTTCAGAAGACATTGTCTGTGTAGTTCACACAAATAATTGCTCCAAAATATTGCTATATGGTCTTCCACAGGAATTTGAAGAAAAGATTAAACAGTGGTGTCAGGATGCTGGTGAAGGGATCACATATAAATTTGCCCAGGTTAGTAAACTGACCTAACTGTCTTGCACATGTGTGCTATATCCTGTTGGCAATTTGCCAGGCTGGTATACTCAATGGAAAAAGGTTGTAGCCACATTGATTTAACAGAAGAATCTGTACATTCATTTTAGGTGCAAACTAGTTATTTTGATTCAGAGTTTTCTGCCCCCTCTTTTGTTGTCATTTGATTGTGCCATGACTTGTTCAGAGTAGGGATTTAGTAATGGAAAAAGTCGAAAAAGCAATCTGACCACCAATCAAATTGTAAGGGCGGGCTTTATACGATGATGGACAGATGATCAACCAACGCTTGAGTTGAATTAACCGGTAGATTCGAACTCCGACCAAGATGGCCGCGTCTCGGGTGCTTAGTGGGGAATATTTTATGTGAATTAAGCTATCTACACGACTTTTTAATGTCTACATTGACTCGGTTAGTTGTGTATGTGCAACGCGAATGTTGCAGAGTATTGTTTGTCTTAACTAAAGCTCTCTAGACCATTATTGTTAGGTCATTGCTAACGCGTACACCAAAAACCCATTGAAACAACCTGTAGCTTCTAGCCTTGCTGCTAATTAAGAAACGTGACCAGGCATATCTCAACAGATATTGACAGCGCATACATTTTGAAAGAGGAACAGAGAAACGCGATCAAGGCATTTGTAGATTGAAAAGATGTTTTTGCCGTCCTTCCTACGGGATCAGGTAAAAGATTAATCTATCAGATGGTAATACTACGTTGCTCTGATTGGTTCTAGGTATCCAATTCAGCGAAGAGGCATTTTCTTTCCTGGTTCGTTGAAACACGCCCCATAATCACAGCCCAATGGTTCAGTATCGGACTCATATTCTGACTAGAATTATGAGTATGACATCGTCAGGCTACAGTTTAACGGTAGCAGAACTGTGAGTTGTTAGAGTTGCTAGTCAGTGGACATATGTGCACCTGAAATTAAACTTTGGAAGCCAAGAATAAAGATGGAAAGAGCCAGCTGGGGTAATGTTATGGACATTGTAATGTTCCTGGCTCTCAGGGTATTTTGTGCTATTTTCCTCCACAGAAACACATGAACCAGAACACAACGTCCACTGAGGACAGTGACCCCTGGTGGAACACCTTCAGCTCCATCTGCAAAAACATGTGAGAGAAAAACACACACACACACACACACACACACACAGTCTGTTATAATTAATTTGGAGACACTGTTCATGACTTTGAGATGTATTAATTATAGTACCTTATATTAATTATTACCTTGTATGAATCATGTGCTTATGTAAGCAGGAACATGGCTTTTCTGTGTGATTATTACTTAGATTATTAGGTGTTAACGCATCATCTGCATGTAAGAGCTATATGCGTAAGATAAGGAACCTTCTGTCCATGTCGACCCTGTGTGACATCCTTTTGCATGGCAGAAAGCACAGCCAGTATGACACAAAAGGATTTTTTGTCAAGCGTGGTTATTCTTACTGACATTCGAAACATTTATGGCGTCAGAAATAGATAAATCTTAAGTATAGAAACCCTGTGCGATGTTCGTGAAATTGCTTCACTTTCATCTTTGTGCTGTAAGTGAGCCCAGCTGTGAGTGCTGCTGAATAAATAAACTGATTTACTGAGATAACTTGAGTGAATTTTCACCTAACACAGTCTCTATCTCATTTCACACACAAACATACAGTCTCCATCTCATTTTTTGACTCAACTTTGTCAAGGATGTCTAATGCTCTAGTGGAATTAAGTGTAGTTGCTTTTGTGTCTTTGACAGGAACATGACTTTGAAGAAGGAGATCTTTCCTGCTGCCACAGACAGCCGTTTTATCCGAGCAGTATGTATCTCAGATTTTTTGGAGGTTGTGTCTACCATTTACCATTTGTCTGTAGTTGCTAATTAAATTGAATTTTCAGACAAAAGAAATCAAACAACTGGGCCGAACACTCACCTGTGCCCCATTGGTAATGACTGTGTGCCTGTGTCCATAGGTGGGTCTCCCAGCAATTGGCTTCTCGCCAATGAACCGCACACCCATTCTTCTGCATGACCACAACGAGCACCTGAATGAGCAGGTCTTCCTGAAGGGCATCCAGGTGTATGAAAGACTGATACCTGCCCTGGCCAGTGTGCCTGCTGTAGCTGGGGAAGCTTGAAAAGCTGTCCTGAGATTGTCCACGCTGCTACCCCCACCCCTCCTTTCCCACATACTCTTTCTCTCTCTCCCTCCCTCCCTCCCTGGTGTTGGTCCCCCTCCCTCCCTGGTGTTGGTCCCCCTCCCTCCCTGGTGTTTGTTTAGTCTCCTGTTCAGGTCTGTAGAAGTACCAGCACCATCAGACCAGTGTTATTGAGAGACAGGTTGCATAGTCATCATGTGTGATGTGGTGTGGAGGCCATCATAAACACCGGTACTCACGTCACCTGTACTTACATCTGCTAGACTTCATGGTAGATGTTTTCATGGTGCTGCAGGCCTATATTGCCTCTCTTTCTCTTTCTTCCCTTCCTCTTTTTCTTTCCCTCTGTCCTCCTTTCTACCCTCGGTCTCTCTCTATCCCTCTTCCTTCTCCCATTTTCCACTTCTACCGATCTGGCTGTCACGGCCCTGACAGTGATGTTGCACATATCAAAATCTTTAATGCTAATTTTCAACAATTCTCAGATTACACCAAAGGCTAACTTCTTAAGTGAAAAAAAGAAATCATATATGGCATTGCATTAAATACTTTATTCAGTTGCTTTAAGAAATTATCTCAGGAGTCCTTTTGGCACTAAAGTTTTCACTGAGCAATTAGAAGTGTGGGTGTCTTATCTGCAAAAATGGTAGAGGAAAGAATCATATGGATGCTTAATAAACAAACAAGGTTTAATCAAGGTGCTCATTAAATGCTGCTAGACTCCATTTCTATCTCATATCACCCCTCATTTCAATCCTCCATAACACCCATCTTTAGTTTAAAGATCTACTAGATACACACTTTTTTTAATGAACACATTTCAGCGGACATTTCAGGCCCATATCTATTATAACACATTTGGAGGTTGATGGAAGTTGAAGGACCTCTGTCAAGAGTGATTTTTGAACTGTCTGCTGTGCTGACTGCATAACAATACTGTGAGCTGATTTTGTTTTAGCACTGTTGAAATTAAGAAATAAAATAATGACATTTTGATCAAAATGTGTTAAAAAAAAACAACTCTTTGTCATCTGTATACTTCAGATAGGTGTCATAGTAACAGGGGCAAGTCAACAACAACCACAAGAGGGCAGGGCAGCTCAGTGTATGTATGTGATGGCACAATCATATAATAGCAGGTCAACCACCTTCCATGAACTTTGTCCCAAATCTAACACTTGAGAGTTGATTTCCAAAGTGCAGGAACTGGGCTGCATTAGACGGATTGTTTTGGAAAAGAGAAAGACAATGTAATCCCAGAGGTAGATAGAAAAAGCGGTTAACTTTGGATTTGGGGGTGGGTGTGTCGGTAATACCAGTAATTTGTTGGTACGGACAGGTAGAAGGGTCTGAATGGCAAGAAGATTATGAATGAATTGATCAAGCTGCTCCATTATGAGATGATTGTTATCACAGGGTCTCTTGTGCGTGCTCTTGTTTTAATTGACACTGTCAGGATGCAGCCCTCTGCCCTCCCTCTTCCGGAAGGCTTGTAGAATCTCTGTGGGGTGTTACAGCGAAGGTCAGGGTAATTAAACCTGTGATTCATATTCAGATGGGGGACGAGAATTGGACTCTCATGCAGAGTAGGGATTACACCAGAATAAGGACAGAAGGATGGGGAGGGGGCAGCGTTCAAAAGCGACACTGCCTCAACACATTTTGTTAAAGCCTACTCGTCATCAGCTGCACCAATATCCACAAAGTGAAAGATTGTACCAGTAGCTAAAAAGTGACTGATTCAACTCTTGCCTTTCTTCCAGTGGTGTAGTAATTACTACACTGCATGACTTAGTTGCCTACACTCTATAGTGTCTTCATACGCCCCTTGCCCTTGGCACTCAAATTTCCTGATTTGCCATTGACACTTTAACTGAATTACATCTGTTTTTGCCGTTACATAACTGAATCTTTCCTGCTTGTCACCGAGACCCCAACTCTCTCTGAAACAGTTCAATAACCCCTAGAGATCTACTCCAATTAGGAAAGGATTTCTCTCCCAGAGGAACCCAGCAGGAAAAGAGTGGTCAGTAATTATAGTCTGTTAGCAGAGGGGATGGAAGAACGCAGAGAACCTGCTGGGCTGACAAGGAGGGCGCTCACTCGGAGGAAGCATGAGACTGACCTTTTATAGGTCAACAAGCTGCCTCTTTGTGGTGTCAGTGTCCAAGCAGTGGGACACCACTTAAATGCTTATATTTCTTCACAATGTCTTCAAAAGTACTCAATGTAAGAAATGTCAAAACTGTGATCTGTCTTTTCTGCCTTTGATTGGCCCTCTGGCTGAAATGTACTATACAGCTTATATGGGTAAATCCTGTCATGACAGGCAGTGTGTGTGTGTCTGTGTGTGTGTGTGTGGTGTGTGTGCATGGCCGGATTTACCATATGGGCAACTGGGCAACTGCCCAGGGGCCCCAAGCAACCGATGTAGTAATGATAATAATAATAACAATAAAACATGTAATTGCAATTATACAGTACAAAAATCGCTTTTGTTAACGTCCCACTATGTGTCTCAGTTTGTCTGTGGTGCCTCCTGCGTTGTGTCTGTGCAAGCAGGGCACCCAAGTATTGTGATTTCTAATAACATAAGTTCACATTAAACATAATTTACAGCATATGCATTAATTACTTTTGCAAGTAAGCTATGATATAAGCGAGAAAATGCAATAAAGTACTGTATGTATAAAAAAACAATCAAGTAAAGTACAGATACTCAGAAAAAATACTTGAGTAAAGTAAGAAAGTATTTTTCTACTCAAGGACTAAAACGCCCCTTTGGATAGGTATGGTTTGTGTTCTGCGGGGTGGGGGTAGGTGGGCACCAGAGTCACTGTTGCCCAGGGGCACCATGAAGTCTTAATAAGGGCCTGTGTTTGTGTGTGTGTCTGTCTGTCAGTCTGTTTGACTGTCTGTCTTTCAGTGGTGTGTTTATGTCTGTGTGCTCCCTATGGGCTGGGGGAACCAGGTGTAAATGCAATCTGTGTTGTGTCATATGTCATAGACCCTTTACTTAACACCTGAGTCCCTTCCAGCAGCCTTTTATTATTTAATCTCTCTAGAGGTTTCCTCTGAGCTGTGTAAATACTCCACTGTCCGCCCCCTGCCTCACATCAGTGTGGCCTTATTTCAGTGGTGATCAAATGACGAGAATCATGTCTAAGGTGGCACTAAAAAGAAGGTATTGAGACCACATACTAGCTGTCTTGTGGTATACCACCAATACATATATCACCTTTTGTGTGAGTGAAGACAACTGGAAAAAAAAGTTAAAGAAAGGGAATGAGGGAGGGAAGCTCATGTAAAGAACATCAGGCTATAATGTTCTGTGGACAGTTAGAGTTGGTCAGCAGTGTTGAATCATGTCTGGCATTATAAACAAATGCTTGTGGAGATGAAGTGCGAGCTTAGAAGATTTTTCAACGAAGCGTGTGCAATGCTAATGCCATTCTAGTCTGTGTATTGTATCGACGTTGGTGGTGTATAGTACACATGAATTGGGTCCACTGAAAAGTATATGACATTCAAAAAATACATTCAGTTTACGTGACAGCATTTCTGCGTTGGACTGAATAGGCTACACTGGAGCAGAATATACCTAATTTTCCTGGATCTCCTTGGCAAAAACCAAAGCATTAGAGCCTGAAGTTGGCAGTGATACAGATAGCTACCGCCCACGCAGTGTTGCTGATAGAGATAAACCATACCATGCTAACAAGCACAGATGGATTTTGTGTATATTCCGTGATCCTAATTACAATCAGGAGGAAGACTGCAAATAATTGAATAGCTCTCACCTCATTCTGCTAGTTAAGAGAGGAGCCTATTGATTGTGCTCACCCCAGCGTGGTGACAAAATATGTCTAGGGTGTCTATTGACTGTATAAACTATGTGTAAACTACAACTAGGCACTCAATGAGACTAAAAAGGCCCACCTACGGTCACAGAGTAAATCACAGGCCATTGATCTCATTGAATAGTGCTCACAGCTGGTGTCTAATAGATTGTAGGCTACATATAGCGACCATTTAAGGCAGAGTGTTTTAACATGTGAGATAAACAAATTTCAAAGCTCAAATGTTGCGTTGACCATTTTAAAATATGCACTACCTACGTCAGAGCACGAGTATATGTGCCCTGCTGTGTCTCGAATGATTTGTGGGCACCTAGATATTCGTACCCGCTCCCTGTCTTGCTCAATGCGAGCGAGCGCGCGTGCGACTCCGCAGCATCAAGGCAGCAGCAGCAGCTTCAAATGTTCGCCCAGTATGGAACGCGACATTCCCTTCTCCTACCATCGCCTTTACTTTAACCGTTAGCATGTCCTCAAGAATATACGATTCCTAACGACCACTTGCCTTACCTCGTTTCTCGAGAATTGGTCTTGCATGTTTTTTTTATTTTTGCTTTTTGGCTTTTTAATGGAAAATGGCGATATGTTCACAGTCTTGCAGCATCGCCTGCCTGGTATCCGTCCAGATTATTCTGATTTTTTGCGTACCGTGGCTTGGAGTAGAGGGTCACAGGTTTCCCCAACAGTACACGTAAGTCCCTTTATTGAGAAGGCTTATTTTTCTGTTCATTGACGGCAAGCGACCATATCACGGATTATCACGGATCGCAATATATCTTTTGCTGTGGTGCAGCAGGACCATGCCTGCAATCCACCCAGTTACTCCATGGGATGTTTTGAAAATATAATGTTGTCCACTTAATACGGTTCGATGTTCAAAATACCTTTAAAAATACAAGCTCCGATTGATTTGCCTAACTATTAGCTTTGACTAATAGTTTTCCATCGGTAGGGTTCGTGTGGTTTACGGCTGCTTTTGATTTCATGCTAAAATCCTAAAACAGATGAGGAATAATGATGTCAACTGTTAATATGTCGAAAATGTATATGATCTTGCATGATCTTCATGTATCTGATGTGTGTTCTAACTAACTGATGGTCTAGTCTCCCTTGTGGTAGTCCACCTTTCGCAGTGTTCGTGCTGATATATCAGCTGTTTCTATCCATGAACAGAATACGTTTTGTTGCTTTTGTTTCAAACGTGGCATTTTTTGTTGTTGCAAGTGCAAGAGATGTATCTTGATGGCGTGATGTAAATTCTTGGCTGGAGACGTGAAGATGGCTTATCATCCAGCCCCGTGTGCGCAAGGGCGATGTTAAGGGCTCAAGCATGATATTACTTAATGCCTTTCATAGACATGAATGACCAGATCACATCTGCCGTGGCTGGTAATCGTTAGCCTTGAGAGAAATTACATATTTCCTCATGGTTTAAAAAACAGTGGAGTTGTGGTTTTAGTACAGCTGAGTAAGGCACAGTTTGTGCAACTGCCGGTTTCAAGGATGTTTAGATCCAGCTGCAGTATTTGTGTAATCATGGACCTGGTGCAGAGGTTCAGGATTGGAAGCCTTGGAGCAAGGTCTGCTTGTAGTTGTAATCCTTTGCTGAACTCCTGCATTTAATCCCTCTCTGTTCATATTTTCTTCAACCTCTCAGATCTGTGTAGCAAGCACAGCTGGTGCCTGCCATAGGACCCCCCCCCCCAAGGACAATCTCCAGTCTTGCCCTATATGGGAGTTACAGAGATTTACCAGATGCAACAGTAGTCCCTGGGACAGAAAACGAAAAAGCCCCCTCCAATCAGGGTTAGAATTACTGAAATGGGCAACTGGTGGTCCAATGAGCGGAGGAAGTAGGGGATTGCTGTAACAGGGAAGTGTGGGGTGCAAGGGGAGGGGTAGGGGGTGATAAATTGTTGTAGTGGAGAAGACAGCAGCCCACTCCCCTCACCACGCAGTTTTCTGCTGAGTGCGATGAAACAACGACTGTTCCTCAGTCAGTCTGGCTCTTCCATACAGGCGAGTAGAAACAGGCATTCATGCCAAGGAGCAGAAGCAGCAGCAGTAGCAGCTCTGTCCAATTAAGAATTAATGCTGCAGCCAGATTTTATTCTGTCTTCCGCTCTCTTGGCTGCGCCTTCCCTCCTTCTGTCAACCCCTCCCTCCATCTCCAGCTCCAGCCTTTTGCTCTGCCTGCCCTTCTCTTTCTTTTTCTCTCTCCTCCCCCTTCTTTTTTCTCACCCACTCATAGCACTTTCCATGTCAACCTCATGCCTCCCTTATCAAAGTCCACTTCTCCTGCTCTCCCCTCTGGTATCAGTTCTTTCGCTGCATGTCACTTTATCATGCCCCTCTCCATAGTTTGTTGTTTCCCATCTCAGCCACACCTTTTTTTATCATCTTACCCACTCTGAGAAGCTGAATATGGGTCACAGCATCTGCTACGCAGTTCCCTTATGTTTTTTTTACTCACATTTTCCCTTGCTTTCTCACATTCTCATTTTTAATTGTGGTGTATGTGCGTGTGTTTGTCAGGTTAGAGTGTGTGCGAGGGCATGTGTGTGAGGGGGTGGGGGTGGGGGCGGAAGCGAGTGTGCTATCTGTTCAATCAGCTCTCTGCCAGACTGAGGCGCACTATGGTCGTCCCAGTGGAATAGGTGGAGTGTGTAGGAAATGGAGCACACTCTCTAAGGTCCAAGAGTGCTTTAGCTGCCTTAGGATGATGCATACACTCACACGAATACTCATACCAGCATTCCTGAGCTGAGCCGTGCTGCTTTTATCATGCTGCTTGATCCCATTGTACTGTGGCACACAATACAACACATAGGCCTGTATGCTAAATACGTTCACGCACACTTGTGAAACACAATCCAAATCATTAACTTACTGTTTTTACACATAGTTGACCTCAAATTATTTTGACATGACCCTTTAACATAAAACAGATCTTTCTGAGATTTTTAAAGGAAATGTCCCTTTAATCTTAAAGTATGATAAATATATGTTTATTTCTATTTCTAGTTCGCTGTATATGCATCCATCTA
Organism: Sprattus sprattus; assembly: GCF_963457725.1. NCBI lineage: Eukaryota > Metazoa > Chordata > Actinopteri > Clupeiformes > Clupeidae > Sprattus > Sprattus sprattus. The sequence goes on along the minus strand of NC_137908.1, from coordinate 19,137,336 downwards.
AGCTTAGGTTATTCGGAAGTAGAGCACAAAACAGAGTAAAGGAACAGGAACAAACACCCCAGTGCTTCTGCAAGAATGGGTTCCCACAGGGACAGATGAATGAACAGACTTTGGAGCAAATCTCCATCAGGCAGTCAGTGTGCTGACAGCGTGGTGTTCTTTTATCCTTATTTACAGTACATACCACAGCAGATACCAAGAGAAATACAATTTAGTCGTAAGAAAGATTAGAATAAATTAAATGATAAAATAATACTAATAACAATAATTATAAAGCTGTTTAAATACATTCATAAAGACATAAAGACAATGGTACAATGCTGTCATTTTGGCCCTCCAGTTTCCGGTTACCATATCTGACATCTAAAACCAAATTAAAAGAGTTGTTTTTCAGAAACTGCTGACATGATATAGCACTAAAACTTCATCACCTCTTATTTTGATAACCAAAACCACCATCATATTATTGAAACTGTTATTCACAGAAAACCATCCTCTGAAATATGCTATTGCAACTAGAGTACGCATTTGTAGACTACTTACACACTGTGTAAGGGCAGCATCGAAAGCTTCACAGCATTGAAGTTACTGTACTATACTCCGTAGGTGTAAATTAGAAGAGGCTAGTATTTTATAAACCAGTTATTACTGCCTGGGAAAACAGGAAGGTGAGTTGTGGTTCCAGTAGCTATACATGAGCTTTAAGAATTGTTTTAATTTGTGTTGTCTATGAACTCAATTGAGGTGGCACAGATCCAGCTCTGTCCTGTCCTGGTAGTCTGAAGTGTAGCATGGTTTCTGGGTTGTGGGAGAGTGGGTTTGGGTAATAACTGGTCGTCTGTGAACCCGATCGGGGAAAAGCACATTGTGTCCCAGCAGTGTCCCGGTTCATTTATTTTCAGAATTCTTATTTGCATGTTCTCTGGTAGGCTGAGGTAATTGGTCGGAGCTGGTGTATGTAATGGATTGACAGCAATGCTGCATGAGCCTGCCTGATGTGTCTGTCTGTCTGTCTGTCTGTCTGTAGAACCTGAGGACATGACAATATCAGAGGTGCCAGGGCTGTATACTCTGGTTATGTTTGGCTTTCCTTACTGGTTGTGCATATATGAGTTTAAAAATCTGTACCCATTGTGATGATGTCAATCAGTGACATAGCTTGCAGCAAAGAGTTCAAAATAATACCGTTTTCTATAAATACCACAATCAAACACAAACACAACATAGGTGTCAGTCACTGGTGGTGTGTTGGTGTTGCTGCTGTCACTTCAATACTGTCATACTACTGGTGTGGTGCATCTTAACTGGAGTGTAATTAGTACTGATGTTTCTAAATTTGACAGAGAAGGCGGTGTTTGTCTTTACAAAAAGAGTTACAGCTTTTATGAACATGCTTAAAATGAACTGGAGTATAACACCCTTGTTTGATTTTTAGTTTAGTTCAGATGTCAAGACAAATCATTGTTTCATGTAAACATGGCCTTCTCCTTTCAGTTGAAAAGTTGTGGGTAACATAATCCACAACATGGGTTCATTGGACTATCAATCTTTTTTTATATTTGCTTGGATTGACTGCATGTTGTAGAATAACTTTCTTTGGGGTTGCGTACTCAGAGAAATGGCAGAAGAAAATATAACCATTAAGAGTCAATCAGTACCATGAATACTACATTGTTAGGAATAAACATGTTTTTGGTGTAGATTACAATTTCACAGTGGTATGATCATCATGATCAGATAAATTAACCTGTTAACCAGTGCTCTTTCGGACTGATCCATATCATGGAACGGTCAAGGCTGTTCTAAGATATTACATATTCTACATGATTTTGTTCAGAGCTTAAGGTTGCTGTTTTTGTGCGTGTTTGTTTGTGCTCAACCTTGTTAGACTCCAAGGAAAAGACAGTACCGTATCACTCCTTTCTCTGTATTTGGTGTGTGTTTGTGTGCATAGGATTCCTGCTTGTTTTTCTCCCTGCACTTTCTTACCGATCGTGTACTGTGTGTGTCCTTAGGATAATGCACTGGGCAAGGCGCATCGAGCAGGAGATTGACAGAGTACTGCAGCATATCAGTGGAGCCCAGCAGCTTAAGGGGGTGAGTGTGCCTATCTGATTGCAAGCTTTTCTTGGCTCTTGCCTCTTCTTTGTGTCTATAGTCTATATTTGCAGCTCTGGAAGAGGAGCAAATGTGAAACACCTGTAGCTGACAACTCGCATAGATCAGCTTTCCAGTGCATTCTGCCCAGTCCCATTAGCATATAGAAATATACATTTCTGCAAAGGAGGATGCAATGCTTTTGACTGCCACACATATTGTGTCTACTCTAACTTGTACTCAGCTGAGAGAGATTGACTATGAAAAGGGAACCCTTGAAGTTCACAAGATCTGGTGCCTTGGTGTTGCTAGATCATCACTGCTACTCCACCCTTGTGCAGACAGCTGAAGTGTGAATAATTGAATGGAGACAGGAGGATGGGTGTGGTCTTCTCCCTAGGAGAGTATCAGCTGTTAATTTTCCTCCTTCTTCCTGTCTGAAGCTGGCTTTTCTGTTGGACTCCATCTTTCATCTACAAATATGAGCAGACTGGTGTCTGGCGACGTCAGGTTTCTTTGTAGAAGTAAACAGCGAATCAGGGTAGACAGTTACAGATGTGCTTAGAAATAATACATGAAATCTTCATTCTGAGGTATAACTCATATATATAACCTTATGTTCTCTTTGTGTTGTGCTAGTCCTAACCTTGGGCTTATGAGCAGCTTCTGTGACAGAATAGTATGTGTGTTCAGTGTTCTGTGATGCACAGTATGCGGAGGAAGTGCTGTAGGTTATACAGGGGGGGTTCACATCTCTTTTTTTGCTGGTTGATCCATTGATGCAGTGCTTTAAGTCATTTCTAAGCATATGACCACATTTTGGCCAATCTTTGCCACTGTTTTTGATCTTTTTTTTTTTCCTGCAGTATAATTCAATGTCAAACATGCACACCATGGCGGTCTTAATGTTTTGATTAGTATTTTTACAGAAAAAAACTGTTGCTGTGAATAGAAAATGCCCTTTCTGTGCAATTCCATTCCCGTGGGATGAACTTTCTTTGGTCCGTAAAAAAACTGTGTTCTCCTGCTTGTGGTCAGGAATGGGGTGGGGTGGGGTTGTCATTCACACTGTAACGGGCTGAGTGAGTGTATTTAGCTTGTAGCGACAGACTTCTGGAGGTGTGTCCTGTTTTCCGTGGCAGATGCCAGGGAAGGCATGACATCGGGCCGGTCGCCGGAGCGCGTGCCTCTGCTCCTATGTGAGAGCTGAACAGATGGTTTGGCCGCCTCCGGTAAAGCCATGATGAGAGCCTTTGTGTTTTGTTTTTTTCATTAATTTACCCATAATCCTACAGAGTGTCTTGTATAGGATGGTGGACGGTGCTGCAGAGCGAGGGCCTCTTTAGTTTCAACCATCAGCCCCTACCCAACCCTTAAATCTCACTCTCAGTCCAAATGCACCGTAAAATACTTATATCATTTGTGGATCTCATATCACCAGGGATTATGACTCATTCTGGAGAGCTTTCTTTAATCTGTTTGCCTTTTCATCTTTTTTCCATAATTTATTTGGATACAGCAGAACATTTGAACAGTAAAGTAGTATATAAATAAATAAAGCATTAGCAGCCAGAGTCTAAATATATATCATGACGGTAATAAGTATTTATTCTCCGACCCTTCCATTTATAGTTGCAGAACAAAAGAGCAGAATAGAAGAAGAAGGCGTACCTAGTGTGCACCTATGTTGGTTAAGAATAAGAAAGGATGACTTAATTCTTCTGAGACAGAATGAATGGATTGGTAATACATGTTACCAGCTTTTCCTCCCCCAGGGTTGTGACCTAGAGTGAACACTCCTCGTTCTCTTTTTTTATTGGCCTCATCTCTGAACTCTGACCTGGGCTGGTAAAACTGAGTTGGTGTATAGGCATGATTCTGCCAGCTGGGTGTCTCCGCCTACAGCTGTTTATATCACTCAGCCAGGGAGAGAGCAAAAGTACAGATAATTGAATTTCTCTATTGAAGATTTGAAAACATTCAGATGTCAATGTTCTGTTATTTAATTGTCCACGGATGGTGGCCTGTTTCTTTTGGAAGAATGTTTTGGTCTTTTAATGAAAACACTGCACAAAATCCAAGGGAAGCTTTTATAGCTCCATCAGCAAATATATCCAAAATAGATAAGTTAGACAGTTAGTAGTTAGTTAGCAAGCTAGCTGTGCTGTGCTGTTGGTGGTGTTTCAACGCAAGTCTGTTGGCTGCTAGCTAACTGGTTAGTTTTAAACAAAGACTTCATAATGCCTCTTTAACTGGTTTTCCCTTTCTATACCACCAAAGTTGTGTGGTTTGATACTGTGTTTGCTAATGTGATTTTTTTTTTTTTTAAGTTGTGACATGTTGTTGGTGGAATGTGCTACTGGTATGTTTGATTTAGAAATTCACATTAGGTCTTTTTATACGGGACAAATTCCCTCCAATTCAGCTTCTACGCTCATTTTCACATGGCTTTGTACATCAATAAATGTCTGTTTAGCAATTATTGATCTGATCTGTTTAAATTGAGTATGTATGCTCTGAGTTGAGCATGCCTTATTGTGTTATATTAACTATCAGCTTACATAAATAATTGTCTTATAAGAATATGTAATGTGTAATAGATATAAAGAGCATATAATGGTGGATAGATACACTTATTTTTTTTTTACATATATCGGGACATCCTAAAATATATGTCATTAAATGTTTTGTCTTTTTTAGAATTTGAGCAATTCAGGATAATTGTCACACCATTAGTGTATTATCACTACATTGTCACACCATTAGTGTAGTATAACTACATTGTCTTCAAAGGCCCATGTGTGTTGTGCTTCTGCTGCTGCACAGTTATATAAGTAAATTAACGCCCTCAAGTGTCCCATTATACAGAAATAATGGACTAGATGGGAAAACTCCACAGAACTAAACCAATAATGAACATCAAAGACATGTGCTGGTTTATACCTTGGCTTATGAACATCACATACATGTGCTGTTACCAGATCCTGGCTTATGAACATCAAATACATGTGCTGGTACCAGACCCTGGCCTAATGAACATCAAATACATGTGCTGGTACCAGACCCTGGCCTAATGAACATCAAATACATGTGCTGGTACCAGACCCTGGCCTAATGAACATCAAATACATGTGCTGGTACCAGACCCTGGCCTAATGAACATCAAATACATGTGCTGGTACCAGACCCTGGCAAATGCAGTAGACTCTAGCCCTGGATACTCTAGCCCTTCTCCGATCTTTATGTATGTTAGGCAGATCTTCAATATTGACAATGTTCATGCAAACTCATTTCAGTGTGCCAAAATAAGAGTAACCCAAGACTCAAATGGACCACTGTTGCCTCAAGTCTAGTTAAAAACCGCATAATACCACTTTGGCATAAGTTCATGCCTGCACATAAAAAATACCTGTTTTCTTCTGATCTTGGCTAAATTATCACATGGCAAAATGTAGTTATGCATGCAGTGGTGGAGGAAGTACTGACGTTTACTTGTTAGGTAAAAGTACAAGTACCCAGGAAAATGAAAGTAAAAGTAAAAGTAAAAGTACTACATCAACAATCCTACTTAAGTAAAAAGTAAAAAGTACTTACTTTTAAATTTACTTTAAAAGCAAAAGTACTCATGCAATGGGCTGTCTCTCAATGTCTAGGCTGTGCCATTTTGATAAAGAAATAGCTACTGGTAATAAATGCCTCTACAGATGTCACTACTAGTAATAATTATAAGTAACAACATTTGTTAATTGGAAAGGTTGGTGTACTCTATTTTACAATTCTGCGGATGACAAGTTATCTACCAGGAATTATTATAAGATAATACCATTAAGCCAAACCAATAAAGACACAATGTTATGTCTTTTAATCTTTTATTTAATTGCAAACAAACGTGTAAAAAAATGGAAATATGAAACATGAAAAACAAATGGAGTTGTTAAACTTGTCAATGCAGAGTTTTATGCAGAAAAAAAAAAAAAAACATATTGAGTAACCCAAGACTAGGCATTAAGTTTGCATGCCAGGCAATAACCAGTCAATAAAAAAGGGAAATCTTCACGTTAGCTTGACATTGCTAAACTACCAGCTTTATCTTACCACTACATTAAATACATAATCAAGGTACATTCGTGTTATTTTGATGTTATTGCTGTATGTCAACGTGTATTTTGCTAGCCTGACAATGTCATACTCATAATTCTAGTCAGAATATGACAGAGAGAGTCTGATACTGGTCCATTGAGCTGTGATTATGGGGCGTGTTTCAAGAAAATGCCTCTTCGCTCAATTGGATACCTAGAACCAATCAGAGCAACGTAGTATGACCATCTGATACATTAAACTTTTACCGGATCCCGTAGGAAGGACGGCAAAAACATCTTTTCAATCGACAAATGCCATAATCACGTTTCTCTGTTCCTCTTTCAAAATGAATGCACTGTCAATATCTGTGAGGTATGCATGCTCACGTTATACTTATTAGCAGCGAGGCTAGCTAGCTACTATGTGTTTCAATGGATTTTTGGTCTAAGCGTTAGCAATAACCTAACAATAATGGGCTAGAGAGCTTCAGTTAAGACCTACAATACTCAGCAACATTCGTGTTGCACATACACAACTGACCGAGTCAATGTAGACATAAAAAAGTCATGTAGATAGCTTGATTCACATAAAATATTTCCCACTAACAGGCTCCCGAGACGCCGCCATCTTGGTACGATTTCAAATCTACCGTTACTTCAACTCAAGCCATCTGTCCATCATTGTATAAAGCCCGTCCTGACAATTTGATTGGCTAGATCCGTTTCGGATCTGTGATAATTTCTCCCCAACGGAGCAGTGCCAAACCGAAATTCCAGACCAAAAATGTTGTGGGCGGGGTTCGGTCTGGTATCCAGGCTAGTATTTTGCTAGATAACAGTATAAAATCATGTCAGTAACTGCATACGATATGCAAAAGTCATAGACATTAACTTAGAATAGCAAGAACTCTGCATAACGCGACCTGTTTCTCCAAATTTGAAGGCGAATTTCTGAAGGCTAGCAACTCCTTTTTTGAGGTAGACAGGAAACGAACTGAAAACTCCACGAGTCATTCTTGGGGCCTCTGAACTTGAACATGTCTTAAATAAGGCCAAGGGTGGCTCATATCAGAGGGCTCAGTCGAGGCTACCTCTGGATCCATGTTGAATGATTAGACCAGTTGTTCTTAACCTGGGATCGATCGAACCCCAGGGGTTCGTTGAGTCACTCTCAGGGGTTCGGCAGGGGTCAAAACACACACAGTAGGCTATAGCCCGGTTCACACTAGCAATGTCGGGCCGTTTTTGTCGGCAGTTTAAAAATTGGCTGCCGACAATTTGGCAACACTCAATTTTTCTCCGCTGTGTTAAATTACAAATATTTAGTTGCTTAGTCAAATTGTGCATTTCTGAACTTGTATCTGGAAGGCAACACCAAAAGACACATTGATTTGCAGTTGATATTCATTGAGTTATGTTTTTGTGTGAAATTCATGTTTTGTTGGTGTTGTTTTTTGAACACGGTGATTTAGTGTGCAACTGATGCATGGTTCATTTTGTGCACTAGTAAAACATTTACCTATGTTTTAAAGAAATCATATTTAATTTTTTCAATTACGAAGGGTTCGGTGAATGCACTGATGAAGCTTGCAGGGTTCAGTACCTCCAATAAGGTTAAGACCCACTGGATTAGACCGTTTGTCAGGCTGTCTGTTGAATGTCAAGTCTACCACTCGCGCTGCTGTCAGACGCGTACTCTGCTATCATTGGAGCTGATAGAGACACCTGATTGGTTTAAAATTTCAACAGCAACGCTTCCATGTTTTTGTGTAGGCAACATTTTGGCGAAACTGTGTTCATAAAATGAACGAGCAACAACATATATTGTAAAAATGTAGCGGAGTAAAAGTATAGATAATAGCTCCAAAATGTAACGGAGTAAAAGTAAAAAGTATGCACTTATTTTGACTTAAAGGTGCATTAAGGATTAATAGCTATTCGCTAAAGGTATGCTAGCAGCTAAAACTAACGAAATCTCTTGAAATGTGCTGACTTTGACATTATGACAAACTAATTACTCAACGACTGTCCTTACACAGTCAAACATCAATCATGTGCAACACAAGACTAAGCAAGACGGCAAATAAGCTACTTACTAGATCGGCAGAAGGTAATCAAAGTCAGGTCGGCGGGCATCGGCAGGCAAAACTACTGAACGCAGTTATATGCCTATCGACCCTGCTATGCCATTGGCACGGACGCAATTCTCCATATTAAAAGTCATTGTAGCGCCCCAATTTTTTTTAAGCTGTTATTTTAAGGTTAAACTGCTTATCCTAACCCTAATCCTGAAGCATAATTGTTGCATATTGTGTCTTTAAGTAAAGTACTGATACGTACAAACTTTGTTACATTCCACCACTGTATACATGTAGTCACTGAGACGAGTCAAGGATGTGAGTTGATGTTGATATGTCTGTTATTTATTATTCCTCTCTCAGCTTTGACCTGGAGGTATCATTGCTTGCTGCTATGAATATATAAACAGCATAAAATAGGTCATTGTGAAAGGGCAGGGCAGTCATGAATTTTGTATTCATCGTAGTACGTGAGAGTTAGGTAGTACGTTTGAGTCACACACACCCACACACACACACACACGCACACACAATATAACCAGGATTGCTATATACGTAATTGTAGGATTGCTATTTATTTACTGAATACAACCAGGATTGCTATATATTAAAGTAAAAACAGGCATTGCAGATGATAGGAAAAAGGAGATATAGGTAATAAAGTTATCCCTCTTTTAGATCAGTGTCTAATTATTAGACCCTGTCATATGTGTGCTTTTTAAGGGCTGGCTTTTCAGAGGTTTTGATTGAGCGGGGAATTCTTAGTTCTTTGGTTTCAGTTTCAGTTTCAGGTTCAGTTTCAGTTTATTTGTTGAAGAGGGACAGTGTACATTAATAAACATTAAAATGTAAATGCACCCAATTGTAGCCAAAAGGCTAGTTTCCATTGGCAGTCCCCCTGCCAGAGTGTTAATGGCTAAACAACTTAAAAAAGGCATTAACTATATATATACACATATACATATATATATATACAAACATAACAATGACAAAAAAATAAAAAATAAAATGAAATACCAGTTCTAGTGACCAATATATACGTTCTAGTGACCCACTAATGCTCACATTTTTGGTTATTTATTAACCATTTTTTAAGGTTTATTTTAAAGCTGTTAAATGAGGTTGATTCTCTAATGTTCTGTGGGAGATGGTTCCATTCCTGGGCTGACCTAACTGAGAAAACCGACTGTCCAAATACACTTTTTTTTAAAGGAATATCACAGTCTCCTCTTGCTGCCCCTCGAGTAGCACTGGTTGCTGATGTTCTAAACTTGACTAGGCGGCATAGTGGTGGGGGGGCCAGGTTCAACCGGATTTTGAACATTAAACAGCAGTTCTTAAATGTGATCAGATTGTCCCAACTTAAAAGTCTGTATTTTTGGAGGACAGAACAGTGATGGTGTGAATTAGGTTTTTTATCAAGTATTTTGAGAGCCTGTTTGTAAAGAGACATGACTGGTTTAAGAGTAGTGGAGTTTGCAGTAGACCAGGTTATTTTACCAGTTTGGTAAAGGTTGTCAAGGGGCAAAACAATCACTCCTTGTCATCAAGCAGTTATATTATTTCCGAATTAATTATAAATTAATAATTGAGTCAGAATTGAGTGTTGGCTCTTGGATCACTTGGCAAGATCATGTTCATGTGCTCTTGTAATGGCGGTCTCTCTCCCCAATTTTCAGTGTCAGACCAATAATTAGTTTCTTTCCCTTGAATGACATATGTGGCTGTTAGTGCTATAAAGGTTGCTGATAGACACAAGTGTCTATAGCCAGATATGTTACAGAGTTATTCATGCACTGTCCTTTGCATCAACCTTTTTATGACCTAGATCTACAGTGAGAAAAGGAGACAGTACAGTCTGATGAAGAATGACCCCAAAGCTATGGTGGAGAGGGTGGCATCTGACATTGAGAATCTTTTGGCAAAGAAACGCAAGGCCCTCCGTGTAAGTGATTTATCTTTTTTCTCTTGAAAGTCTGAACAATCCTTTCCACTAAACCTGTCTCAGTGTTGTCATAATTACACTACGTACATATTACGTATACGTGATATTTTCCTTTCAACTCCCTAGTTGACTTGACTTGTCCATTAATCCATTGCACATGTATTTTTGATCGAATTGAACTGTTTAACTCAACGGCATGACTCACAGCATTGCTGATATAGGCTTGCTGTGTATCAGTATTGCTTTAAATAACTGTGAGTCACACTTTAAGCTTCTTATTAATGGCTGTGAGATGATAGCAACAGGGCCAAATCCTCAATAAACTCATGTCAGTAAGCTCTCTTCGGAGTGATTGGTCTTTCAGTACTAACCCTGATGTTTGAACTTTGACCCACAGAAGCTGGCCAGTGAGGCAGAGCGCCTGCAGAAGGAGCATCTCTGGCAGGACAGCATTAAGGTCAGCTGCTCTGGAATATGTGCCCACTCACCCAGAACTCTGTGTCATATCCCACTCACTGTTGCCCTAAATGGCCATCTTGACTCACTGCCCACCCACCTCATGCCCAAAATGGACAGCTGAAGATTTATTTACAGAAAGGGAGAACACCCAGCCTGACGATGTCATACTCATAATTCTAGTCAGAATATGAGTCTGATACTGCTCCATTGGGCTGTGATTATGGGGCGTGTTTCAACTAACCAGGGGGAAAAAATGCCTCTTCGGTCAATTGGATATACCTGGAACCAATCACAGCAACGTAGTATGTGACCAGGGCCAGCTGATGAATTAAACTTTTACCGAATCCCGTAGGAAGGACGGCAAAAACATATTATTGATCGACAAATGCATTGATCACCTTTCTCCGTCCTCTTTCGGAATTAATGCGCTGTCGATGTCTTCTAAAACAGATTTGATGGCAGAATCAAGCCTACACATCTCAGCTCTCCAGCGGCAGCCATCTTTGTTGAAAACGAATTCAAACCAAGCGGTGTTTGGTGATGTGGTTGATTACGTTACTGTTACTCATCTGTCGATCATCGTATAAAGCCCGCCCTGACAATTTGATTGGTTAGGTCAGTTTTCTGAGATCTGATAGTTTCTCCCCAATGGAGCAGTGCCAGTCTGAACTTCCAACCTCAAATGTTGTGGGCGGGGCTAAGTTCGTTCTGGTATCCAGGCTAGAGAACGCCTAAAACTCTGTTTACAATCTAAACTTAAAGAACAATACAGTGGGTTAGAAGAGCATTTAGAGCAACATCCCCCTTTCATTAACGGTCCACCCTCATCTCTGCCTCGGTTATTCAACTTCCTAACATCCCCTGAAATGGAACAGCCTCTTGTCATTGGTGCTACACCTGCAAAATATAGTTTGGATTCTGCAGAGCAAAGCGTAGACTTCAAGAGCCTATGCATCTCACACTAAGTAGCATGAATCCCACCACTATGATTCAGTCCACTGTGCACTGTGGTGTTTTTAGCAGAGGGCTTGGGGTCGCTTTGAGTCCTACAGATAGTGGCAGTCCACTTTTCTGGTTGATTCAGTCCATTAGGCCTGAGAGCATAGAGTGCAGGCCCCTTGACTCAGTCTCGCCCCATCCTCTCTGCTGGGGGTTTGTGCAGGCAGCCGTCAGGTGAAAGTGTTGGGTTAAACAAGCAGCTAGAGCTACCATGTTCTCTCTGTCTCAAGAATCCACTTAATATGTTTTTGTAGGAGATGGATATGAAGTATTATGATTCCAAGGCAGACCTGGACTATGTAAGTTATGACTCTTTGGTTTTCTTCTAGAACTCTAACTGTTGTAATAGTTCAGGTTTATACTAATAGCTTGGCATTTTTACATTACATCCCTAAGTCATTACTTTTTGCATGAACTCTGAGTCCCTGAGGCACAGATGGTTCACAGATGACAACTTTTAAATCTCTCTCACTTCCTCTCTCTCTCTGTCTCTGTCTCTCGACCTTTGTAGTACTCCATTGAGGGTGATAGTGAGCCGACAAACTCGTTGGAGTTAGAATTTGTTTACGATCCAAACTTCAAGAACAACGTCAATTATTCGTTCACTGCAGTACAGATCCCCACAGACATCTATAAGGGTGGTAAGGACTTAATATGCAATGCTCTGATTCACCACACATACAATTAAACAAATATCAATGTGTAACAAAAAATTCGGAATAAGGTAAATTAGTGCTTTGCCCATGCTTCATTTGGGCTTTGTAAATATAGGATAAAGCTTTCTAACTCACCCAGACTGTGCAAAAAAGACATTCATTCAACGAGGATAATTCCAATGTTCAACTGCAATATGGTTCGAGTTTGTTGGACAAAATTGTATATTGTAGTATGTCGTTGATCCAAAACAGTTTTGGAAAATAAGGGCACAAAATAAGGGCCCAGAATAAGGGAACAAAACAAGTTATACAAACATGGAACACCACCACCACCAGAAATGAAACTCCACCAATGTCCCTGCTCTTGTAGCGCCAATAATTCTGAATGAGCTGAACTGGACGCAGGCCCTAGAGAAGGTATTCATGGAGAACAGTCGCGAGGACCCCTCCCTCCTCTGGCAGGCTTTTGGTAGTGCCACAGGCGTCACCAGGTACTACCCAGGTATGTCCACCAAACCCATCCATGTGGCTTTATGCGAGAAGTTGATTAATTAGCCCATTTTGTCAGACATTTTTCAATGCAATAATTTTCTTTACAGTTGTACTTTTTAAAAACCTTTTTTTTAACAATATTTAGCACCATCAACTGATTTCCAGCCTTTGTCCTCAGACAGTTGTACATTGAGACAAGAATAAATTATTCACATGTATGTGCCCTAAATAATTCATGGAGATGTTTTCATTTCCATATCTGCAAATAATAGAAGAAACACCACTGATGAATATTACCAAATGAACATATGTGCATTGATGTAATATAAAGTATATAATGTATAGAAAGTTATTTGTATGCATGTGCATTGATCGTATGCATATGAGTATATATACAGTATTATTAACTGTATGCATGGTTGTTTGCCTGATTCACATGGTTGTGCTGCTTCCTTCCCCAGCTACACCATGGAGGGTGCCTGATAAGATTGACCTTTATGATGTCAGAAGGAGACCCTGGTGAGCATGCCAGATGCCCTGGATGACTGTCTCATGACTAAAAAGATGAAGAAAAAAAAAACTTTCACAGAAACCTTTACCTGAAACAGAAATTATGAGGTTTATTCTTTTTCTCATACCACTCGTAAATGTGTAACGGGCTGCAAGAACCAAATGCAACTGTCGTGTTGCCCCAATATTACCTAATAGTGACTGAAATGCCTTTGTATCAAAATATAGTCTGATATTAGGATATGGACAGCTTGTTGCAGCTATTCATCCCTCAACTGAATTTCATGGCTGTCAAATTGCGGTTGAAATAATTATAAATCGAAACAGTGGGTTTACCTGTGCCTGGGCTCATCATGGGAGCCTGGAACAACCCACTTGGTCCATTAAATGTTAGGTGTATCAATTTGGTGGCACTGACATGCAGTATTTATAATGCTTGGATGTCTGCTGTCCTCTTATGCAGTGCACTTTCCCCATGGAATGAATGTGAGCGCAGGTAGACTGTATGCACATCGTCTCTTTATACATGCCTAAGGCTTTTTTTTTTTTTTTTTTTTTTACAGTTATTCTGTGTAATGTATGCACAGCTGTGGAACATCATTTTTTATTTTGCCTTTCATTACTCTTCTCAGGTACATTCAGGGGGCCTCATCACCAAAAGACATGGTCATCCTGGTAGATGTGTGAGTATGATTTACAACTGTTTTCACAGAGCAATGTGTCTGGGTCACTCTGGTAATGTGCTTTAACAAGAACATGACCTGTGACTGGACACCTTTAGGCCCAGTTGTTAAGCAGTTACCCTTCATTTGACAACAGGAGTGGCAGTGTGAGCGGGCTTACCTTAAAGCTGATCAAGGCATCAGTGATGGAAATGTTGGACACGCTTTCAGATGATGATTATGTCAATGTGGCAAGAGTGAGTATGTTTTTTTTGTTGGAAACTGAAGTATGGAAACAGAACTATGGCTATGCTAAGAAAACCAGTAACACAGACAGCTCTGTTTTTCCCCAGTTCAATGAAAAGGCAGAGCCCGTTATCCCTTGCTTTGAGCACCTGGTGCAGGCTAATGTACGCAACAAGAAGATCTTTAAGGACGCTGTAATGCAAATGCAGGCCAAGGGCACCACGGAGTACAAGTCCGGCTTTCACTTTGCCTTTGACCAGCTACTGAACGTGAGTCATTGCTCTGGAGTGCTAGAGCTTTAGCTTTGGCCAAATAGCCAAAATATAGCCTATTCCAGAGATGAGTGTCTCCTGCTCTGGACCGAAATAGTGCTAAATATAATCTCCTGTTGTAGCTTCCACTTCTGCCGTCTCAATTGAGCCTGTTTTCCCTTTCCTTATATTTTCCTACTTCATCCCCCTCCCATTTCTGTCTCTTTCATTTGCAGAAAACAAATGTGCCACGAGCCAACTGCAACAAGATCATCATGTTGTTTACGGATGGTGGTGAAGATCGAGCTCAGGACATTTTTGAGCAGTACAATTGGCCTAACAAGACAGTAAGTGTCTTAATAAATTAGAGGTTTATCAACCTTGGGGCTGTATTAAATCGACTGTCATTGGCTGTATTATGATGAAACTCCAGTGTTTGTAATCATGCTGGAAAGTAGAAATTTACACTGAAAGGGCATGCTAACATTCCCATCCCTCGTGCAAGTAATGATTAAGTTCTTGTGCTTTTGTTGTTAGTTTTTTTCTCTTTTTTTCCACTGTCTAAAAGTGTCCATGTGGACCATGACTACTTATATGAAGCCTGGCCTGCCCTACTTTGCTATAACACACTCTGGGCTTTCATAATTAATGGATGCATAAGCTGTTATTGCTGAGATACTTTTCACAAAATAAATGTGTCCATCTCAATTTTTTTTCAAGGTCCGAGTATTCACATTCTCTGTGGGGCAGCACAATTATGATGTCACCCCTTTACAGTGGATTGCTTGTGCTAATAAAGGTGAGAATGTATTCTGGAATAGAGTTTTATGTATAATATATATAAATATATAATATAAGTAACAGTAAAGCATCGTTAAAGAAGTAGAGGCTGATATAATGTGTTGCTAGCATCCTATTGCCTAGTTTGTCCCCTTTTAATGTGCCACATTTTCTTTTGTCTTTCTCTCTCTCTCACTCTCTCTCTCTTTTTCTCTCACTCCCTGCAGGATACTATTTTGAGATCCGGTCCATCTGTGCCATAAGGATTAACACACAGGTCAGTGTCTCTATTTCTCATTATGCTGCTGTTCACAGGGAAGCATGTGTTCATATTTGAATCAGAGATGGGACTGCGCTCCTGCCGTATGCACTCTCATCTACCTGTGGGCCTAGCCCTGCATATGCCACCTGCTCTCTCTGTACGTTTGCATGCTGTGTCCTCACATACTGTACATCCACAGATGTGCCCCTGGAGGCTGTATCCTCTGAGTACTTAATGACAATTTCTTCCATGACAACAGCATCCTTTGGGATCTCAGCTCTCTTCAAATATTTCACAGTTCATCTAGATAGATAGATGGATACTTTATTAATCCCAAGGGAAATTTTAGATCTCAGCATGCGTTCCCTCAGTTTCCATGGATGTATACTTAAACTGGTCCCATGGCATGTCTACATACTTAGTATTCCTATTGAGTTATTTGCATACCCTAATTTATTGTCGAATGTCTTGTTGATTGTGGTTTTTGTGAGTAAAATTGCAACCTTTTGTTCCTGCTCTGATAGGAGTATTTGGATGTTCTTGGACGACCCATGGTCTTGGCTGGGGATGATGCCAAGCAAGTGCAATGGACAAATGTCTATCAGGATGCATTGGTGAGTGAGCTCACTACCATATTGGAAGAAGGTTATGTAACCTTAGGATTTGTATTTGTCTTTGCCTGTGCGTTTGTGAGTATGCACGCTTGCATACTTGTGTATGCTGATATTTGTTAAAGGAACAATGTGTAGTTTTTAGTGGCATCTAGGGGCACGGTTGCTGGATTGCAACCAGGTGAATATCCTTCCTATACAAGTATGCGCAAGTACCTACAGTGGCTGTCAAATAAACAACAACAACAACGTGAAAAGCCCTACCTCAAGCCAGTGTTTTGTAGAAACATTGCAGTACAACATGGCAAACTATACACTAATGAAATCATAATTATGAATACTAAACTCCTCAAAAAAAGTTCGGAAACATTTCTTCAGTCGGTTATCCCTCACCTTTAATAATACCAATTGGTATTGTATTGTATATCTTAGGAAAGCCTGATTAGTCACCTTTACAACGAGGTACAACTTGTAAGGATCGTGCATTCGTGGAATGAGCAACACAGCTAATCGTGCGGGTAGCGGCCCACATTTTTTTGCCAAAATCCTAAAAAAAAGTTCGGAAACGTTTCTTCAGTCGATTATCCCTCCCCTTTAATAATACAAATTGGTATTGTATTGCATATCGTTGGAAAGCCTGATTAGTCATCTTTACAACGATGTACAACTTGTAAGGATCGTGCATTCGTGGAATGAGCAACAGAGCTAACTGTGTGGGTAGTGGCCCAAAAAAATGTGCCAAAACCCCCTGCAATATTCTTCTGTTGGTATTCACTCTTGTTTTGAGTTGCTTGGTGGATTTGATGATTCTCCCACAGTATTAAGACAAAAACAACACATATTGACCATGTTTACACTTTATTCATTTTACACTGTCAGGGACCTCAGTAGGATGTGGATCGTGCATTCGTGGAATGAGCAACACAGCTAACCGTGTGGGTAGCAGCCCAAAAATGTTTGCCAAAATCCACTGCAATATTTTTTCCTTAATACTGTGGGAGAATCATCCAATCCACCAAACAACTCAAAACAAGAGTGAATACCAACAGAAGAATATTGCAGGGGATTTTGGCAAAAAAATGTGCGCCGCTACCCACACGGTTAGCTGTGTTGCTCATTCCACGAATGAACGATCCTTACAAGTTGTACCTCGTTGTAAAGGTGACTAATCAGGCTTTCCAACGATATACAATACAATACCAATTGGTATTATTAAAGGG
This sequence comes from Sprattus sprattus, assembly GCF_963457725.1. Taxonomy (NCBI): domain Eukaryota; kingdom Metazoa; phylum Chordata; class Actinopteri; order Clupeiformes; family Clupeidae; genus Sprattus; species Sprattus sprattus. Next base: position 19,119,989 of record NC_137908.1, on the reverse strand, counting down.
GAGGGAAAATCGACTGAAGAAATGTTTCCGAACTTTTTTTGAGGAGTTTATATTCCATTTCAACTAATAAATAGCAGTAAAAACTGCACACTGTGCCTTTGATAGATGTATGTTTGGAGAGCAGAGAAGTGTTATTTCACTCAGTGAGGAAAACACGATCTGTGATTTGCCTCATATTGTTGTATTGCTGTTTACAGGGCCTAGGACTGGTGGTGACTGGGACCATGCCTGTATTTAACCTGACAGTGGAGGGCAACTCGCAGGTACTGGCATGTCAGCGCAGACTCTTGTAATCATGCCTGCTAACTATTTGTTCTCTGACTGAAGCGAATCAGTAATTGATTTGGGGATTGCATCAGAAATTTCATAGAGAAATTTAAGAGAGCATTAGAGACCTCTAGAATATACCATAAGTAGAAAAGAATAATGGTCTGTTTTTTTTTACTATTCTTTCTTTTTGTGTTTATAGTCAAGTACTTGTTCAAATATCAGATCAATATTGGCAAATGTATATAACCTTGTAGAGAATAAGCACTACAACATAATAATAGTTTCTCACTTTTTGAAAGCTGTCAACTTTTTGTTTTTTTCAAGTGAATATAATCGTCTACTTTTCCATCTTAGAACCAACTTATACTGGGGGTAATGGGCATAGATGTTCATCTGGATGAAATCAAGAAGCTTACTCCTCGCTACAATGTGAGTTTATTACTGTACATGTTCTCTCTATATCACAGTGATACACAAACCCTCATCATTTAACATATTAAAGGGGAACACAACAGCCTCACATTTATCTCTTAAATCTCTGTGATATGATCCCTTTATGGTTCAGTCCTTTACTGGTATTGTAAATTACACTGGTATTGTAAATTGAATGAAAATAGCTTTAAAATAATAGGAAAATAATAGGAATAAACAGTCTAAATATTCCTCTCTCTATCCTCGCAGCTAGGAGCCAATGGATATGTGTTTGCCATTGATCAAAATGGCTACCTCCTCCTCCATCCCAACCTGCAGGCGAAGGTCTGTGACTGTTTTCTCTGCTGATCTATCATTACAGTAATGCTTCTGCAACATGTTTACAATGTCTCACAAGAAACTGTTTCCAGATCACAGGTTGTTCATGAGAACTGCACTGCAGTGTTCTTTTAACAGTGTATTGTGATATCAATTGTGAATGTGGTATATGACATTCACTGTTTCTAATCTGATGCATGTTGTCAGAATATTAAAGCATAAGGTCTCAGATGCACTTTTTCACCATCATTTTTTATAGAAAAAATGAAATAATTAACAGTATAATTCCTTGGTTATCACTGAATTCAGTGCTGCCTAGTGTAATGTTGCAATGCTACTCCCAAACGCATGCGTAGCATGCGTAGCTGTGCACAGATGCTGACTTGCTTCGTGTCCCCAGGCTGTAGACCTCCCAGAGCCAGTGACGCTGGACTTTTTGGATGCAGAAGTAGAAGATTCCAAAAAGCAGGAGGTAATACTCGGACTCCATCTTCTGTGTAGCTTCATCCTGTCATATGTGACAGGTCCTGGGCACTGTCATGGTGAGTGAAATGAAAGTGTCTGAATTTAAGAATCGTTATGTTTACCAATCCAGATTCGGCGGCAGATGATCGATGGCAAACTTGGGGAAATGACAATTAGGACACTGGTCAAATCCATTGATGAGGTTAGTTTCTTGTCTGTTTTATTTGTACTTTTTGGTAGCTTTCTGGTGATACTGTATTTTGTAGACTTAAACATCTGAATGAAAAAAAGTAAAGACAAGTATTTTTGCCCTTAACATAGAAATACATCGATGAGGCTGAGCGAATGTATACCTGGACTCACATCAAAGACACAGACTACAGGTTGGTTCACATGGGTCGAGGGAATCAACTCTTGTTGATGTGAAGCTCATATATTCATGGCCTAGTTTGGGTCTTTTATCTGCAGAGGAAGCTGTGAACAATGCAGGGGTGTTTCACTGAAGTTGTCTATTGTTTTTTCCTGCTTACTCTTTTCATGCTTCAATTGTGCCCACTGCAGTTTGGGTCTGGTACTTCCACCCTACAGTGAATACTACCTTCAGGCAGACTTGAGCGATGTGATATTACAGCTGCAGTGTGAGTATCTGACATAAGGTTCCCTAAACCACAAAAGGCATCTGACCACAGCATGTGTTCTCCACCGTAGCCTACAGCATATAATCTTCTGGCAGTGTTTAAGTGCTGCTTCCATTAGCAAAACTAGGTTTTAGGATTGCGTTTCCATTTTCCTGCTCAGTGTGCAAAAATAATCCACATTGTCCCATGAGGGGTTTATTTTGAACTTCATCTGCTGTGCTGCTTTGCATATCACGAACAAGCTGAAACTGAATTTATGCCTGGAGCATTTGACATCTTTAGTTGGATTAGAGACACTGGGTTATTTTTCAGTTCATATTTAGGAATGTAGATACATAGGCTACATAGATTTAACAACAGCATATAAGACACAGTAAAGATAAAAGTTAAGAGCCTTTTTGAGGGGACTTAGGGCCCCTGTACCACACTGACTCGACCTAAGCTGACACAAACTATCTCTGTTTATCGTAGATTTGCAGTCTTTGCTCCCAAACTCGTTTGAGTCGGGTGGGCATATTTTCCTGGCACCGAGGTATGACGGCCTGTCTAACATGTTTATTCAGACACAGAAAGTCTGTATAGTGCCGTGTGGCAATGTGTATGTATGAGCAAACCTATTCAGTGGGGCTGGGCTCATTAAGTTGTTCCAGTGTTCTGTATGAGTGGAGTGTTTCTCTCCATGCTAATCCATCCCTCTCTCCCCAGAGAGTACTGCCAGCGTCTCCCCATTGCGGAGAACAACACCCAGTTTCTGGCAGACTTCATCTCCTCTCTGGTGAATCTGAGACCAGACTCAGAGGACTGTGAGTCCCCTTCTCATTCTTCTCTTTACCCCCTTTACCCCCTGGTGTGCCCTTGGTCTCGGGTGGATACTGAGCTGGCTGAGCTATAAGGTCATAGGTCACTAGACTGATACTTGTGCTTGATTCTGCATTATTGGTCAGTGGCAGCCTTTCAACTTTCTTGTTAAAAGGAGCAGGATAAACCAGGGCTTAAAGATACATGCCAGTAAAATTTCTATGTTAAGAGGCACAAAAAGTAGTTCAGCAATAATGTGAGCAAAATGTTTTGCCCAAAGAGCCTCGTCTTATTATATGAAGCTATAACTATATGGTAAGCATACATAAAACTATATGGTTAGCACATTCTGAGTGATATTCAGGATGAAAATGCATATCAATAAACTTGTGTAAACTCAAATAACTTAAAAAATTGATAATTGATGTGTGTGTGTGTGTGTGTGTGTGTGTGTGTGTGTGTGTGTGTGTGTGTGTGTGTATAGGTAATCAAGACCTCATTCACAACCTCCTTTTGGACTCAGAAATCATGTTTCAGTTGGCTACAAGGGTGTGGAAGAGCAAAGACCTCAACACGTAAGAGGCAAACTCATGCCACAAATATATATTTACATATGGATGCATACATTTTACATGTAGGACTGACTCTTGGATTGAACCCCCTTTTTGTAGGTATGGCTTCCTGGCATTGTTTGCAGCTACAGAAAGTGGGATAACACGTGTTTACCCCAAAATGTGAGTTTTACTGACTTAATGCAAGACTTAATCTTAACATTTTTAGTATATTAAATTGATTGTATAATTTCCAATACAAACTCCTCACAAAAAGTTCGGAAACGGTATTTCGGTCAATTATTTCTCCCCTTTATTGTATATTATAGCGTTGGAAAGCCTGATTAGTCACCTTTACAACGAGGTACAACTTGTAAGGATCGTGCATTCGTGGAATGAGCAACACAGCTAACCGTGTGGGTAGCTGCCCAGTAGCTCCCTGCAATATTCTTCTGTTGGTATTCACTCTTGTTTTGAGTTGCTTGGTGGATTGGATGATTGCACTCTCCCACGGTAATAAGGAAAAAAACAACACATATCGGCCATTTTTACACTTTATTAATTTTACACTGTCAGGGACCTCAGTAGTGTGTGGAAGTTCCACACGCAGCCACAACAGCTTGGCACCTCCTCCTCATGCTGGTCACCAGCCTAGTCACACACTGCTGTGGGATGGCATCCCATTACTCAACCAGGATTTACCGCAAGTCAGCAAACATGGTTGCGTTGGTCACTCTGGCACGTACAGCACACCCAACCTGATCCCACAAGTATTCAATTGGGTTGAGGTCTGTAGTCACGGCAGGGCATTCCATCCTCTCCACTCCCAAATTTAGGAGGTACTCTGTGATGATCCTGCCTCTGTGGGGGCAAGCGTTGTCATCCTGGAGGATGGAGTTAGGTCCCAAATTTTGGAGATATGAGATCGCCACTGGCTCCAGAATCTCATTCTGATATCTCACTGAATACCAACAGTATGGCAAATGTAGCTGTGTTGCTCATTCCACGAATGCACAATCTTTACAAATTGTACCTCATTCTAAAGGTGACTAATCAGGCTTTCCAACGATATGAAGTACAATACCAATTGGTATTATTAAAAGGGAGGAATAATCGAAATAACGTTTCCAAACTTCTTTTGAGGATTTTATATTCAAGATATTCTCTTCTGTATTACCACCTAGTGAGTATTCATTTTAGTTTTCCTCATTTTCTTGGACATCTTTTCTCTCTTCCTGACTGGATGGTCTTTGTGGTCAATATAAACGTATTGATTATTGGAAAGCACTGCTTCACAAAGGGCATGTATAGTTACTGGCAAGAACATGTGTTTCTAGGGCCGCTGATTCATGGGATGAAGACCCAGAGCCCTTCAACACCAACTTCTACCGCCGGAGCTTGGACAATAAGGGCTACATGTTCAAGGCTCCCTCTCGTGTTTGTGAGTTAGACCACACTTCGGCTCATTACCCTCTGAACATAGTGCTGTCCTTAAGCAGTCCCGGGTCAAGACACAGTCATTGATTCAGTTTGATGGCCTGGCACTGAATGCCTTTGTCCTGCAAGCTCAGTTGGAGGCATGAGATCTTATGCAATTAAGCTGATCCAATTGCTTTTAAAGTAGTGCCGGGTCATTATCAATACAGTGAACAGCTTGAGACAATTGTCAGTTTTGTCAGTTATATTTATTGTGTACAAATGTTGCTTTATTTTACTTGTATGTATTATTTTGAACACTTAACTCTGCTTCTTAGAGAGTGAGCAGGGCATCCATTTTGCCTAAGCACAGTGACATGTGTAGAACTCTGAACCTGGTCTTCCATTCACTCCACAGCCATGGATGACCCCCTGACCTCTGAGAATGGCAGTGTGGGTATTCTGGTCAGCACTGCTGTGGAGGTGTCAGTCGGGGGAAGGACTTTGAAGCCGGCAGGTGGGTGGGGTCGAGAACCTGCCAAATGGTTCAGTCCTTGGTGTTACGGATTGACGGGTGCTGTGTGAACTCAAATGCACGACTCAGACAACAGCAGTAGATAAAGAATAAACGTTTTACTTTCCAGGGTTCGGTACACGGTAAGGCAGTCCATAAGCAGGCAAACAATCCAAAGGGGCAAAGGGAAAAGAGAAGTCGTAACACGGCCCATGGTTGGCAACACGAGAAAACCTAATTAAATACTGTGAACACGGAGAAACACAAAGGCACCACGGAAGAGACACAGAGATACAAACACGTAACAATAATGACGAGAACGCCACGACAGACAAGAATGCATTGACTATATATACACACACACACACACACACACAACAGATAACGAGGGACAGGTGAGAACAATCAAGGCGGGGCAGACAATGAGACACAGGTGGACTTAACAAGGGGAATTAACAGGACACAGGAGAAACCAATAAGACAAACAACCCGGGTGATGATTGGGAACAGGTGAGGGCACATGGCATACACAAACAAACACAGGAAAGCACATGATGGGAACACGGAAACACAAGAACTAGACAAAGGAACAAAGATCACATGACAACACAAGGGAGACAAACTAATAAACAGAACAAGAACAGATCAAAGACCTTACGCTTGTTGTCGTCTGTGTACATCAATTTCATTCAATACAGTTCTGTTTTTCAGTGCTCATCTAAATTCAAAGTTGCTTTGAGCAGTTTAATCACATTATTAATCAGAAAACAGGTTCATTTATGTTCTCTAAAGCTTACTCATGTTGTTCCATTTTCACCTATCTAAACACTTTCATGTTCATCCTTCTAACAACATGTGTATAAGATGATACTATGCGGTGATGGAACCAACATTATCTGAACTTACCAATTCAGCCCTAATTTTGATCTTAGTTTTACCATGTCTCTTTTTTTTCTTCTTTATATCTGTGGTTGTACTAACTGGTGTTCTGTATTTCTGGCATGCCCTGCTTGTTGGGCTTCTCCTGACCAGTGGTGGGAGTGAAGCTAGACCTGGAGGCTTGGGTGGACAAGTTCAAGATCTTGGCCAGCAATGTCTCTGACAATCGCCAGGGCTCTCATAAGGTGACTGAAACCAGCTTTGCATTTTCTTCACGCTAGCCACTTCATTTATGTAATAAACTTGTATGTTCCATTTTCACAAGTTCCTTAATATTGTATAAAGGTGGCACAGAGGTGGGGGCTACTGTATCATTGTACATCCTCCTTAAAACAGTGTATATGGGCCCTGGTGAGTTTGGTTCTGATGGTTGCCTTTGCTTTGCCATATCTGTTTGATTCTGTGCAGTGTGGACCTTCAAGAAGCTGTGAAATGGACTGTGAAGTAAACAGTGATGTAAGATACATAAATATAAATATATATATACACACACAAAACTCACACGGGTGATATTTTCATTATGTGACAATTAAATCCTTTGTCCACAGTAGCTGCATAAATCTGTCCACAGTAGCTGCATGTATTAATATAGAATATATTACATTTGATTTAAACCTACATTAGTCGAATAACTGTTAGCACCTGTACTATTTTTAGTGATGCCAAGCTGTGCTTCTTACTGTCCCTAGGATCTACTCTGCTACCTGATTGATGATGGGGGTTTCTTGGTTATGTCCAATCAAAGAGATCATTGGAAAAAGGCAAGTTGCCCCAGATGATGAAGCTAATGCTGATGGTGTAGTGGCAATAGAATTGGTAGTAGCAGCAGTGTTACTCTATAGTTACTCTTCTAGTTGATCTATCTCTTCCTCAGGTGGGGCTGTTTTTTGGCGATGTGGAACCATACCTGATGCATGCACTGTATGAGAGCTCCATCTTTGGTCGTCACCAGACCTTCCAGTACCAGTCTGTGTGCGAGCCCCTTACCAGCAGCCACACAGGAGCAGCCCCCAGAGGCATCTTTGTGGTGAGATATCGCTTTCTGACGGCATGCCAATTTTACTGGATACAGAACAAAGGAAAATGCATTTCACAGAGTGATTTAATTGTGTTGGATGTATCAGGAATGAGACCAACACAATGTTAAGTACTTGTGTTTAGTTTTGCAAGTATGGTACACAAGTTATATGTTCTTAATGATAAAGTTGATTGAGTTGGATTGGTTTTGCTGATTCATAAGAAGTATAGTGCTATGAGATGACATCTGCACAACACCCTAGTTAAGGTGAGCAGCATTCATTGTGAGTTGATTGTAAATTAAAATGTACTTCTCTCTCCTCCTTTCTCTTTGGTCTTGGTCTTTGTATCTCTCCCTTTTTTTGTCCCCCAGCCCTCCATCGCTGACCTTCTCCGACTGGCTTGGTGGTCTTCAGCGGCTGCATGGTAAGACCCTACACATGAGCACTGTCCACGCACATCATTAGTTTCACCATAGAGGTTGACAAATAAACATGTAGAAATGGAAGTAAGCTGTGACTTTACTCAACTGAATTAAACTCTGTCACATTCATAGGACTCTACTCCAGCAGATGCTCCATGGACTTGCCTATAACAGCTGGTTCAATGTTGGTATGTATAGGCACATAACATAATGTAATTGTCCTGGTCATAGCACGTATTTCTGTCCAGATACCCTGGTATTTGGGTGTGTGTCTGTACAATAACCCTCCAAATAGTAGAAACGGGGTGAATGTAAATGCATGTGTTGGCATTTTGTGAGCAAGTGTGTTTTGTTTAGATGATGCCATGGCTGACAGCTTCGACTCAAGAGGGGGCAGTAGCTGTGTGACCATCCAGAGCCAGTTCTATTTCACTAACACTACCAATACCTATGACATGCTACAGGACTGCGGAAACTGTTCAAGGTGTGTGTGTGTGTGTGTGTGTGTGTGTGTGTGTGTGGGCGTGCAGTTTTATGTCTTACATAACTCATACTCTCTTATAGACATGTGCTTAATTCTGACCTTAGCTTTGAGGAGAAACTGATACACCTTTCTTTAAGGTTGTTCCACTCCAAACGTATCGAGAACACCAACTTGCTTTTTGTGGTGGCCGAGACTCTGCCCTGCGGCAGCTGTGAAGTGGAGCGGCTGACTCTCCTGAAGACTGACTGTATCCTTCCATTGTCTCAGAAACACCTGTGTGCCTGCTAGCTCATACTGGCACACCTCGTGTCAGTGCTAGGTGGATCATTGTATTGATGTTGATGACTGTTTATTATGGAACGCTCACATAGTGAAACAGACACACACACACACACACACACACACACACACACACAAACACATACACACACATACTCACGGCCTGCAGATAGTCACTGATACAGATAGATATCTTGACTAGTTAAATCATAATGTGTCTGTATAACTGAATTTTGACCTCTAGTGCAGGCCACTGTGCTGTCTATTTTGGTGTGCTTCCTCAGCCTCTCCACTCTAGTTCAGGAGGAGAACCCTTGTGAAGTCCTGAACTCATCCCGCTATCGCAAAAATTCAGCCAAGTGCTTTGACTACAACACACTGGTAAGGCATCAAACATCACATGGTATTGTCATTATCAGAACTATCAATTTAATCCACAATATCCAATGTATTAGCCCTGCAAATCCCAGAACAATAGTCCCAGAACACTAGTGAACACAAGTGTGTAACCCGCACAGTGACTGACAGTGCCATATGACGTGTCTTGCTGGTAACAGGTGCAAATGTTTCTCTTTCTCCCTTCTTTCCTTGCTCTCTCTCTCCCAAAGGAGAACACAACGGAGTGTGGAGGAGGCTACTCTCTCCATGCCTCATTTGGCGTCCTCATATGGGTGAAGATCATTTCATATTACCTCACGGGCAGTTCTTGAATGGAGGCCAGTCAGAGAGAACTGCCATTTGTTTTCTTTCTGCTGTTACATTTCCCAAGTCCTCCTCCCCCGCTTTTTGTCATCTTTCAAGTATTTGCTAGACCCTGCCTCTTCCTCTCAAGTCCAGTATTATCCACATTATCTTATCCGAGAGAACTTTTACAGGAAATTTAAGTTTTGATGGGAAAAAAATGTGTTGCCATATGTGTTAGATATACTCTGAACTTTGCTTGCCAAATTGAAAACGTTCAAGGGGAAATGGGAAACCTCTTTACATTCTCATTAGCAAGTCTGACTGGGTTATGAATACGCATTATAAATAATGATAATATATTGTGCATTATGCATTTTGTGCAGTTATTTAAATTGTTCTTTTTGGTTGTAGTTCTAGAATGTGTGTTTTTTCTTCCAGAAGGTTGTCAAAATCAGGCTTCTGTACACTTTCTTTTGGCGTTTGTCAGTTTGTATGTTTTGAGGAGTGGGGGTGTGTGGAAACAGTATTTTAAGCATCTTACCACTTTTTCTCTGGCTCAGATCCTTGACTGGTGGCTCTAACCATCAAACCAATCATTTCTGGTTTTCAAAAAGAATTTGTGAAGATGCTGAAAATATTTTTGTGTCATAGTTTTTGCAGAAATGTTTTTAGAATGTTTCATAGGACGTGTATATAACGTCTGCCTGGTGTGCCACCCAAACGTGCCTTGGTGCACTGCTCTCCCGTTGGATGGATGTGGATATTGGCTGTGGTAATTTGGCTTCCAGAGTATTCTGAGGACCTTGTTCACCATGAAAGCTCTTTGTAGGAACTCTTGACACAACTGTACCTTGTGACAAGATCAATCCTGGACCATGTGCAAAATGTGCCCAGGACACCAAGCGCTTGGATATATATGTATTGCCTCCCTTCAACAAGATACACAACTGTGTTTTCATACATATGAACAAAACAAGACCTGGTGGACTTTTGGCAGTCATGTAAATCTATGCCTCAGATGTCATGCTGAGGGGAATGTGTTCAAGATTGGAATGATGGCTGGAAATGGACAATAGTGGCTGGTGTAGCCCTCTTGCATGTCCATGGTGGAGACCATAGATGGTTGTTTAAAGGTCTGTTTCCCAGTAGAAGCACAGTGCCCTTCCTCTCGGACAGCAAGATGGACTTTTTCTTTTGAAGTAATGTTTGTTTGGATGGTGAACACATGAATATATTTGCTGCATGATTAAAGGGAGGAGGTCTGGAATGTTTAGATTTTGAGAAGCACGTTTTGAAGTTACCTTATCAACTGTTTCCATACAGATAAATAAGTGATACGTTTTTCAGAATTTGTTTTTTGAAGGAAGATCCTAATTTTTATCGTGCACACAGTGTTGGTCAACTTCATAATTTGTGTTAAAGGGTGATGTGTAAGGGACACAGTTTAAACCTTTTGACCTAGGGCACTATATTTTAACCCAGGTGTCAGGTTTTTACTGCATTTTGATTGACTACAAGTGTTCCACACCGATCAAGATGGCTGTATTGCATGTTGTGAATACAGAGACAGTGAAATGCAAATGGTAATGACCAAATCAGCTTTACTGTTTCTAAGCACAGTCTAGCTTTATTTAAATGTTACTCTATTAACTTGATATTTTTGCCATTTTAATGAGGGAGGCCTGATTTTTCTGAACCTAAAGGATGGATGTGATCGAATGCCCTGTGCATTCCGGTGTATTATGAGAATATAGTATAAAAATGTCAAAGGTGAGAAGTTGTAAAAGGCTAGTTGTACATAGTGGTACAATTTTATGGGATTATTTATTTTAAATTATTCTTTGCTCTTTAACCTTGGCTGAGCGTTTGTGTGTGAAATGTGAATATTCAAACTGTGACAGTGCGTTTACGCTTGCTCTCTTTCGCTGAATCCTTATCTCTCTTTGCATCATGCATAAGGAAGATACATTTTTCTATAAAAGTTTTCATTAGTGTTGTATGCAACTGAAGATTTGATGGGGCTCTTTGTCCCTCTTTGTTTATTGTCATGTTTTTAATGATGTGTTGTTTGTAAAGAGGCACAGCACCTCTTTTCAGTCTTCCGTCTCACTTCATTTTTTTGTACAGAGGCACAAAACCATTGAGGAAAAAGGCTAACTTTGTAACATAATGTGTAGGTCACAACAATGTTTATAAGAGAAACTGGTGATTTAAAGATGTCATATTTTTCACTTCAACCCAAGATTAAGTGTGTCTGCTCTGTTTGGTCTGCATTTCTTTGCTATACACACAAACTCAACAACATACAGTAGGCATACACTTTACAGTCATAACCAACTGAAGTATATAATCATTATCAGGATGCTTGTGGCTTGTACAGGTTATTTTACTCTAGAACTCTTTCCATTGAACCTTCATAGACAGGTTCTCAACCTCTTCCAGATGACCTTGACTGAGATCTCCAGCTTCTTCTTCGTAATCTCAAGGTGAGAACTGGTGCCTTGCTCCCTCTTCAGGTCCTTAGCTTTCATAACAATCAACCAGAAGAGTATACAGATTATCTCGTTTTAATTGGAAAGCTCAAAGCTAATTATAATTGTAATTGCTGTAAAATGACAATCTAGACAGGAAATTAGTATTTTATTAGTGAAAGTGTGTACAAACTGTTCAGAATGTAAAGGAGAAACTTTTGTGGCTCCATCAAAGGGTCTTAGAGGTGATCTTGCCCTGATTGTTCTGTGTGTTTAGTTTAATGCTCTAAAGATTTACACTGACATTTGATCTTGAAATCAAGTATACAGTATGACAAATATATGGTTTGTATGGGTAATGACAAAGATAATGCCCAAGAGACTGGCAGGTATTTTTGGGCATCTTGATGTCTGGCTTATCTAGCCAACGATTTATAAATAATAATAATAAAACTGATCAATGCCTGGGATAATACACAGAGCATATTACTTATCAATGAAGGGTGCAGATGCCAACCTACTAGCCAGTAGATGGCAGTGTTTAGACATTGAAACCCAGTTGCTTTTAAAGTGGCCGCTCATTACCGCAGAGATCATATCCAAACAGTCCAAACGATATAAATATAATCAATTCCGTATTTTCAAACAGTAGCTTTTACCTGTAATGTATCCAATCAGCATTTTGCTCCATCATGCAGTGTTTTATGGTGTATTACAAATTGTACACAAGTTTGTTTTTACGTAGATATTCCACATCATTAATGTACTAAAACAGAACTCGGTTTCGTTAGGTAGCCAACTGCACACCTAATTATTCATTAATTATTACAAAATTAACAAGATTAAGCAGTAGGTGACTGTGGTGTTATTTAGTACTCCAGTTCCCAGCATGCAGTAGAGTTAGGCATGCACTGTTAGATGTTGAACACTACGGGCCCTATCTTGCACCCAGCGCAATTGACATTGTCACCGACGCATGTATAATTCCTATCTTGCACCCGGCGCACAGCGCGATTTTCACTCCAGAGGCGCGCTTCGAAATTAACTTGCGTCGACATGGGCGGGGGTGGAACAGAGAAGGCGTTTCTCTGGCGCAAGTGGTATTTTGCAGTTTCAAAACAACGCCGTGCGCCGTGCGCCATTGACCAAAAAAAAGCTGGTCTAATGTGAGGCGCAATGTCTAAAGTCTGTGTAACCTTTTGGGTTCGTTCAGGTGAAACTTATTTAACAGACGAACTGGAGGGAGACAAGGATGCTCTTGAACAGCTTTAATGGCTCACTTCTCAGTCTTCACTTTCACAACTCCAAACTCACTTCCCTGATCCTCCCAAAATCATAATATGTAAACATCCGTTTATATATAATAACTTAACTAAAATAAAGCTGCAAAATAGAAGTCCTAAATGAACTAGGTGAAATGTTGTTTATAACATCCAACAATAAAATATAACTCCTAATTTAATTAACAAAGAATGCTCCAGCTTACATTTATTCCCCCTCCCCGGAAAAGAAACGTCCCCGTTTCCAATTACAGTAAATGGACAAACATAATGGTTGGAAGAGAACACGTGTGGGAATATCTCCTGTGGCATATGCACACTGAAACAAAACATTAAATAAAAAAAAAACAATGTTCAGCATGGGTGTGAGCAATAAGAACAGTCCTACTTCCGTATGTAGTCCGACAAGTAGCTGGGCGGTTTGACTGCCCGTCGCCCTCGGGTTGCAGTAGGGGCAGTGACAGGAACAGGGGGGGGAGACGCCGGCTCCTGGGTCATAGCAGGGTTGGTGACAGGAACAGTCAGAGCAGATTTAGCGACAGGAACAGTCACAGTAGAGTTGGTTATGGGCTTAGGGGATGGGGAAACTGGTGCCTGCTGTGGACATGAGATGACATTAGGGGATGCTTGGGCCTTGGACCGAAGAGGGCCCTCCGAGGTCATGGGGCCCTGGGCTGGGGGTAATTGGGGCTGGCCCACTGAAACTGGGGGAGCTTTAGTCCTGGATAACCAATCCTGGTTTCCAGCAGATGGAGCAGGGCTTCTGGTCCGCGTTGCTGTAGGCTGTGAAAAGGGTAGAGCCCCCGAGAGTGCAGTGAAACATGGAGCTGGAGTCTGTAACAGGACATCATGCACATGCTCAGGAGGTTTGTGTGTCTGATTGGATGCAGGTGAAGTATAAGGCCTAAGACGATTGTGATGAACAATCTGACATTTATCTGCCTGATCCAACAAGTAATGTATCTTATATGTTACACTCACATTAATGTCATTCCCTCCCAAACACTCAAGTATTTCAAATGGGCCTTTCCAATGTGGTGCTAGCTTTTGTCTCATTGAAGTGGGATCGTTAAGCCACACAAGGTCTCCTGGGTTATATGGAACGTATCTGACACGCCTATCATAATAAAGTTTCTGTTTAACATGAGCTTGATCTCTGTTCTGTGTGGCCACCGTAAAGGCTGACTGAAGTTTATCTGCTATCTGCCCTGCATAATCATCAGTGGAAACCTGAGGGGTATCTGAGGGTGTGCAGTTTGGCAACAGTAGATTAACTGGCATTCTTGCTTCACGGCCATGTGTGAGGAAAAATGGGGTGTAACCTGTTGTAGAATGAGGGCTGGTGTTATAGGCTAAAGCTACTTGGTTAAGAGACTCATCCCATTCTCCCGGCTGCTGAAGAAGTGCCTTGGCTAACTGGTCAATGAGAGTTCTGTTAAACCTCTCTACCATACCATCACACTGCGGGTGATATGGACTGGTGCGGGTTTTCTGAACACCCAGCAGCTTGCATAAGCAACCAATCAGCTCAGACTCAAATTGGCGTCCCTGGTCAGTGTGCAAACTTTCAGGGATTCCATGTTCACAGATGTACTTTTCAAAAAGACATTCAGCCACAGTTACGGCACGCTGATCCTTCATAGCATACAGATTGACATACTTAGAGAAGTAATCCTGTACAACTAACACATATCTGTGACCATGACCTGTCGTGGGCAGTTCTAATATATCAGCTGCAACCTTCTGCAACGGCTGAGAAGCAACAATGGTTTTCATCGGTGCCCTAAGTTGTGGTGTTGGACTGCGTCTAGCATCACATGGAATGCATTTCTGACACCACTCACGAATATCACGGGCCATAAAAGGCCAGTAGCATATTTGCTGGGCACGTTTCAAAACTTTCTCAGCAGACAGATGACCAGCTAGAATATTTCCATGGAGCAAGCTAAGCACACTCCCTTGTAACGCTGGAGGCAGGATGATCTGATGTAACACTGACCTAGGCGAGGGCTGGTAAATTTGACGACAAAGTACATCATTCTGAAAGATAAGCCTGTCAAAATCTTGCCAATATGCCTTCTCAACAGTCGACCGCTTTTTCATACACCAATATGGTGGTTTACGGCCTAAAATTTTCCAGCTAATAACCTCAGACAGGATACTGTCTTGGCGTTGGCCATTCTTGAGGTCCTCTTCTGACACCGGAAAGACAAAAGTAGATAGAGAAAACTCAGAACAATTTTCTGTAGTGACGTTGGGCTGCGGGGCCACTTGGGGAACTCGTTTGGGGTTGACATTGTTATGATCAGAGGCACTGATAGGATGCACCTGATTAGGGCAAAATCCTCTAGAACCAGGGTCATGGGCAGCTGGACTGCTTGGGGAGGGCTGCTGTGGCTGCCTGCTGACATCTGGCCGACGCGACAAAGCATCTGCATTACCATGACTCTGACCGGCCCTATGAACCACTGTCCATTCAAAAGTGTCAAGCTCCAGTGCCCAACGGGCACGTCTCCCTGTCCTGTCACTGTCAATGGGTATCTTGCGCAGTCCCACAAGAGGCTTATGATCAGTGATGATAGTAAATGGCTGTTTGTATAAGTAGTGCCTAAAATGTCTGACTGCCCAGACAATGGCCCAGAGTTCTCTATCATATGTCGACCACTTCCTCTCTGCTTTTGTGAGGACATGACTGGCATATGCAACCACAGTGTCATGTTGGCCATGTTTTTGCGCTAACACAGCTCCGATTGCGGCGCAGGAAGCGTCTGTATAGAGATAAAATGGTAACGCAAAATCTGGGAACGAAACCACTGGTGGATTGGATAGAGCATGCTGTAAGAAATTAAATGCATCCTGACACTGAGATGTCCACTGAAAAGGAGCATTCTTCTCTGTCAGTGCATGCAAGGGAGCAGCATGATGTGCAAAATCTCTGATGAACTTACGGTAATATGAGCAGAGACCTAAGAAAGCCCTGACTTCTGTGGGAGTGTTCGGGGTCGGCCAGTCTCTAACACTCTCCACATTCTTAGGGTCTGGTTGAATGCCATGCTTAGACACAACATGACCTAAAAATCGAACATGATCTCTGGCAAGGGAACATTTAGCAGGATTTAATTTCAGACCACTACCTTCAAATCGGGTGAAAACTTCCTCCAAGTGTTTAAGGTGCTCATCAAATGTGCGACTAAATATCAGGACATCATCCAGGTACACCAGACATGTCTTCCACGGCAACCCACGGAGCACCATCTCCATCAGCCTTTGAAACGTGGCTGGTGCATTTGTCAATCCCATAGGCATAACTTTAAAATGATAAAGCCCTGTGCCAGTGGTGAATGCTGTTTTCTCACGATCCTGCTCTGCTAATTCAACCTGCCAATAGCCATGCTGAAGGTCAATAGTGGAGAACCATGCAGCACCAGCTAGGGCATCCAATGCATCATCCACCCTAGGCAACGGATGTGAATCTTTAACAGTAACAGCATTGAGCTTCCTATAATCAAGGCAAAAGCGCCATGTCCCATCTTTTTTACGAACTAAAACTACTGGGGCTGCCCATGGACTGTAGCTTTCCTCGATTATGTCTGCTTTTAAAAGGGAGTCAACCTGCTTTTGTATTTCAACTCTCTGCTCTGGTGTAACTCTATATGCCCTCTGTTTGATTGGCGTGGCATCCCCTGTACGGATGTGGTGCTTGATCCTACCTGTGCGACCCCTATCCTCTGCATTTGCACTAAACACTGCAGAATATTTCTGTAGTAGTTGTTTTAAAGACTGGGCCTGACAGCGAGAAAGATTTGAGTCATCTATCTGCACTGGGGGTAGGTCTGTGTCGGTTAGCGATGAAGTAGCACAACACCTTTCCTCTATAAGAGAGGATTCAGAGGCAGAAAGGGATAAAAACTCACCCAAATGCTGGCCTGGATGGAGTGCCATGTCATCATTGGTGGTATTCATGATCCGAGCCATAATTAACCCATTATGTACCTTACTGACAGAGTGTGCCACCACAACATCACTAACAGGATTAGGTATGAGAACACCTACATAGTTGGAAGGTACAGGCAAAGCAGCTGTTGTTCCTGTAACACATGCAGTGATTATTGATTCACTCATAGCTGGAAGCTTAGTGGGGGCTAACACTGTGACATTACAACAGGCCATTTCATGGGAGTTAGGTAACAAATTAATCTGTGTGTTCCACAATTGAAGGGCGTTCCTGCTGAGGTCAAGAAGAGCACGGTGTTTGAGTAGGAAGTCCCATCCCAGTATTACTGGGTGAAAAGCTCCTCGCACAACATTAAATTCATGCTGCAGTGGTTCCTTTCCAACTCTCAGTCCCAGGATCAAATTGCCCAAAATATCCAAACATTGCCCATTGACTGAGCGAGCAAGCACAAAAGAGGTCTTCATGGGGCGTTTTTTTAGCGCTGGGTGAGATGTTCTGAACTCTTCACTCACAATAGAGATAGTAGAACCGGTATCCAGCAATGCAGGTACTTCAATGCCATCTATGATTATCAGGACACGAGCAGAAGGGGGGGTGTTGACAGCTGCAGGGAATGGCTGAGGAATAAGAGGCTTGGGTGTAGTAGCTGATGTTTGCCCCTCAACAGCAGCTAATAGTCGTTTCCCTGCTGGTTGAATCTTGAATACTCCGTCTCAGGAGACTTGAATCGAACACTCCGTCTGTAGTGGGGACTGGTGTCTCTAGACTGCCATGGAGATGGACTAGGGCTTCGCCGCCACCCGTCAGTGTCTGAACGTGAGTGCTGCCGGTCATATCGACGTTCTGGGGAAACATGTCGACCAAACCCCCTCGCATGGAATGCTTCACGTGAACTCACCGCAGGAGAAACAGAGCGCTGCCTACTATGACATGAGTCCTGGGCATATCGGTCAGGTGAGTTATATCCCATAGGGCGACGTTGAGCCTGGTGAAAGTGAGGTGAAGGGCTACGTGGTCGGCGTTGTGACCCATCCCTGGCAGAAGCTCTATCATACCGGGGATCAATGCGCTGAGTGAGATATGTGTTCTTCTCTTTTAATTGTTGCACCTCACTCTTCAAACTGTTCACTGTAAGAGTAAGCTGCTCCACAGCTTGAAGGAGTCTGTCTTCAGTGGGTTGAGAACAGACCATGGCCACTTTTTCAGGGGTTGAAGCAGTAGGAGGTGGCGGTGAATTTGAATTGAGCTGTAGTGCAATGCGTGCTCTCTCACATCGACTGGCAACTTGCAGTGCCGCCTCCATGGTTGTTGCACCCATTTCATGAATCTTAGTCTGCAAAGCTTGATCCACACCAGCGACAAATCTTCGAAATTTTTCCCCTTCAATTGCATTTGTGTCATAATCTGGAAAAGCTTCCATCACAAGGCGGGTAATATCTGCGCAGTACACCTCCAAGGATTCACCCTGCCGGCGTGGGCGAGCATTCACATATGTTTGAAAAAATGGTAATGTGTGTTTAGGGCCAAAAACGTCAAGAAGGTGTTTCTTCACCAATGCATAGTTGTTCTGGGTTGCAGGTGGCAAAGTGTCCCAATATAAAAATGCAGCATCAGACAAACGTGTTGGCAAGACGGCTGCTGAAACACCATCCACGTCAGCCCCAGGGGCATGCAACGCACGCACTGCTACTTCAAAACGACGACACCAATTGGTGAAAAGTACAGTGCCATCACCTTTAAAAACGGGCGGGAGTTCAATCTTCATTTTATTTGTTAAGACACTGGCGGCGGGGAGTTGCTCCTCTCGCACAGGTGCCCCTGGCTGATCCACATGTTCCATGTTCAGAGAAAGTGCACAAAACTCACCAAAAACCTAAGATAAGCTATCAAGCTGCATGCATCCAAGTGTCCTCTTCTCCAGCAAGGCGGCAGACAAAGAAATGAATTTCTCAAGCTCACCAATCGTCGGTCGAAGTGGAGGGAATAGCGATGAGATGCGTGGAATTTCGAGCAAACCGATTTTTTTTCTTTCGCCATGTAGGCCAGTCCACACAGCTCCGCTAAAATCTCAAAAATAGACAACTACAAAATCCACCCAAGCGCCGCCGCTGCCACCAAAATGTAACCTTTTGGGTTCGTTCAGGTGAAACTTATTTAACAGACGAACTGGAGGGAGACAAGGATGCTCTTGAACAGCTTTAATGGCTCACTTCTCAGTCTTCACTTTCACAACTCCAAACTCACTTCCCTGATCCTCCCAAAATCATAATATGTAAACATCCGTTTATATATAATAACTTAACTAAAATAAAGCTGCAAAATAGAAGTCCTAAATGAACTAGGTGAAATGTTGTTTATAACATCCAACAATAAAATATAACTCCTAATTTAATTAACAAAGAATGCTCCAGCTTACATCTGTAACGCATATTCAGAACGCTATTTTAAGGGCGCATGTGCTTGCCCGCACAGTATAGGACCTATAGGCTACACTTTACTTCTGTCGTCTTCACGAGAGATTTACACCAATTGTTTGGCAAGCCATATATAATTACAAGGAAAATAAAGTATTTACCACATGAGGAAATCATTGTGATATCCGTATCCAATACATTTTAAAACTAGGCATACATCTAGCGTACACAATTGACCCAAATAATTCAGGTTAATTGAAGCTGCGTGACATTTGATTTATTGTATGGCTTTGTTGCATTTATTTAATGCCAGTATTATTATAAATCTTGTAAACTCATCTTTGTGTATGTGGACTTTATTTATGTACCTTGGGTTTGGTCAGCTGGTGCACTGGCTTGGGTGCCGATTTCCATGCCCCCAAATCCCTGCAGGCTCTCAGGCGTGAGGATAGACGTGGCGATGTCCTCTGCTGCCGTCAGATCCTGGGTCGAGGCAGATCCACCTCCCGTGAAGGCACGAGAACGTGTGTTACCTTCCAGCTTGGATGTCCCACGTCTCCGGACGTCATTATAGCGTTTTCGGCAACGTTTTCGGGTGCCCCGTTGCAGAAACAATCACGGCAATATCTTGACATGCTTGCTTGACTTTGCTTACTTTTGGAGGGTTTCTCGCATCCCCATATATATCTATCTCCCGGCTTTTTACAAAGCCATACAATAAATCAAATGTCACGCAGCTTCAATTAACCTGAATCATTTGGGTCAATGTGTAGGCTACGCTAGATGTATGCCTAATTTTAAAATATCTTGGATATGGATATCACAATGATTTCCTCAAGTGGTAAATACTTTATTTTCCTTGTAATTATATATGGCTTGCCAAAAAATTGGTGTAAATCTCACGTCGGTCTCCTCGGCTGTGAACTTTTCCGGTCTTCCACCAGGTAATTCCGCCATCAAAATAACAAGCCGCTATGGACTATGCGCTCCTCGCTCTTAAAGGGAATGTGAAATGACGCTCGGATTGGTTTATTGCATATTACGCCCAAACTACACCTATGGCTGAGTAACCTCCTTTGGACCAACCCTTTTGACACTTGCGCTGGACGCAAGTGTGTTTTTTCCGCCGTTAAAATAGCAACTGCGCCATAGAGCCGCCCACACAGCTACTTGCGCTTGGCGCCGTCCTACTTGCGTTTCTGATCGGCAAGATAGGGCCCTACATGTGTAGAGAGAGAGTGACAGTTATAAGCAGCAGCACGGTGTTGAATAAAAGGACAACTGGTTTGGAACACGTCTCGTCTGATTGACTAACAGACATAAACATGGTGTCAGAAGTGGCCGTTTGCAAGTAAGGACGACGGAAGACCCGCGAATTGCAACGAGAGCCGTAAGAAAGTGAAAGTTTGCTGCGAGAGAAAAGTCCGGTCACTTAGCATCGAATACAAACCTAAAGTAATAATAAAAAAAAAGAATACAAACCTGGTGCCCAGACACGTCATGGATAAACTCACTCCACCCTCGTGCATGCAATTGACAGGTAATCTTGCCGACAATTGGAAGCGCTTTAAGCAAAGATTTAACATCTATTTGGCGGCTAGTAGAGCAGGGGGTGATGATGACAAACTGAAAGCGTCCATTTTCTTGCATGTCATTGGAGAAGATGTTCTGGACATTTATAATAGCTTTCAACTAGATGAAGACACACTGACGTTGACAGTTTTGATAGCCAAATTTGAAGAGTATTTTGTGCCTAGTCAGAACGTGACTTTTGAGCGGTACAAATTCTTCACTCATGACCAGAAACAAGGTGTACCGTTTGATCAGTATTTAGCAGAGCTCCACACGCTGAGCAAAACATGCGAGTTTGCACCTCTAAAGGACTCACTTGTCAAAGACAGAATAGTCTGTGGAATTTATGACAATGTGCTCAGAGAAAGACTGCTTCGTGAGACAGGACTGACATTAGAGAAGTGTGTTCTTACATGTAGAGCCGCAGAAACTACTCGTGCACAGGCCAAGGAGCTACGCAGAGGTGAAACAGCAGTGC
The DNA here is from genome assembly GCF_963457725.1 of Sprattus sprattus. Classification (NCBI taxonomy): domain Eukaryota; kingdom Metazoa; phylum Chordata; class Actinopteri; order Clupeiformes; family Clupeidae; genus Sprattus; species Sprattus sprattus. Next base: position 19,098,590 of record NC_137908.1, on the reverse strand, counting down.
ATGCAGTGGAAAAACACGAACGAAGGAAACCGGTTACCACACAAAGAGATGCAAGAGAGAAAGCTACAGAGTTTCAGTGTAGTAAATGTGGATACAGCCACAAGCCCGCATCATGCCAGCATATGGCAAGTCATGTAATACCTGTGGAAAGAATAATCACTTCTCAAAATGCTGCAGAGCAGACAAGGATAAAGGGAAAAAGATAAAGAAGAAAGTTTACGCAGTTGAAGAGGATAGTGATAGCGACAGTGACTTTGTTTGTGACGGTGTGCAGACTTGTGAGAAAGCAGACAAAGCGGAATGGATTGTACCTATAGAGGTAAATAAAACAGTAATACCATTCAAGCTTGATACAGGAGCCCAGGTAAACCTGCTATCGATGGAGGACTACAAAACCCTGACTGTGAGGAGCAAGATCCTTCCTGTAAAAATGAAAGTGACAGGATACACTGGAGACATCGTGCCAGTGAAAGGGAGCTGCATAGCAACCTTCAAAAGCAAAGGATGACAGATAAAGGCACAGCTACTGATCGTAGACAAGAGTGTACAACCAATCCTCGGACTCAGGGCATGTGAGAAGCTCAATCTGGTCAAAAGGGTGTTTGTAGTGACATCACAAAAGGCCCCAAACGACCACAACTCGCTCATGGAGGAGTACAGGGACTGTTTTGAAGGACTTGGATGTCTACCTGGACAACACAAGATACATGTGGACAAAAGCGTGTCCTCAGTTGTGCATCCCTGCAGGAAAGTCCCGTTCAAGCTGAGGGACAAGCTGAAAGTGGAGCTGGCGCGCATGGAGAAAATGGGGGTCATAAAGAAAATCGATAGGCCTACAGAATGGGTCAGTTCGCTGGTCATAGTGCAAAAGAAGACTGGTGCTTTGAGAATATGTCTCGATCCGAGGGATCTCAATAAGGCAATTAAAAGGGAACACTTCAAGTTGCCAACCAGAGAAGAAATCATGGCGCAGTTTGCTGGAGCAAAATGGTTAAGCAAGTTGGATGCTTCGTCAGGCTTCTGGCAGCTAAAGCTAGAAGAGGAGAGTTGGAAGCTTTGTACCTTTAACACGCCTGAGGGCAGGTACCGCTTTCTTCGTCTGCCATATGGCATCTTGTCAGCACCTGAGGTCTACCACAAAACCATTCACATGATATTTGAGCACATACCAGGAGTTGACACCATGATGGACGACATAATTTTGTGGGGGTCTACCCGAGAAGAACACGACACAAGACTGAGACAAGTGCTTGATAAGACAAGAGAGGTCAACTTAAGACTGAACAAGGACAAATGTGAGTTTGGAGTGAAAACACTTACCTTTGTGGGAGATGTTGTCAGTGAGGAGGGGGTGACGCCGGATCCAAGGAAGACATCAGCGATCAACAACATGCAGCGACCCCAGAATAAAGACGAGGTCAGACGGTGTCTGGGTATGGTAACGTACCTCGCCAAGTTCATACCACAGCTGTCAACACAATCTGCACCTCTCAGAAGCCTTCTCGATCAGAAAAATGAGTTTGTCTGGTCACATGAACAGGAACAATGCTTTCTGCAGCTGAAAAAGACTCTAACACAAGAACCTGTGCTGAAGTTCTACGATCCAGAGAGGAGCACCAGGATCTCTGCAGACGCATCACAGTACGGCCTGGGGGCGGTGGTACTACAACTGCATGCGGAGGAGAAGTGGCTGCCAGTCGCCTATGCATCCAGAGCCTTGACGAGTGCAGAGACCAGGTACGCTCAAATTGAGAAGGAACTTTTAGCGAGTATGTATGCGTGTGAAAGATTCCACCAATATGTTTATGGCCAAGCTTTTGAAGTAGAAACTGACCATAAGCCACTTGTGTCGATCATGTCCAAGCCGCTGAATGATTGCCCTGTAAGAATACAACGCATGTTGATAAGACTGCAAAAGTATGATGTACAGATGACATACACACCCGGAAAGTATATGTTCACAGCTGACACTCTGTCCAGGGCAGTGGACAAGGAGGAAAGTGCTGACAGCGAGACCTGCGCAGACATACAGGCATATGTGGATATGATTGTGACATCATTACCAGTTACAGCTGACTGAACCGAGCACATCAGAAAAGAAACTAATGAAGATGAAACCATGAAAGTACTTAAAGAGACAATACAGAAAGGATGGCCTAAAAGCAAAAGAGACTGTCCAAACACATTACAGGACTACTGGAATCACAGAGCAGAGCTTACAGTGGTGGATGACATCATTCTCAAAGGAAGCAAGTTGGTCATACCTCATTCACTACGGAAAACAATGCTCCAAAAGATACACGAAGGCCACTTAGGGGAAGTCAAATGCAAGCGCAGGGCCTGAGAGGTGATGTACTGGCCAAGAATCAATGACGACATTCACCAGACAACAGCATCTTGTGAACTTTGTCAAACCTACCGACCAAAACAACAGGCAGAGCCTCTGATGCCTCACCCCGTGCCTTACAGACCTTACTTTAAAGTAGGAGCTGACTTATTTGACTGTTATGGAAAGAGCTTCATTGTGGTCACAGACTACTTTTCTTATTATCCCGAAGTCGGACAACTGCAGTCAACATCAAGCAAAGCAGTCATCAGCTACCTTAAGACTGTGTTCGCGAGACACGGTGTCCCCTGTGAACTGTTTACAGACAATGGTCCACAATTCTCTAGCGGTGAGTTTGCTTCATTTGCCAAGGAATGGGGAATCCAGCATTCAACGTCAAGTCCTACTTACCCAAAATCCAATGGCCTGGCGGAAAGCTCTGTCAAGACAGTCAAAGGTCTGATGAAAAAGGCTGAGGACAGAGATGACTTTCAGAAAAGCTTACTGATCTATCGGAGCACGCCCCTCCAGAACGGCCTGTCACCAGCCCAGATGCTGATGGGTCGGCGTATTCGTTCAAACCTACCAATCAGCGAGGATTTGCTGACACCCAAGGGTGCACACAAGATCAGAAGGGAAAGAGTGAAGCAAAAGGAGGAACAAAAACGGCTGCATGACAGGACAGCAAAACGATTACCTACCTTGAAGCATGGAGACAGAGTACGTCTCAGAGACATCAACTCAGGCACATGGAGACTGATGGGACGCGTTGAGAAAGAAGTTGCTCCACGTTCCTACAGGGTCCAGACGGAGTGTGGACTGTCTCTAAGGAGAAATCGCACTGATCTTCAGCTACAACAGACTGATGAAGAAACAACAGCTCAGGAGAGGGAGATTCCGCAACACACTCAAGAATCTCCTGTACCAGTCAGCAGCGAACAAGACCACGCTGATAGTGGTCTGACAGTGGTGTCCACATCGCCAGCTGCTGAGAGACTTTCCAGACCTAGGAGGGAGATTAAGCCAACTCAGAGGTTGATTGAGAATTGCTGAAAAGAAACACTGACTGATTCATTATATGACTGTTTCTGGTTACATTACCTACCTTACTTACCTGTTGACCTGTGAAAAAAAAAAAAAAAAAAAAGGAACTGTTGAGTTTTTATGACAATGTTGAAATGTGAAACCTGACAATGTTACATGTTTAGGGCCTAGGGTTCTGAATGCTTAAGTAGGGGGAAATAGATAATGTTTACGAAAGTAAAGGATTATCATTTTGGTTAATGTTGTTACATAGAAACTTAGATTTCTTTATAGGGGAGAAAATGTGGTGTTATTTAGTACTCCAGTTCCCAGCATGCAGTAGAGTTAGGCATGCGCTGTTAGATGTTGAACACTACATGTGTAGAGAGAGAGTGACAGTTATAAGCAGCAGCACGGTGTTGAATAAAAGGACAACTGGTTTGGAACACGTCTCGTCTGATTGACTAACAGACATAACAGTGACCGCATGTACTCAGCTTAATAATACTTCCATCGCCGCAAGTCGATGTGGTGCTCCTTGGGCGACGGTAAGCTAAGCTTGGACACACAAAACGTGATGTTTTGGCCACTAAACTATCGCCCACTTCACAATAAACCAAGCAGCTTAATTTACAATTGTTTAGAAAAGCTCTCTAAAATAGCTGTGTAACTCACTTCTCTGGACAACGATTGAAAATAAAATGCACTGCTGATGATGTTTCAGACAGTAGGAAAAACTGTCGAGCAATTCAGATGTATCATTGTCTGTGCTGAATGTGTTTGGCCAAAATTCAATCAATGCTGACTTAAGCATGGATAGGGGTATTATCTGAAGTATTTAAAGCAGCATGCTCAGAGAAGCCTTCTCAACCTTTAGATGAAGTGTGACTTAATTTCCCTTTGGGGTCATGGCAAGATGAGGAGGAGTACAATATATCTGACCTCTTGTGAGAAAACAGTCCCCATGAAATTATATCCAAAGAAATAGATAAACAAACAAGCAAATAGCCTTATAATAAACAGGACTTATCGATTGGTGCTCAGAATAAATACAGGATGACATTAACATGTATTGAGGCTGGATACAATCTACATAACTGTAATAAGCCCCCAGCCCTAATTGACATGACACTCGGAAGAGATGGCCATTGATTATAATCTGACATCTGATACCCCAGAGACAAACATCATGCTCTTATTAGGAAAAAGAACAAATATAAAGTTATTATTATATTAGTATCTGTAGTAATAATGCACTAGCTATAGTTATAACTAGTAGGATGTTGACATTGTTGCACAGACACGTTGGAGGATGGTGCTGACATGTTTAGACAGAGGAGATTGCTCTGTCCAAGCTAACATGTTGGTAAGAAAATTCCACCACTGTACATATGATGTAAAAATCAATTTGTTTAGAGCCTACTGCACCCCTCTCTATACAGCTCCACTCTGGGTGAATTACAAGAAGGAGAGCTTGCGTAAATTGAAAGAAGCCTATAATGACTGTCTTAGGATACTCCTGAAGAAACCCAGGAGTACTAGAGCCAGTCAGCTGTTCTGTAATATGGGTCTTACCACCTTCATGGCCTTGTTGAGGAACCTTACTTTTAAGTTTATGTGTCGGCTGGACCGCTCTTCAAATGTTATAATTGATCTGATGACAGACCCTGGCCGCAGCTCTGTCAAGTACACATCTAAGATCTGGGAACACTGGCATAAGTGCCTTTTTTAGCCCTTCTTTCCTTGTGTATTTATATGTATTTATGATTGTATGTATGTATGTATATTTATATGTAATTTATTGATTATATGTATTGTACATCTTCCATGTGGGCCTTGAGCCTGTAATAAAGTTTAATAATAATTGTGCAATTCAAGTACATCCAACACTGAGTGATGGGGTTGTGCCCGATTATCCCCACTCATGGAATGCCTCTTGTCCAATCAGAAATCCATAAATTGTTTGACCGGACCTAACTGTTGTATAAATACGTTTTTTTTTTAAACAAACCATACATGCAATCTCACACAAAATTGCAATTATTTTTGAAAAGGCCTTAAAAAATTAAGTTGTTCATCTTGACATCTTGTGTTGGATTCTTGTTCAGTAAAATTTGTCCTTTGTTTTGCCATTTTGGTCTGCTTATTCGATTAAAAGCATCTCACATCATCAAGAATGCAATACAATGGTGTTGAATTTATGAACCCCATATTCTTGTAAACCCATGAGTGTGCATTAAGCGAGTACGCACTCATTAGATGTGTTTGATGGACAATTTGTTTTTATTTCTGAATTCGTCCTTTCTCCCAGTAAACCAAGAATGAGTTCGTTTTGTATTGTAATTCTGATACTGGTGGATGGGGACCACAGGCCAGAGAAGCAACTGTGTGGTTTCCTCTTTTCAAGACAACCTAATATAGCTGTTAAGTTGTTAATGAATGCACAAGTTGTCCTGTATAAGTTGGTCAGCTGTTCTGAACGTAGCACTTAACAATACCAGCGATGTGACTACAGTGGAATCATGCATACGCCTAGATATATGTACGTATACTGATATATACTGTAACTAGACATGCAACACTAAGCATGAGGTGATGGCAAGGTCCAAGTGCAGGACAGTTGTAACGAGTTGATGGGTTTCCAAATAGTGGTCTATTAGAAAACACACGTCTCAGAGCATATGATATGGCATACTTTACAATTACACATTCAAGGGCTAGAACCCTGAATATGTAGCTGCTCTATATTGAATTTGCTAAGAATGAGAGAGCTTTTATTATCACACAAAGTTATGATTCAATAATAATGTTAATATACCACAGTAGCATTTAACAATTTACAAATATGGAATTCTAATAGTTTCAAAATTCACAAATGTCATGTGATTCACAAATGTATTTCCTGATTCACATATAAATGCCACGTGGTTCACAAATGTAGACACTGATACATTTATTTACAGACTAACGAACTTGCATTTACAAACCCCTTGCCATTTGTGAACATCCTTGCATTTTTTTGTGGATTTTTGAGACTTTCCTGATGAAGCTTAACTCACAAATGCATGTTTTTCAAAGGGACATTCTCTGCAGCCTATCAGATGTCTCTTACGATTCCAGCCTACTACATTATAATGGACTTTTGGGTCAGAAAAAAAAGGAAGAAAACACATTCTGGTGTCTTCAATCTCAATTAGACAGTAGTAGAAAAGTTGTTCTGTTCTGTAAAAGCAATATTGAAGGAGTTGAAAAATTATAATTAAGGACCAGAGTTAATAATGATTGACAATAATCATTGATCCACTGAATCTTATATTAATGTGTATTTGTTGCTTTTAATTGGACTAAGGTTCAAATGTAAGAGTTTCTGGTTGAATATACTGTTAGATGAAATTACCTGAGAGAGGTGTGAATGAGTGCTCTCACCAATATGCATATTGTGCCTATGGCCAAATCACAGCCATGACGACATGCCTCCCCAGAACCCTTGCATGACACACGTATACACTGGCCTACTGGTATATTGAATTCAGTCGTGTTGTCATAGAAACACTAAGAGGCGTTTAACACTGCATTTTCAAGACGGGAATATTGTCATTCTGTATGAAAGGTGCAGAGGTGAAATAGGGGAGGGGTCGTTGTTGTTCAGACTCTGAGCAGGCAGCTGAGATAGTCACTCAGGCAGGATGACATTTGTGTAAAAGGCCTGCATGGTGGAGCAGGAGTGTGCACAGCAGCTAACCAAAATGAAGCAGAACTACTGTGGTGTCAGAACACACAAATCTGACATGATACGCACTTATATGTACATGATGCACACCAACTTGGCCCGAGTCTGAACATTGCTTTAAATGTGCACGGTTCACCGATCATTGTTTTTATGCCTCCTCTGTTTGTCTTCATGACATGATTATTGCGGGATCACTGTATTAAAAGGACTCCAGTCAAATAAGACAATGTGCAGAGAACACCATTAGTCTGTTTAGTCAAAGAGGCTGATGATGATGAGTAGAGGAGGCAAGATGATAACTTAAAAATGTGTCCCATTATTGGCAGGAAACAGCAGACCCACACCTTGGTCTTTCCTTTTATAGGCTAGCCCCCAGTTCGGCTTTAGGGTCCTACATGGGCTCACTCACAGTGGACCTTTGTTTTAGGGCGAGGCCAGATAAGGGTGCTAGCAGTGAATTAGCCCTTAGGGTTCAAAGCCTCTGTGAGCTTTCCTCTGTGGACAGCAGTCCTCTGTGGACAGGTTTGTCTGAAGGCACTTTGCCAACAAAAATTCCACAAGAGCCCACATGCAAAAGAGATCCCCACAAGGGGTTGTTAGGGCTACGTAATTCATTTATTGTTCACTTTCCTTTTCACTTTGTTTTGCTCTTAGTTTGATTATTAGATGAAGCTTGTAGGTTGAATTATTGTCTTTGTTAGTGTTTTCAAAATAGTTCCTCTGTGGTCAATGATCTGTGTAGTTGTCTTGATGTTGTCTTGATAGACTCTGTATATAATATTCAAAACAAGTGAGTATATAATACTTAGAATAAGTAAAGCCAATGTAAAGGAGTAAAATCACAGATGCACCATATATTGTTTGGTTAACCATATTAAAAAGTGACAAAGAAAGTCTTAACTGAGGGGAGCATGTGTTGACGCCAGAAATGGAGGGACACTCACGCCAAGGTACCAAAGAATATTTTATTTAAGATTTTACTCCACAGGCAATTCATATTTTATGAATGCATATGTTTTTTTCAGCTGGACTCTGTTTTCATTCCTCCTCACTTTTCCCCTGAAACAGAGTTTACAATACATAATCTTTGAAAGTCTTGCAAAAACAATGTATTCTTCTCCACATCTAATCTGTAGGCATTGTAGTTTAACTACTGCACTGCACTGTACTGTACAGTGACTATTGAAATTGTAAATGTACAAAAGCGAAATTTCATAGGAATCTTCCCTTACCTTGCCACCTTCACGGCTCTTGGCCCTGAGCTTGTTGACCTGGGACTCAGCAATGTCAGCACGTTCCTGAGCCTCCTCAAGTTCATGCTGCACCTTCCTGTGTCTGGTCAGGTGTGTGTTGGCCTGCTCCTCCTGTGAAAATATTTAGTACAGTACTTAACACACCATGCATACAAGTACCAGTACAAGTCCATAAATACAAGTAGTATTTCAGGGTAGTTTCAATGAACGACTTTAAATAAAGTGCCAGGTGAAAATTCTCATGAAATACATCTCTTCATGTGCTAAGACAATGGATTACCAAGAATCCACATTTTTTACTCACAGCTTCCTCAGCTTGGCTCTTGTAAGCCTTGACTTTCAGCTGCAGTTTGTCCACCAGATCCTGCAGTCTGGTTACATTCTTTTTGTCCTCCTCTGTCTTAGACATAAAATAGTCATTGTAAATAGGAATGATAATAATAATTTATGAAAATAATAATTCAGACATTTAGTAACATACCTGGTAGGTGAGCTCCTTGACTCTTCTCTCATATTTACGGACACCTTTAATAGCGTCTGTTCCACGCTTTTGTTCGTTTTCAATCTCAGACTCCAGCTCATGGACCTGAAATACAAATGTGAATGAATTATATATACATAGAAACAATCAGAATATCTTTGGTGCACCTGTAAAGGCATTTGTAATGGCTGTGTTGTCTCCACGATAGATTTAATGACAAAACAACTGTATGTTCTTTTAATGTGAGATATTTGTTTTGCAGCCAAACAGTGTAGCGAGGACAATAACAGAGAACAAATGCAGTCTGTATGCTGCAGCCACCTGTTGTCAAAAGTGCTACAGAATGGAATATGTGAGGGAGGTTAAGGCTTTTATTTCAGAAGAGCCATGTTTTCTCCTGTGTCTAGTGAGGACCTCTACTAAAGAGCCATGTTTTCTCCTGTGACTAATGAGGACCTTCTCTAAATTTGCTTCATACATGGTCTGTGTGCACCACAGCAAAAAACGCCTGTTCTAATGTTGAGAATTTCTAAATCTGTTTACTTTCCCATCTAATGGCTATTGAAAATGTAATGAATGACATAGCCTGTTAACTCCTGAAACAAAGCACAAAAGGCATTTACCAACAGGGACCATGACTAAATATTTATATACTAAAACTAAAACATACTACTGCATACATACTACAATGTATTTGAAGTTATTCACAGCTGCCCTTCCCAGTAGCCACTTAGGCTCTATACTTTGTGCTTAGACTCTAGGTGAACAGCTTTCACAGTATTGTTTTTGGCAGATACATTGCTTAAATTCAACAATAAGTAAGCTTCCTATTTTAGAGTACATCGATACTATGCATATTTGAGGCATTTTAGACAAGATTTAAGCTCATGAATGTATATGTATTTGAAATTGACTTTACATAACTTATTCAAAGGACTTTCAGTCAGTTCCTTGTTGTAAGCGACTTACCCTTGACTCTAGTTTTTGGAGTTGTTTTTTGCCACCCTTCAGGGCCAAGCTCTCAGCTTCATCCAGGCGGTGCTGCAGGTCCTTGACGGTGACCTCCAGGTTCTTCTTCATCCTCTCCAGGTGAGCACTGGTGTCCTGCTCCTTCTTCAGTTCCTCAGCCATCATAGCAGCCTAAAGATTTAAACCACACAGATATAGTCGGGTTGAAGTTGATGCTTTGAGCATATTCAACAAAGTTTTGTTGTTCTTCACATACGCATTCAGAGTGACACCTATTCAATCTGTCCCAGTGAATCATTGACTCACATCAGTGATGGCCTTCTTGGCCTTCTCCTCTGCATTTCTGGCCTCCTGGACAGTATCCTCCACCTCTCCCTGGATCTGAACAAGGTCGGCCTCTAGCTTCTTCTTGGTGTTGAGTAGGCTTGTGTTCTAAAGGAGGTATTAAAGATGTCAGTATGTATGCAGATGCTATAATTCAGTGGACACAATTTAAATACATCAAATTAACCTGGGAGTACAGTAGTCCAACACGATCGCTGGCATCCACCAGCTCCTGCTCGGCCACTTTGCGGCCTCTCTCTGTCTGCTCCAGAGCAGCTCTCAGCTCCTCAATCTCAGCTAGCATTAGGCCGTTCCTGCGCTCCACCATGGCAACCTGCTCCTTCATGTCTTCCTGTCCTCTGATAGCATCATCAAGGTGCAGTTGGGCATCCTGTTGGAAATTAAATTGATTGGGTAAAGCACTGCTGTCCTGCACTTTAAGTATTGGATGTAGAGCAGGTCTTCTGGTACCTTGAGCTGTCCTTGAACAGTTCTGAGCTGCTTCTGGGCTTCAGCTGCTTGGTGGTTAGCATGACTCAGCTGAATCTCCATCTCATTGAGGTCTCCCTCCATCTTCTTCTTGATTCTCAGGGCATCATTTCTGCTCCTAACCTCAGAGTCTAGAGTGCTCTGCATGCTTTCAATCACCCTCTGGCTGTTCCTCTTGATCTGCTCCATCTCCTCATCTTTCTCAGCCATCCTCCTGTCAATATCACTCTTGACCTCGGTGAGTTCAAGCTGAACTCGAAGAATCTTAGACTCCTCATGCTCAAGTGTGCCCTAAACATGAAATGAAAGTCATATCAAATGTACTAAAATAGATTATATTAAATACATCACAATGCTGTAAGAATATGAATAATGAATAATGTTTCAATATTAAAAAAATAACTGAAACAGATAAAAACCTCTGCTTCCTCAAGAGCAGACTGGATTTCTGCTTTCTCAATCTCCACTGACTTCTTGGACTTCTCCAGCTCATGGATACTCTTGCCAGTCTCACCAAGCTGCTCAGTGAGGTCTGAGATCTCCTCTGTAGGGATATTATGTTTGAAAGATGTATTCATATAATTGTCTACATACTAGTTTCTTAAGCTGTAGCTTATTGTGTTCCATATTTGTGCACTCTGGTAGTGTACCGTATAAATAAAGGTATATTTCAAGATTCACATACGCTGCAGGTTCTTGTTCTCCCTCTTCAGGGTCTCCAGATGATCCAGAGTCTCTTCATAGGAGTTCTTCATCTTGAAGAGCTCAGTGCTGAGAGAGCGAGCCTCTTTCTGAGAACCTTCCAGCTCAGACTGGCCCTCCTGATACTTCTGCTTCCATTCTGCCAGAACCTGGTATTAGGGGGGAAAAAATTATGTTTAAAAAAAAGAAATAATTTTCACATTCTATGATAATTCAACCATTATAAAGAAATATCTTCTTGTGGTTTACTTGCCCACCTTGTCAAAGTTCCTCTGTTTCTTATCAAGGTTGGCAGCCAGTGAGTTTGCCCTCTCTACATCAATCATGAGGTCCTCCACTTCACCCTGGAGTCTCTGCTTAGTCTTCTCCAGAGAGGCACACTTGGAGTTCGTAGCCTCAATACACTCCTCAGCATCTTGGAGACGCTGGGCAAGCTTTTTCCTAAATTGAATTAATATTTGAAAGAAATGTAAGTTAAACTCGGATTTTATCATCCTTTTAGAATGGCTAAACACGAAACACTTTTTTGACAGTTATACTTAAATCATGTCTTACTTGGCCTCCTCCAGCTCCTCAGTGCGTTGGATGGCATCAGTTTCATATCTGGCCCTCCACTGAGCCACCTCACTGTTGCCCTTGGACATTCCACGCTGTAACTCAGCCTTGGTCTCCTGCTCCTCTTCAAACTGCTCTCTGAGCATGTCACAGTCATGACGAGCTGATTGGGCAGCATGAGCCAAGGTATTCTTGGCCTTCAGAAAACAAGTATGTAACAATGTTAGGAACAATATTTCTTTATCTTTTATTTCTTCAATATTATTTAACTTATCTTACTTTGACTTCCTCCTCAATGTGTCTCTTCAACTCCTCAATCTGCTGAGTATAAGCTAGCTTGCCCCTGGTCAGCTGAGATACAAGAGCTTCCTTCTCCTCAATTTGGCGACCAAACTCACCTTTTTTGTGAAAAGAAAAGTTAAGTCACTGTGGAATAGTATTATACATTATTTGTCCACCACATTTTACTCACCATTCTCAGTCTGAAGCCTGGCTTTCTGCACATTTATATCATTCAGTTGACGAATATTTTCATCACTTTTGCTCTTCAGTTCACTAAGCTGGTCCTCAAGGGTTCGACACATCTTCTCCAGGTTTGCCTGAAAAAGAAAAGAAACATATTTGGTCAGAGTCATAAAAGGATTTACTAGAAATCTATTGCATCGTATTCATTTGTATTCATACCTTTGTCTTAGCAACCGACTCCATATTGCTGGATAGGTCATCAATCTCCATTTTGTATTCACTCTTCTCCTTTTCCAGCTTCTGCTTGACACGCTGAAGGTTGTCGATCTGCTCACCCAGTTCAGCTACACTATCGGCCTGCTTCTTGCGGAGAGCGGCCGCAGTAGCTTCATGCTGCAGGGTGGACTCTTCAAGATCACGACGCAGCTTCTGGAACTCTGTCTCACGCTTCTTATTCATCTCAATCTGAGCACTAGTGGCCCCTCCAGCCTCCTCAAGCCTCTCACTGATCTCCTCAAGTTCCCTGGAGACATCAGCTCTTTGCTTTTCCACTTTGGCCCGTGCTGCACGATCAGCTTCAATCTCCTCTTCCAGTTCCTCAATACGAGCCTATACAGAATCATGATCAGAGATTATAACACAGTTTGATTCTGATCGTCTATGGACAATGTCACAAAGTAAAAGCCAAAAGCTAAACATATTGTTTGGAAGGTAGCTTCAGTATTTTACTTGTTAACAATTTGACAATTTTTTTCTCCTGTAAATCAAGTTTAAACATGTATTCCAATGGTCAGCATAACCTCACCTGGAGTTCCTTAATTTTCTTTTGAAGTTGGGATCCAAGGGACTGTTCATCTTCAATCTTGCTCAGAAGTTGGCTGATTTCAAAGTCCTTCCTTTAAGGATTAAAATTAAATCAATGAATAATTTGTGATTATATGTAATGGCATGCTGGTGTTTTTTTTAATTAAATGAATATCCCTTACTTCTTGATCTTTTCTCCAGACTGCTGTTTATCATTCTCCAGATCCATTACGGATTCCTGTGCCAGTTTCAGGTCACCCTCAAGCTTTCTCTTGGCTCTTTCAAGATCCATGCGGAGTTTCTTCTCTTGCTCCAATGAGCCCTCCAGCTGTTGATGGAAAAATTGCATGGTCAAGTCCCTTTTTAGTTTTGACTTTCCTTACTAAGTATTGTCAATATGCAGTTGGCCTTCTCACATCATCCACTTGTTGTTCAAGTTTGGCCTTTGCTTTGGTCAGAGTGTTGACTTTGTCTTCCTCTGCTTGGAGATCATCCAAAGTCTGCTGGTGTGCCTCTTGGAGGGCTTTCTTCTCCTTGGTTAATTTAGCAATGCTCTCATCCTGAGAGACCATCTCCTCAGTCAGGTTTTTAACCTATGCAGATATAATTATACATTTTAACATGAACTCAACACCAACGTGTGTAAAATGAATCAAAGAATTTTGTCGAATGCGAACCTTATTTTCTGTGGCATGTTTTTCCTTCTCCACTTTGGCCAGGGTGAGCTCCAAGTCATCAATGTCTTTCTTTAGTTCAGAGCACTCATCCTCCAGTTTTCTCTTCTTGGCAGTCAGCTCAGCGTTGACCTCCTCCTCATCCTCCAGCCTCTCAGACGTCTCTTTCAATTTGGCCTCCATCTGGATCTTGCTCTTTATGAGACCCTCACATCTCTCTTCAGCATCTGAGAGGCTATCACCCTCCTGTTAATGTAAAATGTCCATTCTATAGTGACAAGGGAATTTTCATTTGTTCGGTCTTCCATACACCATGCATTGAGAAATATATATTGATGTTTTTCTCCTACTTACATCTTCCAGGACATTAAAGGACATTAAAACTACTCACAGAAGCTACAGCTAATTGCAGGTCATTCTTTTCCTGCAGTAGAGTGACCATCTTCTCTTCAAGATCCTTCTTCTTTGCCAGGGCCTTTGCGAGGTCCACTTTCATCTTGTCAAAGTCCTCCTTCATTGCTGCCATTTCCTTCTCAGTTTCAGCACTCTTCAGAAGAGGCTTGATCTTGAAGTACACCTTCATCCATGGCCAGTGTTTCACATTCATGAATGAACGAATGTTGTATTGGATAGTGAAGATTGCTTCCCTGTTGAGGGTTACATGAGTTACATAATTGTAAAAACTCAGCGATACACAAGTCTTAAGTGTATGCATCTCTCAGGTCTATGATCTCTCAGGTTTCATCTAGAGCTTACCTCCTCTCCAACATCTTGACATACTCCTTCCTCATAAGGAAGGCACGGCAGAGAGCCTGAGTCATTGTGACCAGAGCTGCCAGCTTCTCATCTCGCATCTCCTCAAGGGTACCAAGCAGACCTGCTTTGAAGAACACCTGTAAAAAGGGTTGACACATTTCACAACATTGTTAAGACAGAGGTCAAACTGCTTTAACATAGCTTTATGTTTCATTCACAACAGTAAGAAAGAAGTTTATTGCTAGGACATAACCATTTTGGATGGTAATGACATAATACTTAATGATCAACTTCCTACCTTAGTGTGCCCAAACTTGTACTGAGTGTGGTCTACATCAATGGAGCCTAAGAGCTTCTCTGCAGCTTTTTTGTTGTCAATGAACTGACCGTCTGGGATGACACTGGCATTCAATACTTTGTATCTGTATGAAATGGAATTTTCTTAATTAACTTGTCATTTATAAATTCTTATCCCAATAGGTTTGACCAATATGTCAACGTATTACGTACGTCACTGCAGTAATAATGCAAAAATACCTCTGCTTGAAGTCACTATATTGGATTCTGCTGGGGAAGCCCTTTCTGCAGATTCTAATACCCTCCAGCACACCATTACACCTCAGCTGGTGGATGACTAAGAAGTTCTCCATGAGACCTAAAACAGAATTATTACGTTACGCACAGAAGAGACTAAATTTGCAAATTAAAGAAAACCAAACTAAATCTTAGTCTGACCTGGGGTCTTCGACTCATTGGGAATCAGACAGCGCACAAAGTGAGGGTGGGTACTCCTCAGGTTGGTCATCAGCTTGCCCAGGTTCTCCTGCAGAAAGTAGTTTACATGTGAAATAGGAAGTGTCCCGGAGTTTCATTGAATGGTTTATTAGTTGACATGTATTGGAATGCCTGTCCTATCCCTGCCATTGACATGTTGACATTAGTCCACATGCATATTCTTTCATTATAGATTTGTAGTCACTTTTAAAAAAGTGGGAAAGGCAAAGAGAGTCTTATCATTGGGGATGGTGTGTTTTCTACTAATATTACTGCTGTGTACTAGGGATAAATTATTATAAGCATTATTTCTGTAGGGGATACATTGTCTACCAGGCAATATCGAATAATGAATCCCGACATGACGAAAAGGACCGCAGACACACAGCAGACGTGCAATGATAAAAGACATTCCTCAAAAATGTCTCTTTTTAAGTGATTATGTTACCGTTTATGGCTTGCGCTGAAAAGAAAAAAGTTTTTACACAAATAGAACTTTAAAGTTTCAGATGTTTCGTAGCAACATATTGCATACTGATTTCACGTTACAATGAATTTCCGTCATGAAAAGTAAACGGTCTACTTGCAGAAAGATATGAAATATGTGAATTAGAAGCACAAAACCAACGGTCACACATTTTTTGCATTGGCCATTATAAAGACATATCAGACCCCTGAACTTTTTGCAACATTCTGAGGATATGGATAATAAAGCCTAATGTCCATTACTGTCTAACACCTACAGAGTTCATACATACTGTTTCCTGCCTACCTCCTACACCATGAATTTGTCATAAACACATCAACTTCTTCAAAAAGCTGACCATACCCTAAACAGAGCAGACACAGTCTGGAAGGAACCACCCTTCTTCTTGCCTGCCTTCTTGCCAGCACCATCACCTGTTTGGGAAATAATGAAGTGATATAGTTATATACAATAAATATAACATACAATTAAATATTCAATATTTGTCTGAGACAATATTATGGGAATTGTCTGGAGGTGTTTATACCTTCAGCACCGGCATGAGATGCATACAAGAAGCACAGTAGTTTCATTGTAGACTTCTGGTACAGCTGCACAACAGAGTCATTCAGTGGGTCCTTGTTCTTGTCCAGCCATCCATTGATGCTGTAGTCCACAGTGCCAGCGTAGTGCACCAGGGAGAAGTGGGCGTCTGCTTTACCCTTTACTGGTTTTGGTTTCTCAAAGCACTTGTTTTTACCAAGATGCTGGTCATACAGCTTATTCTTGAAGGTGGTGTCTGATGCCTTTGGGAACATACACTCCTCTTCAAGGATGGAGAAGATGCCCATTGGCTGTTGAAGAAATGATTATTTGTAATATTTCAGTATGTCTTTGAGTGTATTCAAATTTGTCCTAAGGTTCTCTGGCCTCAGCCACTTTACCTTCTCAATAAGCTCAATGCAGGCAGCCAAGTCCATACCAAAGTCAATGAACTCCCACTCAATTCCTTCTTTCTTATATTCCTCTTGCTCCAGCACAAACATGTGGTGATTGAAGAACTGTTGCAGTTTCTCATTGGTGAAGTTGATGCACAGCTGCTCCAAGCTGTTGTACTGGTGTTAAAATAGGCAAAAACACAGACAAGCTTAGCAACAAACTAATGTGTATGAAGCTGATGTAATTATATCATTATGAATAGACATTCACTCACATCAAAGATCTCAAATCCAGCGATGTCCAGCACACCAATGAAGAACTGTCTTGGCTGCTTTGTGGCCAGCATCTCATTGATACGGACGACCATCCACAAGAACATCTTCTCATAGACTGATTTACACAGAGCCATAACAGAATTGTTGACCTAATTAAGAAAAGAAAAAACATATTAATGAAGATAGGATGACACAATCTGATACATTACTAATGCACAAATGCATAGATACGGTACCTGTGGTACAGTTTGGCTTTTGGTCACAAACTCATTTCCGACCTTCACTCTGGGGTAGCACAGAGCCTTCAGCATGTCAGCAGAGTTCAGGCCCATGAGGTACGCGATTTTATCAGCCACTAGATGAAAACAAAAGGTAGTCATCACTCAGTGCTTCATTAAGTATGGGCTGTTTCTGACCTTGGATGTGAGAGCTTGGAAGGGATGAAAAATAAAGGTACATAGAGAAAGTTGTCAAAAGTCTAATTATAAACAGGATTATGTGTCCAAGGCGAGATTACATACCGGTAGATGAATTGGCACCTTCAATACAATGGGCCAGAGAGCGTATGAAAGTTTTACTGAAATACTTGTTCAGGTTCCATTGCTCACCCTCATTGCCGTCAGGCTCAGCCTGCTCCTCTCTCTGCTTCTGCTTAAACTTCATGGTCCCATGATGCATCACAGCACCGGTAAGCTTGAAAATGCCCATTTTCTCCTCAGCCGTGAAACCCAAAATATCTATTGCAGTCTGACAGGACGAAAAAGTGTATGGGTTGATTGGATTCCTATCAAATTTGCTTGCTTAAATTGGCTTTGCTTTGCTTAAAAGTATTTTTGTTTGGTGTCTTACATCTGTAGCAATAAACTCCTCCACATCGTTGATACTCTTGACAGTGATTTCACCTTGACTGATCATAGGGAAATCATATGGGTTGGTGGTGATTAGAAGGCCCTCTGAAAACAGAACAAAGAAAAATATCATGTGACTTCTGAGAGGTTTACATAAACCAGTATTATTAACATTCTATCAGTAACATATCCCAGCTTATTACCAATCAGCTCAGGCTTGTGTCCAGTCTGAAGCTGGTAGAAGATGTGGTAGCTCCTCTCAGCTGATAGCTGGAATGTCACTCTTGACTTCTCCAGCAGATCTGTAATGTGTCATTTTCAATGGGATGTTATTATTTTGTTTCTAAATATAGGTTGGATGAATGACCACTCACAAGTGAAGAATGACCACTCACAAGTCTCAATGTCAGCAGAAGCCAGTTTGCCAGTTGTGCTGAAATGGATTCTGATGAATTTACCCTAAATAGTTTGTGATAGAAAAGAAAGGTAAAACAAAATAATTTTATCAACTGCATAATTCAAATAGTAATTCACTTCACCACTTCTATTCACTTCACCATTCATTTATTTTAAATACTTACAAATCGGGAGGAGTTGTCATTCCTCACAGTCTTGGCATTACCATAGGCCTCCAGTAGAGGGTTGGCTGCAATGATTTGATCCTCCAGTGACCCCTAGAAAAGATGTGAGGCCATTTAGCTATTTAGGGGCTGTTGACCTGACTCCCAATAACTGTATATTTATATTTACAGTTACTCACTTGACCTACAAAGGAGGAACAACACTACACAGTAGGAGATCTTGCAGTAAGCAGTACGTATTAAATATACTCAATAGGACAAAGTGCAAGGAGATCAGAATATACATATGTTTCTCCTACCCACCTTCATTTTGCTAGTGCTTTCCGCAGCTTTCTTTCCTCCAGACACTGCAATTGTTGCAAAGTACTGGATGACACGCTTGGTGTTTACAGTCTTCCCAGCACCAGATTCTCCACTAAGAATAAAAAAGTGAGAAATGGCATTGGTATGTGTATTTCATGCAGCTGAAATGTAAACAAGTATGATTATAACTTTTGTTATGGTTGAGGGTTACATACGTGATGAGGATAGACTGATTTTCACGATCTGGAAAAGAAAATAGTCTTTAATTTCCTTTATATACACATATATGATAGGGGGGGTTGCACTATGTCACACTATTGTCAGACTCCTAGGGCCTGGCTTCCACAAAGATCTACAAGGTGTCCAGATCTGATACATGTTATAGTGGAATTGTTTTTAAAATCTCACCTTGGAGCATGAACTGATAGGCATTATCAGAGATGGAGAAGATGTGGGGTGGAGCTTCAATTCTCTTCTTGCCCCTGTATGCGTTGACAACCGAAGCATCGTACACTGGGAGCCACTTGTAGGGGTTCACAGTGACACAGAACAGCCCAGAGTAGGTCTGTGAGGCAGAAACATAGTATACACTCAAATACAGTGGCATTTCATCTATTAAAGCAGAATCAAAGAGCTGGAGAAAAACTCACGTAGATCATCCATGCTGCATAACGCTCTTTGAGGTTGTACAGCACAGCAGGCTCGTGGAGGTGGGTCATCATGGCCATGTCCTCAAGTTTGTCATACTTGGGAGGATTCATGGGAAAGATCTCCTCCTCTTTCACGGTGAGAGTCTGTAAAAATCAAAGTATCCACTTTTAAAATACAATTTAGTATTTCAGAGATATTTGAAAGCATGTTCAGGCCAATGTATTATGTTCCACTTATATTTTGGACTTACAGGAAAGTCACAACAATGTCTGTACAAACAAAGGTAATTTACAGTATCATTGACAGTTACTCTATTTCAAAGAGAAGGTTATTAGCAGGATTATTATATTAAAAGGAAATGGTTACACTACGTTTCATGTGAAGATAATCCACAGAAGATGAAGTCAATCTCAAATTAAATCTCAATAACATAGGTCAGTTTCAATTATGTCATTATGGAGAAGGATAACTTATGTCACTGTCACTTACTTTGTTACACAGAGTTTTGACAGTGACTTTGCCACCCTCTCTTTTCTCAAGCACCCCTTTGAGGTACATCTCCTCCTTTTGAGTCACAAAGAAAGCTGTTTTGGCATCAAATGGTCGGGTCTGGGCCTCAATGCGCTCCCTCTCAGGTTTCCGGAGGTAAATGGCTGCTGCGCCAAAGCACTCCATCTCTGCGTCCCCCATGGTGGCGATTTACTGCAAAATGTCAATCAAGTTAAATAACTGGTTAAGGATTTTAACATTTGATGACAAACCACAGAAGACACGTACATATATTGTATGACTTTATAGATAAGTTCGTACTATTGAATTTTTTTATCATAATTAATTGTTGATTAAATTGTCAAACTTACTTTCTTTTCTTTTCTTTTGCAGGTTCTGCTGGTGCTGGATACTAAATTGAAATAGAAAACGACAACAGTCCATCAATTGAACCATAATTGTACTACAATACATACTGCTCCATACATTATACTGACAGTGTACTCAAAGGTTTTTTCTACTTCTGATAAGTATATAATAAGTATATTAATGGTCCTCAGTATGGCAAACTGGCTGTGAGCCACTATCTTACTCACCCAAGCCCCGGGTCCCTTGGAGCCTTGGAGGAGCTTGGAGCAGCCACGGTTATATAGGCATAACTGTTAAGGTCAGCTGAAGGGGCCACGCTGTATTTGGACATGGGTTTTACCGCTGTAAAAAGGATGACATGATTGTTTCAAACTGTGCTGTTATTTTTATCCCAGTGGTAATTGTAGCTGAAGGTTTGTATTGATGGTTAAATAGTTTCTGCAGTTATTTTTATTGACATTCATCCCTCGTTAATTGTATTACTTAGTTACATCATCAAACCGCATTGTTTATTTTGGAAATGGCTCGAGTTGTTTGAAGCTGAAAATTACGGGGCAAGGGCACTGAATATGCCTTCCACAAAACATCTCTTGAAATTAAAGCCCAAAAATAGCTAGAGCAGGAGACTTTTCATAATACAATGTTTGCCATAAACGGGTTGCACTGTTTATATAATTTGCTGTACTTGCTCTTTGCCAAAGATGAATCCGTGCAAAGGATTTTGTCACCTCTCTAGAGTCTGGCTGTGGAGGAGCTCCTAAATGACCGGCTGTTCCTCTGGCACTAGCACATCTAGCTCATTTATCACTTAATATTCTCTGACTTGGTAGCCTTAATAACAAGAACATGCTGGAATTATGATCTGATACCCAGTTCATATTTATGAAATTCGTATTGTTTAAAAAAATGTATTTGTTCATAATAACATGTTTAATCTAAATAATGTATTCTTAGTTGGTGCTAGTTTAGTGTATCTTCTGTCTTCTCGGAATAGAAATATGAAAAAAAAAATAAAAATCAAGGACTTGACCTTGCCCTTGACCTTTGATAGCATCTCTTTTGAACAGCTGTGAATACCTTTCACCATATTTGTCTGTGGTCCAAGCTCTGGGCATTGTACCCAAGCTGTCATTGCGCCTCTTCTTTCACCAGCTCCATCAGTTTTACCCTGAAGACAAGGATGAAGGATCCTGGTAAGACAGATTGATTGACTTTGAGATGTTATTGTCATTGTTGTGATATTTTAATAAATCAATGCAAACAAGCAAAACAAACTTATTAA
The DNA here is from genome assembly GCF_963457725.1 of Sprattus sprattus. Taxonomy (NCBI): domain Eukaryota; kingdom Metazoa; phylum Chordata; class Actinopteri; order Clupeiformes; family Clupeidae; genus Sprattus; species Sprattus sprattus. Next base: position 19,077,062 of record NC_137908.1, on the reverse strand, counting down.
GGGAAATTAATGGGAATGTTTTTTTTAAAAAATGCATTGAAGATTTTTGACGTAACAGTCAGGAACAATAGATGCTAAAAAGACAGCGCCGTCTGAGGATTTCCAACAACTGCTCCCTTCACAATGGAGTACATTTTTACACCCAGACAGCTGACAATGTATTGTTCGTTACCACAATTGCAGTGCCTTCATATATTGTGTTTTCTTGTCTGTCCATCACTAAAGGATAGATCCAGAGGTAAACCATAATTTAATTGAACCATCTGTTAATATAATGTAAATAAATAAATACTGTTACACATTTACCCACTTGTTGGGGTTGTGTGCTAATGACAAAAGTAATAAACTGTTAATCATGAGCTGTTGTTCTTAATTACATTGCTTGTTTTGCATTGTTTTTAAATACCTGAGGACATTCACATTCACTTAGTTTAATGTTTTTACTTCCGTTATGTCCAAAAATATCCATCACAGAGGTATTTTTTATTTTGTTCCTAATGAAACACCTGCAGCATTTCCTCACTACACATGTGAAGTGGAAGTCCCTATATATGATACCTTATTAGTGTGAAATGCCCGAGGAGAATGCCCCTTGCATGATTTAAATTAATAACTGTTTTAAAGAGGGACAGAATATGTCTTAAAACGTATAATTCTTAAATAGTTCCTTTTATAATTCTTGACAATACACCTGAAAAGTCTGCGTAGATCTACGCTCTACTGTAGCCCCACCCCCAATTCCTAGAGAGAGACAGCTGCACCACGATAAAAAGCCCTAATTTTACACCATGCAGGTTAAAAAAAACAAAAACATTTTAATCAATGAATGAAAAAACATTTGAACAATTAAATATATCTGGCTCACCATGAGCCTATAATACTATCCTTTGAATGTGATGCCCTCACATTTCAGAAGTCAGACTCAGGACATCCAGATATTTACAAGCATTTGGACAATGAGTCGACAGAAGATCATCTTCAGATTTTTCTCCACCAGACAGATTATGCCTTTCTGGTCCAAGTGAAGAACAGAAGATTCCACAGCGGTTACAAATAATGCCCATTGGAGTTTATTCACTTGCAAATATGTGCCACTCAACATTTCACCCCTTACAGCCGTTTCATGGATGAAGCTGTGCTATAAATAGCCATGGTTATCCCATGCCATTCTGCATGACAGCGCAAATGAAATTATACTGAAGGAAGTAAGGACATGAAAGTGGATGGGACACTGCTGAGATTTTAAGCTGTGAGGCCATTTTGGACAAAAGCAACGCTGCTGGAGCAGTGACTATAAAGTTATTGAGTTACAATAGGGTTCTTGATTGATAATAAAGTTCTCGAGTGATGCCAGTAATGCAAAATCCATGATACAGGTACAGGTCTGGGAACAGTATCTCAACGCAGCACATTGGTTTTTGCGTATAATGCGACATATATTTCTTGATCGTAAATGTTATTCCTGTTTGATGTAATTCTAATGCTATAATTATGAAGCGCTGTTCGGGACATTGTTATTTTGTTAGTTTTTTTTCACTTTGTCCATATGCAGGCAAGCAACAGCAAATTGTTTGAAAAGATCATTAAAAGTGAACAAAGGACCATATATGACTTCTAACAGCACCCTGAATTGTATGTTCAGCAGATATCAGTTACAAGGAATTTTCTTCCAGAAATATCTGTCCTTAAGACATATTCATATCTGCATTGTAAAAATGGTTTGGCTAGTCCCTGGCCTACTGGAAGATCCCATCTTGACAGATGTGTCACTGAAAGCCCTGCTGGCCCCTCCATCCATAGTCTTTGTCTGGGAGTTTATTTTTATCCCAGTCTAGGCAGTCAAGGCCAGTCAGGACAGTGTAAACTCATGTATACTGGCCTCTCAACTAATGTAATTTGAGTAGATAGTGTTTTTTAAGTGCATGACTAAATATGCCAATGTACTGTTCACAAGTAAATGTAACTGTCAGGGAAACATTTACAGTACAGGGCTTTATTATTAACTTTCCTTTATGAGATATGAATAAAGGCCATCTTTATTTTCTTAATTTCTATTTCTCAATATATCCCAAACATACTGTATTGCTGTACACATTTACATTTGGTCAGTGTGTGTGCACCCAGGGAATCCAACAATACCAAAACTGTAAGTACAACTTGACCCGAATTCAAACCCAAACTAAAACCCTAACAGTATCCCCCACCTTGACCCCTACCCTGTGTGTTTTATGGAGCATAATACACATTGCTATAGCCTGCAACCCAATTGGAATTTGTTAAAATTCCTGTTATGATTGATTTCAAGGATTATAGTGTGTGTGCCGTAAAAAGGTAGATTTGAAGGCTGCAGCTGCTTGTTCCATCCTGCACCTACCCCCTTGACCCCCTGACCTTTTGCGTTCTGTTTGGCTGTGTACTGTTTTCTTCTTTTGTTACTGTTGTGTGTGTTGCCTTGTCATTATCAAGGTTATTGAGAGCAGTTGGAAGAGGAGCACCAGAAGATGCAGTAGTAGTTGTAGAGGTAGAAATAGGCCTACATATCATGCATGTCATTAGTAAACACACAATATTGACCCAACCAGGATTGACCTATTTACTGATCACATTGGGCTAACAGGACCCAGCTTTTTCTTATTCCTATTTCCAAGTCATTTCAGAACAGCTGAGAAGTATTCTGAGTTCAAAGATTGTAAACTTGAACATGAACTAGATTGAGTTCATGGCCAACTTTAAAAGTCAATCAATTCCTTGCTGATACAGTGATTCACCAGGTAAGTAGGGTAGGTAAGTGTGAAAATCTGTTCTCTGCAAACGTATTACTCTCAGCTGTAACATGAATATTTCTTTCTATTTAATGGATTTCATGAATAGGATTATTTTCAGAAGAAACCATAACTTAAAATAAACAATCCAGATATTGACCTATAGGTGTTCATGCAAAGTTCCCATTTATTTTTTTCTCTTATTGCATCCTTTGACCAAAACTAATACCACAAAACTTGAAGTATTTTATGGGTCAATGACCCATAAGATACTTCAAGTTTTGTGGTATTAGTTCAACTCTAAATTTCTTAATGCCAAATGGGTCTATATTTGGTTAATTGCGGAAGATTGTACTCTACACAGATTTATAAAAAAAAAAAAAAAAATGAAAAGGGTAAAAATAGAGCTAGAATGAGTTGGCAAGGTTGGGTGGATCAATTAAATTCAGTTATGACATATAGCGCTTTGCAAACGCCATTTAACTGTAGAGGAATCAAATAAGTAAATGTTGATCACTGGCAAAGTGCATGAAAATATCATCAGGTGACATGTAAACCCTGGCCCTGGCCTTGGCTCTGGCCTTGGCCCTGGCCCTTCTGAATGTACCATCAGGGGAGATTTAAGCCCTGGCCCCGGGCTTGGCCCTGCTAAATGCTTGTGAAAAAGACACAGGAGACACTACCCCTCCTAGGCTATTTTTTATGTGCAAGGATAGTGTGGTCACCTAAAGTAGGTTGCAAACTTGGCAAACATTGTTCTAAGATCTCTAAAATCTCTGGGGGAATCAGAAGCTTTTAGGGAATGTAATTGGTTATATGACACAACCACTTTGAGTTCATTCCTTTTCTTAGGCCAAAGCTCTTGAGGCCATTGAGTCCTGGCCCACCCAGCACCACCCATGCCAAATTCACTTCAGGCCAGGATATTTTAAGAATGTGGCTATAAAGACAGAGCTGTTGACAACGTGGTTTAACGTACCAAAGATAGGTTCGGGTGATGACAGCTAGTTAACGTCTACGTCCGGGATAGAATCAATGCTTCACGGTGCAGCAGTATTGGTCAAAAGCCATTCTGGCTTCGTTATTTGTAATATTCCTGTACATGTGAACTAGTTTTTCTGTCTTGTTTATTTTCTACTACCAGCAACAGTGTATTTCAAAGCATACTGAGCATGACTCTGAATGCCGAGTGGAAGTCTGGGGACTCAACACCATTGGATTTTATAAACTTATATTAATGTACAAACATTGGGGGGGGGGGGGGGGGGAATTATAAATGCCCAGGTCTTGTCCTGCCCCTGAAAACAGTGAACTGGAGCATCCATCTTGCTAAATAGGCTGTATTATTCGTATGTCACTGGTTAGTGTAGTACAGTACAGTGCACTGTTGAAGACAGCAGAGAGAGAGAGAGATATAGGGCATAGCTACTCTAAATCATCCCCTCAAGCTTGACCTATTGGAGTCCATGCTTCTTTAAATCCTCCCAAACAGCTAAAATCAGCCTAATCCTGCTACAAATACATGTGTAGGAGGCAGTTGTGCTTTGTGTGTGGAGGGTATAAATATTCCCAAAGTAGCTCTCTGTTATGTGCAATCAATAGAACCAGAAGCAGTGTGTTAACCACGTCAAAGATCAGCTCCATAATAACTCACCATTGCAGAGGTTGACACTACTAAGGCCTGGGAGCACTACCTTGCAAACAGACACAGCTCACAGTGCACAATTAGAGAGAAGACCCTGTAGATAGAACATGTCAGGCATACATCAGCTGAGCACAAAATGTGTGGCAGAAAAAACAATGGCCATATCTCATCCCACCGGTAAGATGTCACAAATCATCATAGTAAATAAGACTGGGTCCCATATTTGTATATTTTGCGTTTGAGTAGGTGTTCCTGTAGTGCAAATGAGTTGAGTAAGATGAGCACCAGTGTCATGGATTAGATCCCCAGAAAGCTTTTCCATTTATATCATGTATGATCTACTTGTACTATAAAACGCATAGGAAGAATGCTCCTCTTAATAAATATATCTAAATGCTGCAGATTTTTTATAATTTTGCCAACAAGTCCTTGGTTTTTCTGTATGAAAAAGTGAAATAGTCTTGGTGATTACTTCACGTGTGCGTTCTTTAAGAAGGCAGCCTAGTCTTGCAAACAGACGTTTCAATGCAAAATATAACCATTCAATTATGGCAATTCATCAGCTGACATACTGTATGTGTTGCCATTTCATGCAATGCAACCTGGGATGTGACTGTGTGGAAGAGTGAAAGAAACTAGAAATAAGTTATGGAAAGTAAAGGACAATTAGCATAGAAACTCAAAACTAGAAGATCTGCATTTTAGGATGAAGGAAGACTACCATAATTTGGCAATTAGAGAATGCAAAATCAGCACAACAGCTGAGTAAAGCAACTGTCCCCCAATTTAAGTGGCCATGGCAACACACAAACCAATGTAGATGGCTCCTCCCAATGACAGAATGAGGGTTGGGGTGGGGTGAGGGCAGAGAGCAGAGATTCATCCCCTAAAATGCCTACATTAAAAAGAGAAAGAAAAAAGCAAATAATACAAAACCACAAATCAGCGCTGAAAAATATCTTAAAAATATTTGACAATATATTAAGTGACATGTCTGACATGTTAAAGGCAGGTGATGGGAATGTTTGCCATTACACATTATTATGTTAAACTTCTACCCTGTTGAGGACGTATATAAAACTTTAGATCATAGAGTAACAACTTAACTCTTATTATACAACATGGACTTCTCTGTCCTCCAGCAAGGACTCTCCCACCATCTGGATGGCCATTGGTGTGACATTCCCCTGCCTTGTCACAGGGTGGCAGCAACACCGCAAAGGTGGGAAGTTGGCGACTTAAGGGTCAGTTAAGACACATGAGTTAAGACTAGAAAGGCATGGTGCTAGCAACAAGGTCACATTCACTTACCAAGGAGTTCAAGTAGCCCAGATAGAATTATTGCCTACGCAGTTGTCACTTCAGACAGAGGTGTAGAGTAGATTACTACAAATATAAATGGAGTGGGGAATGTTGAGAAATTGCAGCCAAAGTTAACAAGGCTTCCTATGAGCAAATGTGTTGGTAATATGTTTCACACCAAGAAGTGATAATATGACCTCATCATTAGAGTCGAAGAGAAGTAATACTATACCACATGAGTTGCATATGGTTGCTGGATTAACAGTTGCTTCAGCAATTTAGAGGTGGATTCTTAAGACATCTCCATGTCCATTCTCAAACAGTCCTCAGAAAGTAGAACCGTGTATGAACTATACTTAGTGCTATCCTAGGCCTATTTTATTATCTCCAACATGTTTTCTACATTTGCCTACAAGTCCAGCCATTAGCAGGCACCTAATATGGACACTGATGTTTGATGCTTAAAATCTAACAGCTGTTACTATTCACTTCCTCTGACCGTAAATTAGCTAATGTGTGTATATCATGTATCATAATGCAACAATCATGCTGACATATAGTCAATTATATATTATATATCTGTTGATGATATTAGACCAGTAATGTATTTTTATGTTAACCATTGTTTTGGGCATATTATACATCCACAGGGGTGAAGTAGGAACCTAAATGTATATTCTATTTATGTATTCTATTTTAAATCTTAAATCGTTATGCACTCTATCCCTGTTTTAATGTTCACTTTATTTTATTAAATGCACCCTATCTTGTGTTTTATGTGTATTTGATGTCTATTTTTATGTGGATCACTGGGCATGTATATTGTTTGTGCACATCATTTATTCCCTGTTATACACTTTAAATTTAAGATGGAAGCCCAACTTTCTTTGCACTGGCCAATAATGGTGTCTTTGGTGTCAGAAAGATTTAAGCTACATGATTAAAGCAATATGCAATTCATCAACGATATTACTAACCGGCGGTATGTTTATGTTGTCACAGACTGATAAAATCAGACTGGTAAAACAACATAACTGTAGTTATATTACCTCTATTATGTGTGTGTGTGTATATATGGCCATTTAAATAGTTTACAAGATCAGAAAATGACATTGTTGTAACATATACCCTCCAGATTTGTTTCTTTGTTTATTGAGTCATTCTGTTCTTCTATTTAGAAGATCAAATATTAACAAACAAATATGTGTGTCTGTCTGAACAATCATTGCAATTTCAAAGTTATAATAACTGGTCTGAGTCTGCCATCTACTGGCAATTGTAATGAACAGTTAACCTTTAAAGAAGTGATCCTTTTGGCAAACTGCAGGCCCTCCTTACTGAGATGTTTTTTTTTTTTTTATCAATGTAGCTTTTAAAACCTGACTTCCTTCGTCACAACACTAAAGGAAAACAAAAGCAGACTTACACTTGAGTCAAGGTTTATTGTTTGACTCCCATTGATGTCTGGTCTATCAGGTAACCCCTTTCCAGTCAGGTGACTGGTCTTAACCAATCATTAGGCTACCATCATATTATCGTTAGTATTACTTCTTTAATTAATAAGTAGTATTACTAACTATACGGATCAACCCTTCCACTTGTCTACCATAAATGCCCTCTTTAATCCGAATGATCATTCATTTTTGCTTAACTGTTAATAGGTCCTTACACTAAATGTGAGCTATACGGAGCTATACTGATACTTGCTCACATTATGGTAAAGACTTATAGGACATGAGTATACAACCATAGCTCAGCTGGTAGTTCAGTGTTTCCTCTCACACGAGTTAGCACTTGAACTGCTTAAGTGCTAGATTGCTTTGGTACAGCAAAACAAGCATAGGCTAATGGTCATGTATTTTAATCATGATAGTTGTAATATGAACATAGTATTCATTTTGATCTTTACAGCCCCTCTATTACACTTAATGCTATTGAAAAGGTACCAGCAATGTAAAAAAAACAGATGGTTAAATTAACAAGACAATTAAAAGAAAGCAGGCAGAAAGAAACAAAAATCTCAATAGGAAATTAACACATATTGCAGTTTTAGGGGAAATAAATGAAGCACTCAGTGTTCTTCTGAGGCATTAATTGCAGTGAGAGACATTCGGCGGGAGAGACTACTTACCTGATGCCAACACAACTTCCACGTCTTCTGCTTGTAGCATCAATTCAGGGGGGCAGAGGGGAAATGAAGAGATGAAAAGGCATGATCTGATCTCTGTGTAGTGATTATATACTGCATCCACATAACAATGAGGGAGAACGGTAATTCTCAGATGAATTCCAATCCATTTATACACACGCCTAAAATGACAACACTTTGCCTCTGGTTTAGACCACCTCAGACACTCAGATCACCACTCAAATGGATACTTACATCATCTTGGGTTTTGTTTTCACAAGACATTCATAAGACAGTTATTGGTTGTTTCATTTTCTCAAGCATCTTAGGTCTTTACACAGAATTGCCTAAAAAATGTTTTAACTATAAAGTTGTGTTAACATAAAATATAGTCACATCTATCACAAGAAGAACACAAATAACAGAAAATGTACCATTGGTTTTTAGTAAGAAAGCAGACAAAAGGCCACTTACTTGATGTGGTGCCTTCCGTGCTTCCGTGCTCCGCTCAACGCTATTCAAACGGTAGCAGCTGCTAAAGAAAGCCATGAAGTGATTGGGTTCATCGGTTTGTTAATGAAACACAAAGTCCCAGAGCAGCACAGCTACATTTACACAATAAGCCTCTCCAGCATGTTGTCACTGTGATGGACACTAGACTAGAAACAACTAGGCTGCTATATTTGTATTTTTTCCAAATAAGAATGTTCCACTGTGGAGGAGAGATCAGGTATCACATTTGTATTGAACCAACCAACCCACTATACCACAGATGTAACTACTTCAGAATTTCCTCCTCCCTTGTCTGCCAGTAATATATCACCTTCCCCAGGGATAATACACTCCACGGTCTGTGAAATCTTCCTATCTTACGCCATGATCCCTTGTGTGCTACATTTGAAATTCTTGGCAAAATGATGAAAGGAAGGTCACACTGTGGCACCAGTCTAGAACTTTTCTGCTTTGAGAGTAGCTCATTTCATAAGGTCAACATATTTTTTCAGCTGAATTTATTTTGTGCGTTTAAAAGGAAATGGACAGGTTTGTGAAAATGGTTAAATTCCACACTTGTTTTAAGCCAAGTATTTATTACTGTAGGCACTTTTTAAATTGATTCTTGATGCCTGCATACAATATTGTACTGAGTGACACAGAAAGACCGGTGCTGTGAATTAGCGATCCATTAATGCTAAGCCAATTCAAAAATAGAGCTAAACAATAGCAGCTGCCAGGAGAATCATCTTACATCCCTTACTGACGGCAAATGTGTTAACCCCCTTGTGTATTAACAGTTGAAAATCCATTCCAAAAAAGCAACAATGCAATGAGTCTACAGACATCTGAAGATGCATTATGAAGCATGTTTAAAGTAACCGGCTGTAGGTCAAAAGACAACTGGCCTCTATTTCTATGTCTGGGGCACATGGACACAGATGAGCCTGTACTCATACTGCAAGGACACAAAGACTCAAGAAGGGCTGATGCCTGGGATGTTTCTCCCACTCCATCACTTTAAGGGTGGAGAGGGATATGACCACAGCTGTCTTTGCAACAGAGAAGTGTAATCCCTTGGATGTTTTGTCTATCCGTAAGGCTTTTATTTCTTTGTAAAATGTAAAACGTGCAGGCCTTTGCAACAGTACACGGGTGACATTTTAAGGCTCCCTCACAGCTAAATGAAGCATCTCTATTGTGCTAGGGGACATTAAAAATTTGGGATAGCCCTAAGCTGGAGGCAATTTAATGATGTGACCTTGGGTCCCTGAAAATCAGTAGCTTATTCACAGCTTTTCACTAAAAGTCTTTTAAAAGCCCCATTGAAATATTCTTGTCCATGTCATCCGTCAGTAAACCTTACCAAATGTCCTCTCCAATGGCTTTTTCCCTATTTAGTACGGAAAACATATAAGAATGTTATAAAAGTAATCATATGTATGGTCAAAATGTTGTCTGAAGTACAGATTTCTGCTGTTTGATACACAACCAACATACAAATATTCAACAAAGTTAAACGGTCATGCATATAACATATACTAACTAGTAACTAGAAATCACAAAGAGGAAAACAATTGCACAAATCATAGTTTGTCAATGTATGTATATAGTATACTGTATTTATGCTTTTGTATAAATATAGTTTCATTATATTTCATTGCTTTGCTAAGCTATGCTTGACACACCCTTAAACTATAATGGCTTGAACTGTCCAAACACAACAAAGTGTCATATCATCTGTAGGCTTCTAATGAGCTCTTAAGTGATGCTGTGCATGATTTATCATCGGATAAAAATAATGTCACTGTTGAAGTAGGAAGATGATACTTGAAGGAGATGCTTAAGCAGCCACAGAGGAAATTCATGACCAAGTAGAGAAAAGGGACCCTGCCGGGGAAGCCCTTGTGCCACTATAAAAAGAGCTGCCGCCCCAGACCACTCCAGCAAAAGGCACAGAGCAAAGGTGAGTGGCGTTTGAGTTTAAGTTAGAGATTTGATTGTTTTGTGCGATCACACAAACCTTTTGTTATGTAGCTATTTACTGCATTATACCAATAGCTAGTTAAAAAGGTAGTGTTGTTTGCCATCTTATTGCTAAAGGAAACAGCTTTTTGATTTATTTTTTAAATGCTTTTAGTTTAAACTCCCTGAGCCTCCCTTTCTTTTAAATCAGACATTTCTTGTCTTTTTCCAGTACACTGAGGCTACAGAGAAGGTCTCCGGTGACATCAAACAGGGTAATTTATGATAAAATATCAGGACTGTAAATATGAATATGAAATGTATGGGTATTGAAAAACTATATAGTTTAATCCTTCTTTGATAAAACAATAAAACATTGGTCAGTTTTCTATGGCCAGCATGTTTTCATGACAGGAAACAAGACACATTTTCCTCTTGTAGGTAAACTAGAGTTCTCTTTACTTGTCATGTTCAGAACTCCCAATACACACGACAGGCAGATGATTGCTATGATTGGTTGCACGTGTCCTTGTCCTGATTGGTTAGGTCTCAAAGGACCATTTCATTCATTCGACTAAGACACTGTCTTCAGTATGCGGCATGGGAGAGAACAGTTTCTTGTCACAGAATTGTCAGAAAGATTTGGTCAGATATGAAAAGAGATTATCAAAATCTTGACCCTATCTTGAATTATAAAGTTGGTGTTGCAGATTAACACCCAGGGCTATTGTGGAAATCAGCTGTAGAAGCGAGCATTAGTCATAATGTGAACTTATTTAGCTAAAAACAATATAGTAAATATATTCATTATAAAAGACAACAATGCCTGGCATGTGGAAGTTCGGAATCAAGCTTCTCATTAGCAAATCCTAAAAGAAATGGATAGATTGAAAAGATAGATAGAATTCAGAAATTCAAGATTTCACAACTTAACCTACAACTTGTATCTGACCGTAGAGCCAAGATGGGGGACGCAGAGATGGAGTGCTTCGGCCCAGCGGCCATTTACCTCCGGAAACCTGAGAGGGAGCGCATTGAGGCCCAGACCCGACCATTTGATGCCAAAACATCTTACTTTGTGGTAGAAAAAGATGAGATGTACCTTAAAGGGGTTCTCCAGAGCAGAGAGGGTGGCAAAGTCACTGTCAAAACTCTGTGTGAGAAAGTGAGTAATCTTAGACACTACTCAGACTACTGAGTGTGCACGTCTGAAATATCAGCTCACGCCTGTGGTTGTAATTTTGTAATTCATATTTTCACAGGTGCTCACCGTCAAAGAGGATGATATACACCCCATGAATCCTCCAAAATATGACAAAATTGAGGACATGGCCATGATGACCCACCTCAATGAGCCAACTGTGCTGTATAACCTCAAAGAGCGTTATGCAGCATGGATGATTTATGTATGTAAAATACAATTTGGATTATCTGTAAAATAAATAAATAACTTGTGTATGACACTAAAACATGTTCTGCCTCACAGACCTACTCTGGGCTGTTCTGTGTCACTGTGAACCCCTACAAGTGGCTCCCAGTGTACGATGCTTCGGTTGTCAACGCATACAGGGGCAAGAAGAGAATTGAAGCTCCACCCCACATCTTCTCCATCTCTGATAACGCCTATCAGTTCATGCTCCAAGGTAAGAGGAATGGTAAAAGTACTTCAGGAGCATATTGCAGAGGTGTGATGTGCATGTGATGTGAGAAGCTCTGATATTCTGGACAGCCTCATTTGTCTGAATGATCACTAAAAGAGTTGGCTCTTTTCTTTTCCAGATCGTGAAAATCAGTCTATCCTGATCACGTAGGTCATCTTCAACATTACATAATAACAATGATAATTTACCTTTCAGCTACAAGAAGCACATGCAGTAATACTCCTTTCATTTTTTTATCCCCAGCGGAGAATCTGGTGCTGGGAAGACTGTGAACACCAAGCGTGTCATCCAGTACTTTGCGACAATTGCAGTGTCTGGAGGAAAGAAATCTGAGCAAAGCGCTAGCAAAATGAAGGTGGGTAGGAGAAACATCGTATATTCTGATCTCCTTGCACTTTGTCTTATTGAGTAGATTTAGTACGTACTGCTTACTGCAAGATCTCCTACTGTGCTGGTGCTTGAGTGTTGTTCCTCATTTGTAAGTATGCCAAGTGAGTAACTGTAAATGTTAATATACAGTTATTGGGAGTCAGGTCAACAGCCCCTAAATAGCTAAATGGCCTCACATCTTCTCTAGGGGTCACTGGAGGATCAGATCATTGCAGCCAACCCTCTACTGGAGGCCTATGGTAATGCCAAGACTGTGAGGAATGACAACTCCTCCCGATTTGTAAGTATTTAAAATGAATTAATGGTGAAGTGAATAGTAATTAATATTTGAATATTTGCAGTTCATCTTTTTTTCTGTCACAAATAATTTAGGGTAAATTCATCAGAATCCATTTTAGCACAACTGGCAAACTGGCTTCTGCTGACATAGAGACTTGTGAGTGGTCATTCTTCACTTGTGAGTGGTCATTCATCCAACCTCTATTTAGAAACAAAATAATAACATCCCATTGAAAATGACACATTACAGATCTGCTGGAGAAGTCAAGAGTGACATTCCAGCTGTCAGCTGAGAGGAGCTACCACATCTTCTACCAGCTTCAGACTGGACACAAGCCTGAGCTGATTGGTAATAAAGCTGGGACACGTAACTGATAAAATGTAAATAATACTGGTCTATGTAAGTCTCTTTTATATTTTTTATGATATTTTTCCTCTTTCTGTTTTCAGACGCCCTTCTAATCACCACCAACCCATATGATTTCCCTATGATCAGTCAAGGTGAAATCACTGTCAAGAGTATCGACGATGTTGAGGAGTTTATTGCTACAGATGTAAGACACCAAACACAGTTACTTGCAATTTAAGCAAAGTTAATATGTATCTAATCAACCCATACACTATTTCGTCCTGTCAGACTGCTATAGATATTTTGGGTTTCACGGCTGAGGAGAAAATGGGCATCTTCAAGCTTACCGGTGCTGTGATGCATCATGGGACCATGAAGTTTAAGCAGAAGCAGAGAGAGGAGCAGGCTGAGCCTGACGGCAATCAGGGTGAGGAAAATGTTAATTTCAAGTGTATTTAAAATGTAAATATATACAGCATGTTAATATGACAGATGAAGGCCAAAAGCATGTTAAATGTATCCTGAAATATACTCCATTTAGAGGCTGATAAAATCGCCTACCTCTTGGGCCTGAACTCTGCTGACATGCTGAAGGCTCTGTGCTACCCCAGAGTGAAGGTCGGAAATGAGTTTGTGACCAAAGGCCAAACTGTGTCACAGGTTAGTAGCTTAGCAAAACACAACACATGATATATTGTGTATAATGTTTTTGCCCTATTATGTACTCATAATGTCATTTACTTCTGACCAGGTCAACAATTCTGTTATGGCTCTGTGCAAGTCAATATATGAGAAGATGTTCTTGTGGATGGTCGTCCGCATTAATGAGATGCTGGACACAAAGCAGCCCAGACAGTTCTTCATTGGTGTGTTGGACATCGCTGGATTTGAGATCTTTGATGTGAGTGAATGTCTATTCATAATGATATGATTAATTCCGCCTATTGATATTAGTTTGTTGCTAAGCTTGTCTGTGTGTTTGCCTATTTTAACACCAGTTCAACAGCTTGGAACAGCTGTGCATCAACTTCACCAATGAGAAACTGCAACAGTTCTTCAATCACCACATGTTTGTGCTGGAGCAAGAGGAATACAAAAAAGAAGGAATTGATTGGGAGTTCATTGACTTTGGCATGGATTTAGCTGCCTGCATTGAGCTTATTGAGAAGGTAATGTTGCCAGACATCTAGTGAGAAAATAAAGCGTGCATAACATTTTCTTTGTCTACCAACTACACTGTCTGGAAATCTGAGTTAAGCTATAAGACACAAAGCTGAGACACAGAACTGAGAAAGCTGAGTTACAGTACATGCCTTGTCACAAGACCATAGACTGTATAAGACAAGTGCACTGAAAAACTTTAAAATCTGCTTTGTTTAACAGCCAATGGGCATCTTCTCCATCCTTGAAGAGGAGTGTATGTTCCCCAAGGCCTCAGACACCACCTTCAAGAACAAGCTATATGATCAGCATCTTGGTAAAACCAAGTGCTTTGAGAAACCAAAACCAGTAAAGGGTAAACCAGAGGCCCACTTCTCCCTGGTGCACTACGCTGGCACTGTGGACTACAACATCAATGGATGGCTGGACAAGAACAAGGACCCACTGAATGACTCTGTTGTGCAGCTGTACCAGAAGTCTTCAGTCAAACTGTTGGCACTTTTGTATGCATCTCATAATGCTGAAGGTACAGATAATTTTGAACATGATTTACAGCAGGGCTCAGTTTACTTCTGACTTTGAGTCATATATGTTGGGTAGCCACAGTTTCTATGGGACACACAGTGTCTTTCTTGAGAGCCACTCAGTGCAGGTAGCATTCTGTTAGTGTTAATGTCTAGTAAACAGGAGGATATGATTTATCTGATTGTTTACAGTTGGATTTTCATTTTGTGTCACTTGTTGCAATGCAAACTGCAACCTGCAACCTGTAATGGTTAAGTAAGTAGATGTTGCATGATTTTGTTCTAATGGTAATAAACAGGTGGTGAGGGTGGTGCGGGCAAGAAAGCAGGCAAGAAGAAGGGTGGTTCCTTCCAGACTGTGTCTGCTCTGTTTAGGGTATGTTGAAGATTTAAATTTGATTATTTTACTTTTGAATGGCTGAAGACTGATTATAGGACCTTGTACTTAGAACTGAGTAGCCTACTTAAAATCCTTTACCTCTGCAGGAGAACCTGGGCAAGCTGATGACCAACCTGAGGAGCACCCACCCTCATTTTGTACGCTGTCTGATTCCCAATGAGTCAAAGACTCCAGGTTTGAGTCACTGTATTTACTGACTAGTTGGCTGTGCAGTTTAAACACATTACTGTTCACATTCCAGCTGTCGCCAGTTTTGTAATACAAGTAATCAACGGACAGCATTTTCCAATTAACATTTTCCAATTTTAGGTCTGATGGAGAATTTCTTGGTCATCCACCAGCTGAGGTGTAACGGTGTGCTGGAGGGTATCCGAATCTGCAGAAAGGGCTTCCCCAGCAGAATCATTTATGCTGACTTCAAGCAGAGGTACATTTTAAGATATACATCTTACTTTAAAATAAACCACCTGTTGCTACAGTTATTTACATTTGAAGCAGAATATGTTTATTGTTTCCCTATTTTTATCTCACATACTTGACCTTATTTTCTTATTCCTTCATAACATGTGATTTAGATACAAAGTATTGAATGCCAGTGTCATCCCAGATGGACAATTCATCGACAACAAGAAGGCCTCAGAGAAACTCTTGGGTTCCATAGATATAGATCGCACTCAGTACAAGTTTGGGCACACCAAGGTAAAGGATTTAGAACTCTGTCCCAAATGGCCCACGTCTTGACTTCCTTTGAAGTATTTTGAAGTATGTAAAGATCCTTTGTCCATAGGTGTTCTTCAAAGCTGGTCTGCTGGGTACCCTTGAGGAGATGCGAGATGAGAAGCTGGCATCTCTGGTCACAATGACTCAGGCTCTCTGTCGTGCCTTCCTTATGAGGAAGGAGTTTGTTAAGATGATGGAAAGGAGGTAACAAGATATAAAATTAGGATGACTATAGTCATCACAAAAGCTGAAACCACTCAAGCTGATTTCATGTTGAATAAAAACTATAATACTTAATTTGTATCTTTATAGAGAGGCCATCTTTAGTATACAGTACAACATCCGCTCATTCATGAATGTGAAACACTGGGCATGGATGAAGCTGTTCTTCAAGATCAAGCCTCTTCTGAAGAGTGCTGAAACTGAGAAGGAAATGGCAGCAATGAAGGAGAACTTTGAGAAAATGAAATCGGACCTTGCAAAAGCCCTGGCCAAGAAGAAGGAACTTGAGGAGAAGATGGTCTCTATACTACAAGAGAAAAATGACCTGCAATTGCAAGTGGCATCTGTGAGTCAAGATTTCATAAATTACAGTGAAAAGGGTTTAGTCTTTTGAGATTAAGATTATATTTGTCATCTACATATTTCTTCTGCTTATTTTACTATAGGAAACGGAGGGCCTCTCAGATGCTGAGGAGAGATGTGAGGGTCTCATTAAGAGCAAAATCCAGATGGAGGCCAAACTCAAAGAGACGTCTGAGAGGCTGGAGGATGAGGAAGAGATCAACGCTGAGCTGACTGCCAAGAAGAGAAAACTGGAGGATGAGTGCTCTGAACTGAAGAAGGACATTGATGACTTGGAGCTCACTCTGGCCAAAGTGGAGAAGGAGAAACATGCTACAGAAAACAAGGTTTACATTTCATTCACACCATAAATTAAGTTTCATTAAATAGCACTGTTGTGTCTAAATCTAGTTCTCATTAAGTTTTGGTAAACTTTTTCACAGGTTAAAAACCTTACAGAGGAAATGGCATCCCAAGATGAAATCATTGCTAAATTAACCAAGGAGAAGAAAGCCCTCCAAGAGGCACACCAGCAGACTCTGGATGATCTCCAAGCAGAGGAAGACAAAGTCAATACTCTGACCAAAGCAAAGGCCAAACTTGAACAACAAGTGGATGATGTGAGTACAGCAAAAAAAGATCCTCTATGAAGTATTAGAATAAATATGATTATTGACTTCATTGTTTTTTGTTATTAACACCTAGCTGGAAGGATCGCTGGAGCAGGAGAAGAAACTCCGCATGGATCTCGAAAGAGCCAAGAGAAAGCTAGAGGGTGACCTGAAACTGACCCAGGAATCCATAATGGATCTGGAGAATGACAAGCAGCAGACAGAAGAAAAGCTAAAGAAGTAAGACACTGTTTAAAGCCCTCTTAATAATAAGGATTATAATTGATGCAATTAAATGCAACTAGATACAAGATATTTGATACATGACAACTATGGTATTGTTCAAATAGGAAAGACTTTGAAACAAGCCAACTTCTCAGCAAGATTGAAGATGAACTGGCACTGGGAACACAGCTTCAGAAGAAGATTAAGGAACTCCAGGTGCTACATTAAGTCTGAATGTTGGTATTTATCTGGATGTATTAATTTGCATGAAATATTCAGCATTACAAAATCCTGTCTTTTAGGCTCGCATTGAAGAACTGGAGGAAGAAATCGAGGCTGATCGTGCTGCTCGGGCCAAGACTGAGAAGCAGAGATCTGATCTCTCCAGGGAACTTGAGGAGATCAGTGAGAGGCTTGAGGAGGCTGGAGGGGCCACTAGTGCTCAGATTGAGATGAACAAGAAGCGTGAGGCAGAGTTCCAGAGGCTTCGTCGTGATCTTGAAGAATCCACCCTGCAGCATGAAGCTACTGCTGCCGCTCTCCGCAAGAAGCAGGCCGATAGTGTAGCTGAACTGGGTGAGCAGATTGACAACCTCCAGCGTGTCAAGCAGAAGCTGGAAAAGGAGAAGAGTGAATACAAAATGGAGATTGATGACCTAGCCAGCAATATGGAGTCTGTTGCTAAGTCAAAGGTAATTGACTGTGAAGGTCTAAACATTTAAAGTTGAAATGGTTATATCATGTCAATAATGACAATCAAATGAAGGAGGTTAACAAAATAACTTCTTTGACAGGCAAACCTTGAGAAGATGTGCAGAACTTTAGATGACCAGGTCAGTGAATTCAAAACCAAGAATGAAGAACACATTCGTCACTTGAATGACTTCAGTGTACAAAAAGCCAGACTTCAAACCGAAAATGGTATGTAAATGTATATAAAAAGATTATTGCTGCTGTTTCAAATGCAGAATGAGAGTAATTTGTATTTTCTTTGTTATTTCTGTCAATACAATGTATTAGGTGAGATGGGCCGCCAGCTTGAGGAGAAAGAGGCACTTGTTACTCAGCTCACCAGAAGCAAGCAAGGTTACACTCAGCAGATTGAGGAGCTGAAGAGGCAAATGGAGGAGGAAGTCAAAGTAATTTAAGCTAACTGTTAAATATATTGACCGCTTCCTAACAATGACCTTTGGGAGATTCATATTTTCAAAATATTTTCTAAAGGCCAAGAATGCCCTGGCTCATGCTGTCCAATCAGCTCGTCATGACTGTGACCTGCTCAGAGAGCAGTTTGAGGAGGAGCAGGAGGCCAAGGCTGAATTACAGCGTGGAATGTCCAAGGCCAACTGTGAGGTGGCTCAGTGGAGGGCCAAGTATGAAACTGATGCCATCCAACGCACTGAGGAGCTGGAAGAGGCCAAGTAAGACATGATTTTAGCATAACTGCCATAACTTTCATGTTAAGCCATTCTAAAAGGATGTTAAAATCCCAATTTAACTTTAATTTCTGTCAATTATTAATTCATTTTAGGAAAAAGCTTGTCCAGCGTCTCCAAGATGCTGAGGAGTGTATTGAGGCTACGAACTCCAAGTGTGCCTCTCTGGAGAAGACTAAGCAGAGACTCCAGGGTGAAGTGGAGGACCTCATGATTGATGTTGAGAGGGCAAATTCACTGGCTGCCAACCTTGATAAGAAACAGAGGAACTTTGACAAGGTAAAAAACCTTTTAAGCATTGGATAATATGTGATCCTATAGCCAAGTTTGTATAGTTTTTATGTAGATTTTGAAAAAGTGAATTATTATTTATGTACAAATATGAATTCATTAAATGTCTTAAACTCAAAGCGAAAATATGAAGTAGGCTCATTAAATACTCATTACACAATAAGGTCCTGGCAGAATGGAAGCAGAAGTATGAGGAGGCCCAGGCCGAGCTGGAAGGTGCTCAGAAAGAGGCTCGCTCTCTCAGCACTGAGATCTTCAAGATGAAGAACTCCTATGAAGAGGCTCTGGATCATCTGGAGACCCTGAAGAGGGAGAACAAGAACCTGCAGGGTAAGCATGTTTGAACACAAACAATCAATATTAACAAGAATTGAAGATGTTAATTTTAAAATGTAGATGTTGCATCTGCAAAGTATTAGGTATAACCATTAGGTAAAAATTACTGGAGATACCATGTATTTCTTAAAATAAAAATACAAATATATGAATATCTCACAGAGGAAATATCCGACTTGACTGAGCAACTGGGTGAGACTGGTAAAACCATCCATGAGCTGGAAAAAGGAAAGAAGACAGTAGAAGCAGAAAAAGCAGAAATCCAGACTGCCCTTGAGGAGGCAGAGGTGAGAGCGCTGTGGTCTGAGGATAAAAACCTCAGTTTAGTGTTTGAAAGATGTTAATATTTTGGGGAAGACAGGTTCTACTAACTGAATCTATTATGTAAACCATGATTCTGATTTTTTTTTTTAACTCAGGCAACTCTTGAGCATGAGGAATCCAAGATTATTCGTGTCCAGTTAGAGCTCACACAGGTTAAAGGTGAGATTGAACGCAAACTGTCTGAGAAGGATGAGGAGATGGAACAGATCAAGAGGAACAGCCAGAGGGTGATTGACACCATGCAGAGCACTCTAGACTCTGAAATCAGGAGCAGGAATGATGCCCTGAGAATCAAGAAGAAGATGGAGGGAGACCTCAATGAAATGGAGATTCAGCTTAGCCATGCCAATCGTCAGGCATCTGAGGCCCAGAAACAGCTGAGGAATTTCCAAGGACAGCTCAAGGTATTAAAATGTATTATTCATATTTTTTTCTTTCCAGTTATTTAATTATAAAAAATGAACACTAATTGCAATCTGAAGGATGCCCAACTGCACCTGGATGAAGCCCTCAGAGGACAAGAGGACATGAAGGAGCAGGTTGCCATGGTGGAGCGCAGGAACGCCCTAATGCTAGCTGAGATTGAGGAGCTGAGAGCTGCCCTGGAGCAGACAGAGAGAGGCCGCAAAGTGGCCGAGCAGGAGCTGGTGGATGCCAGCGAGCGTGTAACACTGCTGCACTCGCAAGTGAGAAAATCCCAGGACACATTGAATAACAATATATAGTTTATTATTTATTTTATATAAAATATATTATAATGTTGATATACATATACCATAATTGTATTGCAGTACGTTATAGTGATACCTCTTTCTTTTCTTTAAATAGAACATTAGTCTCATCAATACCAAGAAAAAGCTGGAGGCTGATCTAATTCAAATTCAAGGTGAGGTGGAAGATGCAGTCCAAGAGGCCAGAAATGCAGAGGATAAGGCCAAGAAAGCCATCACTGATGTGAGTCCATTTTGCATAGTTTTTCCTATTATTATGGGTCATGGCTGAATGTACCATATAAATTCATTTTGACATTTCGACAAACCCTGACAAAAGAATGTACTGACCTATGTAAAAAAAACAAATTCAGGCTGCAATGATGGCTGAGGAACTGAAGAAGGAGCAGGACACCAGTGCTCACCTGGAGAGGATGAAGAAGAACCTGGAGGGCACCGTCAAGGATCTGCAACACCGCCTGGATGAGGCTGAGAGCTTGGCCCTGAAGGGTGGAAAGAAACAGATCCAAAAACTAGAGTCAAGGGTAAGTTGCTCACAACAAGGAGCCTACTGAAAGTCGTTTGAATAAGCCAAAAGTCAATTTCAAATATATATACATTCATGAGGTTAAATCTTGGCCTTTTGACCTTAAATTTTCATAATACGACCTAGTGTAAAATAGTAAGCTTATTATTTGTTGAATTTCAGCAATTTAACTGCCAAAGAAAATACTGTGAAAGCTGTTCACCTAGAGCAGGGGTGTCAAACTCAAATACACAGAGGGCCCAAATAAAAAAAATGGGTGTAAATCGAGGGCCGGACAGTGGGGCAAGCGCTCCCTAAATTGACGTATGCTACCAACGCGAGGACAGTGCATTGTGGACAGCGCATTTGTGGTGCGTTCGACATACCAGTGGCCGCGTCAGACAAGCTCTGATAGATAAATAGATGGATACTTTATTAATCCTGAGGGAAAATTAGGCAAACCAAATAAAACGTCACCGTTGCTCATTCAAATCAATGGAACTTTTTCGGGCTTGTTGGGCCTTGAGTTTGACACATGTGACCTAGAGTCTAAGCACAAAGTGTAGAGCCTAAGTGGCTACTGGGAAGGGCAGCTGTGTTTATCTCACCTTCAAATGAATTTGAGGTGGCTAACACTGGCTACCGACTGAGACGCAGCTTTAAAATCTATGAAAACCTGCACAGTGTTCTTAACGATAGCTGGCAATGTGTACCAAGAAAGATTATACTGGCAGCAGTATGTTTTAGTTTTAGTATATTAACTCATGGTTGTCCAATTATGTTAAAGGTGCGTGAGCTGGAAGCTGAGTTTGAGGCTGAACAGAGACGTGGAGCTGATGCTGTGAAAGGTGTCCGCAAATATGAGAGGAGAGTGAAAGAGTTCACATATCAGGTTCAGTATAATTCTGTACAATCATTTCCAATACAAGAATTTGACATAAAGTGGTAGGCTTAATAGAATTTTGAAGCAAAAAAACTTTTTTTCACAGACTGAAGAAGACAAGAAGAATATTATCAGGCTTCAGGACCTGGTAGATAAACTTCAGCTGAAAGTTAAGGCCTACAAAAGACAGGCTGAGGATGCTGTGAGTGTATTCCAAATGGACATTCCATGACACACACTCATTTTATTTAAGCAATCATTTGACATACATGCACTCCTATTACGATTACCAATAATGTTGGTTGGCTGTAAATTCACTCACATTGTAAAAACAATTAGGCAAATCAAATACTTTGTACCAAGAAGCCTCTGTCTACCTTTTCACCAAAAAAGGGCTTGGTCCGAAAAAAATATTTTCTCTCCTTTCTATTGCCTCTTCCCACAGGAGGAACAAGCCAACACTCACCTGTCCAGACACAGGAAGGCACAGCATGAGTTTGAGGAGGCACAGGAACGTGCTGACATCGCCGAGTCCCAGGTCAACAAGCTCAGGACCAAGAGCCGTGAATTTGGCAAGGTAAGTTTACATATTTCCGGTAACATATTAATAAATAGTTCTCTTGACATCGTTTATAAGTCCTTGCTCTAGGGGATTCAGGCTCTGGGATCTGTAAAGCACCTAGTGACAATTTCAATTGTTATTGGCGCTATATAATAAAATTGAATTGAAATGAAATGGATTTTTATTTACTCCCCCTGTTTCTCCTCAATTGCTCCACAGGGCAAGGAAGCAGAGTGAATGTACTGCTAATGAACAAGCCCTCATACAATATGATGCGCTTGTGAATGGTCCAGACAGTCTGTTCTCTCATTGAATAAAATACTAAGAAATCTCAGCTATTTTTGTATTTGATTATTTATGTGTCCTATGAGTGAATCAAACTAGTGCTATTTGTACTGGAGGCGGTCATTGCACACCATTTCTATTCTCTCAGATATATTTATTCTTTCAGGTATATTTACACAAAAATTCTGTTATTTATTTAAAGTGTAACTGCACCCTTAAATGTGCTGTAACTTAATGATATGATTGTACTGTGATGAAACACTGCATTAATGCAAAGGTTAATATTGACAAAATTCACATTTTATAAGAAATCAGCATTTTATGAATCATGAAAATGGGTCAATATGCCATCTACTGTTTAAAATAGTAAACAGTGAATAGTGAATTTGTGTGAAGGAAGGCAAAGCAAGTGTGTCATCCTCCTATCTGCTAAACCTAGTCCATGATATTGTATTGTTTGAATCTGATCCGAATCTTATCCTATCATTATCCTAATGACTATTTCACAGATAAACATAGTAAGCCCCGCTCTCTTGAAGAGAAAAAAAGAACAGCGAGCAAACAGCACTTGTAAAGGACCAAAGCCATAAGCTCCGGCTCCCTTCAAAGTTATTCCCATCACTAGTCTAAAATCACCCTGAACCTTGCAAGGCTGATGCTGACATAGAGTCAACCATTTAGGACTTATCTACGTCATAAAATGGGCAGCCCACCTCCCCCGGCCTCTGCCCGTTTGTGTGTCTTATGTAGATTTGCTTGTCAGGACTCATCATTCACTCATCATTCAACCCCAGCCCCTAACCCACTTTTTTAGCATTTTACAAAATTTGCAGTGGGTGGAGTTAGGCTCAGTTCTGGGGGAACAATATTTCTACTCAGCAGTACAGGATTATTCTATCAAATACTGAAATCTCTGCATCAACATAAGTAATAACTAATATATTTAGCCCTTTGACAGTGCCTTGATTTGATAATTTAAATATGACACTGCAAACAAGCTTTACATAATGTAGTCTAGTCTAGTGAGTGCAATTACCTTGACCCTGGGGCAGTGTACAGTGTGCACCACCAGCAGGAAGCATTGCGCATGCTCTATCTATATCCGTTCAAATGGTCCCTGTTTGCTGTCACCGCAGTGGTCTTTGGTGCGAGATGCCGCAGTTGTCAAGGCAATGGTGTTTTATCAACTCACAGATACGGGACTGGCTAATGCAGAAACAGTTGCTTCGTTTTTAAATACGCTCTTTTAAAATCGAAGGAAGAATTACGATAAGATGCCGGCATTATGCAGAATGTTGAACTGAAAGCAATTTGTATTTAGTGCCTGGGCTGTGGACAGACGCATTGGCTGCCAGCCAAACACAACGTAAATAAGAAGCGGTCGTCTGCATCACTTGTGGGAACTGCAAAGCTAGTTATGCCATACGGTTTGTATTTCCTTTGCGTCAGCATCTTTTGTAAAAGACGTTTATCACATTGTAGTGCAATAACTGTTTTCGAACAATCCTAACTACGGGAATTAGGTCATCTGTCTGGGATAGCTGTATGGTAATCGTGTGTTGTCATGCGTAAACTTTTTGCTAGCTGGCTAGCCTTATAATAAAATAACATTGGTCGGCAGCTTTGTCGTAGTAATGTGTCAGTCGTTTTAATCACGCGACCTCTCAAGTGGAGTGGCAGATAAGCAATCACAACAGTTGAAATAGCTGCTTGGGGCTATAATTACCTCGGGTAACTTATTTCATTGGCTATTCAGACCTTTCTCAAGACCAAACGATGGAAGCAGATGAAAGTGGCGAGGAAGAGACAGGGTCATCGCCAATTCATCCACCCATGTCCCGTGAGCGTGTCCCACTGCAGAAGAGCAGTGTGTGTTCGCGGTCCTACTTTATGGTCGTCATGGTCTTTTTCCACGTCTATATCATTAATGTCATAGCACTGCTTTTTTACGTCCACTATAATAACGGCCCATCAAGTAAAGAGTTCACCAGTAGTACGCAACACCAACACAACAGCTTTGACCAACCAGTTCCCCATGATGAGAGATTACCACAGGTCATGCACCTTCCTCGCCTTGAGGGAATTCGGGTAGGCTAAAACATTTCTGCAAAACTTTAAACCATTATTATAGTTCTGCTAATGAAGAAATGGTAAGACTGGATAGTTGTAAGTCAACGTTATTGAATTAGTTAAAGACTTGTTAAGGTCTATCTATTTTGCATTGCATTTAGAACGACAATATATTCAATATGCTATTTATCAGTATGATTTATACTGTAGCCTATAGCCTATTGTGTATTGCTACATTTTTGATAACGTTATGATTGAGGGTGAACACTGCTGGTCAATTAAATGTATTTGAATCCATAGGTGGGGCATGTGCAGAAGGTGTCTCTTGTACCTAATAAAGTGCACCAGATGAGGACGCTCAGCTTGAAGCCTCTGTTGTTTGGTAAATATTATTTCAGGTTTTGCTATGCATGCCCCATGCTTTGGCATTTGTCCTTTACTGTTTGTTTCTCAGAGAGCAGGGCAGAGAGAGCGACTCACCACAATTTCAGTGGTTGGAGGATAAATTGATCCTCCCATGGGCCTTTAAGGGGAATATTAAACCCTCAGCCTGAAATATTGAATATTTAACCATTTATCTCAATGAATGTTCCCAGTAAATTAGGGACTGGTGATATTCTCAGTCAGAGGGGCCTGTTTATAGGGATCCATCTCTGGTAAACTGATTTGTGAATACAAACTTTACTTCTTAATTAATTTCACAGTAGTGGCCAGGCAGTAGAGTGAATAGGTTTTCCTTCGTTCATTTTGTGATTTTGTGCAGCAGTCCAGATGTTGTTAAAACAACAGGCTGAATTATGTTCAGATCAGATTAAGCACCAGAGACACTTGAGTGCTTGAATGGTCCTTCTAGACTGTTTTCTGTCAGAGAAAAAGCCAGCGAGCCTTAAATGTTGAACTGACTCGTGCTACTTACATGGGAATTTGCCACCTATAGGTGTGCACAAGCCAGGGAAAACTCTTTTTTCGACTACATGGGCTGCTCAGTCTCTCACAGCACAGTACACACATAAACACACACACACACACACACACACACACACACACACACACACACACACACACACACACACACACACACACACACACACACACACACACACACACACACACACACACACACACACACACACACACACACACATACATTATGTATGACTCCTCAATTCCAGAGGAGTGCATATTTGTATCTGTGAGTGTAAGGTCGATTGGTGAATTGTATCAGTTGCATTCTAGAGGTGTGCCTGACCTGCTTGTATGCTACTGTTTGGCAGAGTTTTTAAATGGAGCCTACCTGCCCCAATTTATTTAAGCGTTTATTCAGGTACTATGCCTGATACTTAGTTACTAGCACAATGGCCCAGACTGGAACAAAGATTTTACAGGCCTATGTTTTTAAAAGCCTATGATTTTATAGGCCTTTGTTCTTACAGGCCTTTGATTTACAGGTCAATGTTCTTACAGGCCTATGTTTTTACAAGCCTACATCACCAGCCATAAAACATATTCAAATAACACCTGATATCAATCCATATTTGCTCAAATTTAAATAGTGGAGAAAACTGTTAACATCTCCTCCACTAGACCCAGATGCAGTCCTGAAAATGTTAAGTCCAAGGCCTAATTGTCCTTGCAGTTCTGACGCCTGTTCTGCTGCTGCGGCTGATCTGGTGAAGAATGTAGGCATATGGAGTGATTAAAGCAGCAGTCAGGAGTTTTTGTCTAAAACTAGCATGCTAGCAAGCTAAAACCTAACAGCCTTGCCTTGCGAGCACCAACAACTGCACAGTTGACAGACACTGAAATAAACCTTGCTAGCTTCGTAACTGCTGTACAGTTGTGTAAATCTGTACTTTATGGGAACCGATTAATTGAAAAGTGTAATATTCATCAAAACAGTGTCCGTCTATGGATGTCTGGTATATATCCCACAAACCCTTGCTTAGGTATCCATGTGCCTGCTTGTTTCTCCCCTTACATGTGTTATTGCGTATGCTGTGTGGCTATATACAGTATTTGTCTGCCTTATGTCTGTCTGTGGGTTTGCATGTGCTTGTCTGGCTGTTGTGCGTGTCTGCGTGTGTGTGGGGTCCATGTGTGCGGGTGTGTGGCTACAGAGGTCCCTGGTTTCCTGACTGATGAGGAGTGCCGTGTGGTCATCCAGCTGGCCCAACTGAAAGGGCTGATGGAGAGTCAGGTGATGGTGCCTGAAGGCCAGGAGGAGCTGACTGAGCAGCTCAACCTCAGCCCAGAGGAGATCTTCAACCTACTGGACCTTAACCAGGACAACCAGTTACAGCCTCAGGAGGTGTGTGTGTGTGGGTTTGTGTGTTTGATAATCCACTTGTCTGTGTTTGTGTTTTTTGCAAATGCTTTATGTCAACCCTCACCCTGTATGTGTATGTATGTTTGTCATGGACCATACACAGTAGACAAGTGTAGCTGTGTTATTTCTTTTAATGTCTGCAGATTTTGACACATTCCCGCGTTCGGGATGGGATCTGGTTGACTCCAGAGAACCTGCGGGAGATTTATGCAGGTTTGCACGCAGACTCCGATGGAAATGGTGAGACCCACCAAAGTTCAATTTTTAGTTAAACTTACTACGGTCACCATGACATGGACAAGTAATTAAAATAATAACTGTAGCATTTCCAGTGCCTTGCTATACTAGTTTACCATCAGTAATACCACACGCACACCCCTTTGTGTGACCCCCAGGTCTGTTGAGTCTGGATGAGTTCCGTCTGCTAAGCGGTGATGCGTTCCAGCGTTTCCTTAAGAGACGCGGCCTGAAGCGTAGTCAGCTGGTAAGAAACAGCAGACACACCTGGCTCTACCAGGGAAAGGAGGCGCATCAAGTGCTTCAGGAGGTCAGAAAGAGGTATGGCAGCCTGCACACGTCTATTCCACTCTCTGCTATCTTTTATCCCTTTTTTGACTCACTGCTCCTGTCTATTGAACTAATGTGGATTAAATCCTCATTACTATTAAGTCCTGGTAGTGAGATGGAAACATCTCTTGCCCAAGTGATAGATTCTTGAGTTGTTTCTGATGTTGTACTGATTTCCACGGAGAACAGCTTTTTCACACCTAACTCACAGTTTAGGATCAATTTGGACTTGATTCCCCTGTATTCCCCTGTATTATTATTCATAACAATCTGCTTACAAATGTGAAAATGTTGTAATATATTTAGGTTGATTGATTTCTACTGTTTCGAACTAGGGAGGGAATTGCTACAATGTTGTGCCTACAAAGACACTGCTCATTAGTTAGCATAAAGATGTCCCATGATGACCTTGCCTGGGACCTCTCAGACAGAGTATTTTTGTTCAGATGCAAATTCAGCTGCATTCATATACACTCAAACAAAGGGAATTCTCAAGGGAGATTAACCGGGGTTCAAAATAAACCCTTCTTAAATAACTGGATGTAGAAACACCCAAAGGTGCAAGACTCAACTATCTTTTTCACCTTAACCTCACCTCTTTCAACTGACCCCACCAACACCACTCTTTTCCTCTCTCCACTCGCTGGCCATCTCCAGGGTGACCCTTATGACCCGTTTACCCTCGGAACTGGTAGACCTGAGCGAGCCCCTGCAGGTGGTACGCTATGAGCAGGGTGGCCATTACCATGGTCACCATGACAGCGGGCCTGTCTACCCCGAGACTACGTGCACACACACACGTCTGGCTGAAAACTCCTCCTCCCCCTTCGAGACTTCTTGCAGGTCAGGGGGCCTTGTGGGGGTTCAGTAGTAGTCTTATCACATAGTCTCATCATTTAAATGTGATGATTTTGTATAAGTAATATCTAAACTTAAAATGTAATTAATGAAATTGTAGTATCAATGTTACAATTGTATATATTGTGTTAGGAATCAATGTGTAAAGGGACATGGACTTCCATTATTTATTAGTAATTCTTTAATCTTTTATCTTTGGGACCAGGTACATTACAGTGCTCTACTACCTAAACTCAGTGGAGGGTGGCGGAGAAACCATATTTCCTGTAGCCGACAACAGGACTTACGAAGAATTGGTTGGTATTGTCTCTCTTTGACTATATTTTCTGTGTGCATCAGTGTATCTGCTGCATGGATTTACAGTAAAATGTGTGTGTGTGTGTGTGTGTTTGGTGTGTTCTAGTCGCTGATTCAAAATGAAGTGGATCTGTTGGACACAAGGAAAAATTGCGATAAGGGAAACCTAAGAGTGAAACCTACCAAAGGCACAGCAGTCTTCTGGTACAACTACCTGTCTGATGGAAGAGGTAACAGGAGGACACCTGGCACACAGTCCAACACAATCAATGCCTGCACACATGCGACCAACCAACCAACCACTCACACACAGTCTTTGCTAATTTATCTAACCCTATACATTGGATTAAAGATAATGTTAACCCTCAGCCCCTGCTGGACTTTGCTGGTGAAGTGTGACATTTAAGTTCCCTCTACTCTGCTTGTCTGTGCTGCAGGCTGGGTGGGTGAGCAGGATGAGTACTCTCTGCATGGAGGCTGTGTGGTGACCAGTGGCACCAAGTGGGTGGCCAACAACTGGATCAACGTGGACCCGGACTTCCAGAGGCAGGCCCGCTACCAGCAGCTGGTGTCCCAGCAGCAGCAGCATGAGACCCAGGGTGAGCCCCCTGAGTCCAGCTCCTCGCGGCACACAGATCCCCATGTGGAGTTATAGCTCAGTGACCAAAAGCACACTTGACGCACCTACGTACACACACACTTACCTGCTTATTTGTTTGTACACACACACATGTACATGTAGTCTCTTCACTGGTCTGAAAAAAGTTTTATCCAGCCAACCCTTTCAGATCTAATCTAAATATGCACTGTAGCTAATTTATTTAATGTACTAAAAGAGTTCATGTGCAGCACATCAGCAGGGCAATCTGAAAACAGGGTAAATGACATAAGGGATTACACACATCCAGATGATTATTAAGAAATACACTCAGGATGCTGGAATCATACTCTGCTGTGGTATATGTTTCAATAATTATCAACTGGCTATCCTGATTATTATTCATCTACTTGTGAAAACAGATCGATGTTATCACAAAGGTTGGTGACTATAAACAATTTCTATAGTTTTAATGCTGACTGACTAGCTTCTGCTTTAGTCCATGAAAACTCAATAACTAGATATGTAATGGTCTCAATGCTCACTGGTCTATTGTTTGGAAATATCAGACCTATAAATGCCTTGTTTGACCTTTCAAAACGGAGCATTTCATAGAACCATGTGATTTTAGTGATACTAGATAAGGCAGTTAATGACATCCCTTCCTGCTTCCTGCCCTTCTCTCCATCTGTAGCAAAGGCATGACACTGGTGTGGTATCCAATACAGATCTAACTTGTTTTGTGTATGACAACCTAGCAGAAAACCTGCCTGCTGTGTATGCAGTTTTAGGACCAGTTGTCTAAGTTTCCCTTGTAATTGAATGTTAGAGTACATGTGTTTCTCTGAAGAACATTTCAGTATTTGACCACCTCTGGCACTTTAAATGCTTATATAGCTTTTGTTAGGGACTACTGAGTTTGTAAATGCCTTGTCCTTCCCCTGGTGGGCTTTCTGATTCACTGGCACATATATGAGATGAATTCAGGGACAGTTTTGGTCGGCAGTTTATTGATGTCAAAGATATGAAGTGGTTTTGCTTCATTTAATCCTGTGTTCGTGCTTGGTTAATAGGTTAATCTTGATTCTTGATACTTTTATACACTGGAAAGCTGTACCCATTCATGTTTTGCCCCTATTCTAGAATATATTCTAGATGTATTGTAACTTGTTGGGGATTTTAGATTGACCCCATGGCAATCAGCCAAAATATGCAGTTCTCTTAGACCAGCGGTATTCAAACTTTTTTTCCTGGCAGAGCCTCCCATAAAAATGTACGAGCTAGGCAACAGCAGTTCTAGAATTCTTTGCACCTGAACTTGATCAAACAAATGGACACGCAAAATAGATAGTTGGCACTTGACATCCTCATACTTCATGCTTTATTTTTTTAATTCAAAGGTTTCTAGAAGTAATGTAAAGTATCCATACATTCCTTTGATACATTTAAAGAGGACCTAGTATGCTCATTGTCAATACATTTTTTAGGTCTGCTGTTCTAAAAATATATTTTCCTCGTACTGTACATCTCAATTCACTCTCTGTCTGCATCGTTCTGTTAGAGCTCCTGTGTCTGGAATTCCAACAAGGCTTTTCGGGCAGCTGAGAAAAGTAGTTTCTGTGGGAGAGTAAAGGCCTCAATATACTTCTGCATCCCTCTCCGTCCTCGAAAAAAAAATGGGCGGGCGGGGGCAGGCGGTTGATTCAGAAAAATTTGAACGTACTGGTCGGGCTTACATACTACTCCGACGGCTATGCGTCCTAAAGCCTGTTCCTCGCCGGACCGCTGGGTGGGGTAACGACTGTTTGTCGAGCACGTAGCTACCCCATTACCTCTTTACTGGAAGTCATTGATTGTTTTCCCTCCCAACTGTCACTGACATGCCATGACACGGACGCTGCTTCTGGACCGGTCGAGCAGGTGTCGTCACATGGGCCTTGGAGACATTTAGCTTAGTCAATATTAGCATGTCTAATGCTATATATTCACTTGAGAAGGCAAATTTATCTCCATCGTGGTGGTCATTTTTTTGTCAAAAACATAGTAGCGATTTATAACAAAACGATATGCTTATCTTACATACAATACAGAAACTATTATAAAACGATCCAATAAAATGAATACGTTCTTATTTTCTTTGGTATTTTTGTCACATTCATATTTGCAATGATCGCTGGGTAACCTTTGTATAACTACAACGCTATGACAATGCACTCATTGGCCACGAGACGGTTGCCCTTGTCAAAAAGTGGTAACGTGAATGTGTCACTATGAAACAAAGCATGCACACTTCAAACAAAATTACCCCCCAAACTCTGAGGACAGGGCCAGAAAAATAAACCCACGGTATTCATCATGCCATCAACATGCAGTGTTATAGTTATATCAGACACACAGCAAGAGCATGCATACCTCAACATACAGTTGTGGGACTACCTTTTCAACCATGAATATGTTGAAAAACACATACAGGAGCACACTTACTTATGATCCTCTCCCTGGACACCTTTAATGCCCAAGAAGACGATCTTAGAGAAATCGCTGTGTGTGTGGTAGTCGTTTATTGTATAAATACCTCCTCCCGACAATCCTCACATACAGCGAACGATGCCAGCTAGACAATGCGGTTGATGGTGGAGCTGGACTTTGAGTTATTAGCAGAGGACGTGCTTGTAGCGATTTTTTTTTTGGGCGACAACTACAACAACAGAACAGGAGACAGAGGCGCAGGTGGTATGTACGTTTACTAGATTTTCCGCTAAATCAAGCGTTAGAGTATTCACAATAACACTCAAAAGTGTGCTGCTAATGCTCAAAACCCCATTGAAACCCATAGTAGCTAGCTAGCATCGTGCTAACAAGTACAATGTTATCGTGCTGATACGTAATATGCTCTCACACGCCACCCTCATTGAGGCAAAGGTAATGTTTGTCTCAAGGGCTTTCACATGCCGTTTTATGTAAAGTCAGACATTCTAAATAGGTTCTACACATACATGAAATACATTTCCTATTTAATGGATGCAAAGTAATGCTGCCAGCATTACTCCGTAGCAAATTACGTTAGATGTCAGTTCAAGCTGGTTGGAGAAGGCACTTTAAACACCGAGCCACCAGCCAAGAGACCAACAGTGGTCGGGAGCAATGTACTTTTCGAGGGTTTATATAAAACACGGTAGCCGTAATGCCGCAAGTGGTGAGGCTTTGTAGTTTACCAAAGTCGTACTAAAACATTTTGACAGAAAACAGGAAATGTGAGGTCCTGACATGTGTGATTACGGAAATGATGTAGTTTGGAAATGATGCCGTAAGCTGGCCAATCACAGCCAAGGGGGTATCCGACTCTCTCCGACTCTTTAAGAAAAGTTAGAAAAAAGCGTTTGACTCCGACCAGCTCTCCGACGGCTCTCCGACGGCTCGGATGGGCGTCAACACCTGGGTGAAGGTGTTGCCAAGGCGTGCCAAGGCGTGCCAAAGTGTCCCTCTACGACCAAATCGGAGAGAATCGTAGAAGTGTAAAAATGCCTTAACTCCCTCTGGCGTGTACTTTCGGCTTTGCAACAGCAGACTGTTAATATGCACACAAAAAAGCAAAACCATGAAAGCATAATAGGTCCTCTTTAATTTGAATGAATGAAAACAGGCCACCCAATGTCACTATTCCCTCTGCTACCCTCCACACCATTGGTTGAATACCATGTCCTTAGACACTCTAAAACAAAGCATGTGTGAAATGTTATTTGCACTTCTGATGTACATTATGCTGTAGTTCAGGTTTGAATGAGCTTTTCTAGTTTCACATGTACAAAATTTCGTGTAATTCAATGTTATTTATAGTATGAACAACTGTGTGTTTATTGCACTGACTCACTTTTCCTTTTTCAAAATAAAACCACAAAGAAAAGAGTTTATTTTTATCCCTGCATCTCCAACCTCTCAGGTTTCTTCTTACTCCATTAAAAGCCATTTAAAAATAAAGTCATTAACTTAAATGAAAATATGATTTCTGCTTTCTTTATTATAACAGTGCCGTAGCGAATATGTCATGTCATCACTTTATCCAATACGTTTTAGAATTGACCAAAAAGTTGTCTTATAACATACCCGTCTTTTAAATCTTCAGTTAAATTGTAATCCCATGGGTGGGGCTCAAATAAACCTCAGTGGACAGATACCAGCCCTGTTAGCTAGTTTTGATTAATGAGCCATTTACTATACAACAGTTGCAATATACAATTAATTACAATACGCATGTTCAACTAAAAATTGAACTTACCCATTTTCACTTATACATTTCGAAGAATGTATTTACACCTGACAGAAAAATATTACAGAGAAAGTTGTCTGACCTGAAGATATCCATCAGATATCTTTATAGCTATTTCTGTTGATATGTGTTTATATAATTATAAGTATAATTATAATTAATACAACAATTGCATTATGCAAGTAATTACAATATACAGGTTCAACTTATGATTGAACTTACCCATTTTCACTTATACATTTCGAGGATTGATCTACACCTGACAGAAAAATATTATAGAAAAAGTTGTCTGACCTAAAGATATCCATCAGATATCTTGATAGCTATTTCTGTTGATATGTGTTTATGTTATTATAAGAATGAAACATAGGAATAGATCGTACAGTCCCGATTATATAATATAATGTATGAAACACTTAAAGCAGAAAGAAAATAAAAATACTGATGATTAAATAACCATTGACCTTTTTGTATAATCTGTAGCAATGTGAAATGAATGTTAAATGTAGTGTAAAAGTGTCAAATGTGTAACAAATGCAAATGTCTTTATATTATTTTTAAAGTAGCTATAGCTATATTTTTGCACAGTCGTGTACATAATACATCAGCCAAATAAGACGTCTTCATAAGCCATTTCCACACACAGAAGAAAATATATGTTCTTGACACAACACAATCACACAAAGAATCAACCACAAAATTCGTAACTTATAAAAGTTGGTAAAAAAAATACTGCACTGAAATCTGAAAAATGATGATATCTATGTACACTGTCAGTTGTTGAGTGAAGCCGTTGTAAAGTATTGTTTTTAAACCAAAGGAAACTGCAAGATTTCAGGGTGGACCACAGATTAATTTATGCTTAGAACATTCATTTTCAATATTTGTCTGACTAATGATCACTGCATATGCAAGTGATTATATTTCAGATGCATGTCTTAGTCAAGTATAAACGAGCTTGATAGAGGATCCATCTGGACAAGTAAGTGACCTCACTCCATTTCTCCTTTTCACAGGGTTTCTCTGGTAAGCTTCTTTGACATGCCCTGGTGTTCCTCAGGCAGACTATTTTTAGAGCCTGGTGCCACTTATATCCTGTGGGAGAGTTAATATCGAAAACAAGAAGGGTTAATAATCTGCATGAACCTTTGATTGGTTTTCTGTGCAGACTGATCATTGCGTCATAAATACATAAATAGTTGTGATCAACACGTCATAAGCGCAGGTCATGTACTAATGTGTAATTTGTAGCGAGCCATGTACAAGTGACCAATGCCTTTTGGGTGTTTTGAATGCAATTCTCAGCTTACCATTTTGTATTCAAAACTGGGGTGGAGGGTGTAACCTTTGTGATTTTGGCAGTACAGAACGGCATCATGGACTGTGGCAAACAGGCACTTTTTGGTGATGGCGTCAGAAAAGAATCCCCCACTCTCCAGCTCATCCACCACAGTGGCTAAAACAGAGTGATGAACACAGGAGACAGTTATTTGGCATGCTGGTGCCTTGGTTTTATGAATGGAGACAAGCGCTTATAGACACCATGGTTGGTCTGACTTACCCTGGCACCCAGCCACGTAAACATCAATGTCAATCTCACCAAAATCATGGACAATCTGAAAAGCATAGAGGTCAAACTAAGCTTCAGATAAAATTAATTGACCAGTTGCACAGACTTTCTGCTATGATTTATTTACAAATGAGATTCGTTTTAATATTCCATGTATTAAGTAATATTCCATTTACTTCTGACTTAACAAAGCTGCCCGTTAAGGTTCCTAAAATGCTGTCTCTTTCATCTTTCTCACTACTTAGATGTTAGAACACAAATACAATATCCAACAGTTTAGCTCTCAATATCAAACTGTTTAGCTCTCAATATCCAACAGTTTAGCTCTCTTTCTCTTCCTGTATCCCTCTCCTCTTTTCTGACTGTCAAGTTGCAAACCACTTCTTTGTTTCTGCCAGTTCTCATCAGTAACTTACATTTCTCATCAACTTGATGGCCACTGTGTCAATGAAGTTGGCTGTGGAAAGGTCCAGTATCATAGAGTGGATGTCCCAGGTCCACTTGCCTAGCGAGCCCAGGGAGACTCTCTCCATGCTGCAGGAGTCCAATGTGATGGTGTCCCCATCCAATGTGGTGGTGTCCCCATCCAGTGTGGCGGTGTCCCCATCTAGTGTTGCATCGTCCCCATCTAGTGTTGCATCGTCCCCATCCTGTGTTGTCGAGCCTTGGGTGTCACTGTCTGGATCTATGCCCTTCAGGTAGACCCAGCTGCACTGACCCGCAGCCGTACCTGGGGAGTCAGGCATGACGAACACGGTGCTAGTCTCACGCGGCCGCCAGCACTGCTCCTCTCCCAGTGGTGGTGCTGTTCCAATCTTCCCTCGCCCTTCCTTCCAGTGGCTTGCCTCTTCCTCCACCGAAAACACCTCTCTCCTCTGAGAAGCTGCCCTAATAGACTGTTGCTGATTTACAAATGGAAAGGACTGAATGGGTTACTGAATGAATGAATGAATGAAATGGGAGTGATGCATTTTCCTTGTCAGTCTTATATTATCAGACTGAATATAACATTCACATAAAGCAGACACACAAAGCTTAATGTTCTATACCCCCATACATATCAGAGTGTTCAAAACTTAAAGAGCAATTTTAACGCAGGAGATAATCTCACATTCAGGATTGCATAGAATCAGGACATACAATATTATTTAAATTCATAGGAATGTCTTGACATCAAAATAAACTCACATGTCTCTTGGCTCGACGCCTGGCCCTTCGTTCGATTCTCTTCTCTCTGCGTTTCTGCTTGGCCTCCTGTCTCCTCTTATAGGTAATCATTTTACCGATGTCTAGCCCACTCTACACTCATGGTAAAGTCAGAGGGATGGAAGAATGTATTTGTCATCTCATCTCTTCGAAAAGGTTACAGCTCATGTAGAATGTGCTGTTAATGTCATAATATTTGAGAAGTGTGGTTTGAAGGACAGGGTAGTGAAAGGAATAGGTTGAAGATTAAACATAAGTCAACAGGGGTGCAAGGTGATGTGATGGGGGTGATTCTGACCTTTGCCTTTAGGGCTTCTAGATAAAGCTCAGCATTGGCAAAGTACACAGTGGCTGAGGAGCGGAAAATGGTGACACCTGGGACCTCCCTTACCTGATACAGAGAAGAACCCAGAGGAGGATTAACATATCACTTATGGACCCATTGAGGTTATTTACAGGACTGACTTCTTTGGCATACTCTATTGAAAATCATAGGATGTGTTCAAGACATTCACCCAGGCAATAGTATATATGGGCCATTCTACCGAATTCGTGTAATATGCAGTCCCTCAACAATAAAAACTATTTACAAAACAATTAGGTATTTAGGCATAGATATTTACTAAGAAAATGTTATGGTCTATATAAACCCAATGCATTAAATGAGATAGTGATAAGCTAAATATATACAAAATCATCATTTATAGGGTACTTTCTATTGGGAAGTAGCTGTCCCCAGCCCTGACATCTAAATTTCAATGCCTTTAAATAACACTTTTCAATTTTTTTCAATGATTTAATTTCAAAGATCTTTATGATTGGGTTGAAACAGAACTTGGAATATTTAGATTTATTGTGGGTTCAATTTTGAAATCAATTAATTATACTCAAAAAATCATGTCCCTAGTTTTCATGTCACTACCGAAACACAAGAGTTTTAGTCCATTGGCTGAGCCTGTGTTTTAGCCACGACCCTGCATTTTTGACCATGCAGTGACACTGCATCCCTGTCCCTCATGTTTGAATGGTAAGTAGCTAAATCCCATAGTTTTTATATAAATGTGTTTCAAAGTCTGAAAATCGACGTGTAACCTTAAGAATTGTCACTACCGAGACCCATGTTTTCTTAAATTAAGTAAACCTTTTGGGGTTTCATGAAAAATCTTATGTTTGTATGTGTGTACACCTCTTCAAATATTTGTTTGCAAGCCGTGTGCTTGCTAGAATTCTTTATTTATGCTTGAAGTTAGCTAGAATTGTCACTACCGAAACAGTCACTACCGAAACATATTGTAGTGACCAGATGATTTCGGTAGTGACAAAATGAAATGGTAAGTAGTTCAATCCCATAATTTTTAAATACATGTGTTGTGTGGACTAAAGGGCGGCCCAGAGCACCTTTTGGAAGATTTTGGGAGAGAAATGAACATCCATCCAACAGAGCAATCACTACCGAAACAGTAGTCACTACCGAAACAGATAAATTGATCTTGAAAATTTGGTAAAAATTTCATTTTTATGGATTTCATTGTGAAAACCTTCAAGAAATATTAGCAAAAATACTATTCAAAGAAGGGAAGGAAACACAATCTGAACAGGTCAATAATAATACTTTTTTACTATAGTAAATGTGATGTTTCGGTAGTGACAATTTTTGGAAGAGGAAAAACATTCCAACATATTCTGAAAATACAATATAAAAATTGACTGTTCTTTTACTAGATATGTGTACTTTAGATATGTTACAATATACATACGGACAAAGTTTTGGGAATAAAACATAAACAAATTAAAAATATTTCCGACGTGACTTTGCACCAATTCGGTAGAGTGGCCCATATACTGTATATACAATGGTATGGTACTACGGGTACTACTCTTACCCCTCTATGTGTCTCCATGTCCACATACAGTTCTGTTCCAGGAACATGACCCAGTACAGAGTATGTCGGCCTGCAAGAACACAAGGTAGAGACGAGGTGAGGGAGCATCAGTTTGAAAAAAATCCCCAGATAAACTCATCAAAGGAGTAAAACAACACATGAAAAAACAAATCAGAAAGAGAACAGAAACTAAGGTACCGCTGGGTCCTGAATATCACAGTCAGCAAGGCAAAGGCAACAGAGGCCCCAAGACCCATGTCCAAATTCAAAAGCAGTGTGGACACCCAGGTGACCAGCCATACGAGCTTCAGACAAAACAAGTAAGTGTGTGTGAGTAATCGCACTTTTGCTCTTTTAAGAGGTAACAAATGCAGAAGGGGCATGGCTACTGTTGAATAATGCTGCAAATCAGTTTATTCTCCTTTTGTACACATTCGCAATTAACTATATAGGGCTTATTGTATTGTAAATATTCGGACACTCACCAGGTCAATCTTGTTGCTTCTCCACAAAGTCACTATGTCATAATGCTGCTTGAACATTCCTTTGAGATTTACGATAACTATGACCGCAAGGACAGCCTGGAACACCAAGTGAAAATAAAACATTTATCACACAACAGATATGTACACAAGTAGTCAAAGCTATCAGCTATGAGGAAAGCTCACCTTGGGCAGTTCCTGAAACAGAGGTCCAAGCTTTAGCACTGTCACCAGCACTATCACAGCTGAGGAGACTCCTGCCATCTGCAGTTATAGGGGAGGAAGATTTGGCATCAGGTCATTTTTAAAGAATCTGTCTTTGTGTGTGCAAAACCTCAGTGAGAGAGAAAGTGTAAATTTCTCCAAAGTGTGCTATGCAAGGAAAGCATAATACACACTGTGATTTTGTTGCCAGAAAGTTTGAATCTACAGCTGTGGCTTTGCTGCCCCCATGCTTTACAAGCTGAGGAACTAAATAATGGTACCTGGGTCTTGCCACCTGCGCTGTCTTGGACGAGACTACGGGACATGGAGGGGCAAACAGCGAAGCACTGGAAGAACCCTCCTACAGTGTTACTGAGGCCCAGTGCCACAAGCTCCTATCACAATGTCAGAGATAAGCAAATTAGAGTTATTCAGCACATTAATGCTGACATTAATGGAGTCAGTTTGAGTTCAGTATCAATAAACAAGAGGGAATGACAGGGAAATGCACTACCAAAAAACAGTATGTATACCATATATAGTGTGGTCATTTACAGAATGATCCCCCTATGAGGTCCTAGCCATGACTCCAGACTTCAACACATTTAAAGAAGAGATACCTGATTGCTGTCCACTTTGTATCCATGCTTGAGGGCAAAGGTTTTGCCTAGAGAGATAGAGATAGCGTAGCCCACGATAGCTATGGCAAAAGCGTCCCCAATTACTTCTCCAAAGATGTTCAAATCAGGCACACTGGGTGGGCTCAGTCTGGGGGTGAGCCAATGACAAAGACAAAGCAGCAAATCAGTGAACAGATATGGCAAGTAATTACCATAACATGGTGATGCCAGATGAGTGCTGCTTTAGAAATGAACACAGTTTGCATACAGTCAGCACCTAAAATATCTAGTGCAATGTATATATTCTGAGAAATATTTACAAACCATTCCAGCTACACTTTACTGCGTTTCATGAACAGTTATTACGTCAAACATGTGTTTTTTTTATGTTCCAGCGATCAGTAGGACCATTGATTACTACAATCCATTTCATCTCCATGGGCATTTGCTGTATAACAGATCACTGACAGGATAACAGATGTTAACTACATTGTAACACCACATATAAAGATGAAGGATCTAGCAGACACTGGGCCGGCCATGACAATCCTCTTAGGTAAGGAAATGAAGCGAGGGGCAGTGAGGTCGTTGGCTGTTGCTGCATGAGTGCCTGCAGCTGGTCTGTGCGCTAACACAACATGATATTATCATTTTGAGAGGTCAGCATCAGTGATCAGCGTGCGACTGCTGACTGCATCATTTCTCCAGAAACTCCAGAGTCGCAGATATGCATTTCAGTTTAGAAACTGGGCACTCATTCTCAAATTTATAATCTTTGCACAAAGTGTGTGCAAATGAAGGGTGAGTCACGGAACCTACCCGCAAGGGATCTCCCCAACCACAGGGACCTTGTAACTACTTAGCTCTGCATAGGACGAGATCAGAGTTGCTGCCACAATCTAGAAACAGAGAACAGCTATGCGTTTGTACATCCACAATGTACTGTAAGGCAATGTGCATGCACACACACAAAGATAAAAAAACACATTCAAGTGCGCACGGACACAAATACACTCACACACAAACAATCTCTGTGTAACTAAGTGTGTGCTGGGGCAGGTAAGTATGTAGTGAATGAGAAGCCAGAGCTGTTCTGTTATCTGTGATAATTAGCCCAGAAGTGCTGTGTGAGGCAGGTTGAGAGTAGAACACAAAGCTGACTCAGCAGACGGGCTGTGAGACCCCTCAGTGGCGCAACACATCAGCCTGCCATACACATCACACATCACAGCCGGGCCAACATCTCAGAATTTCACAAGTATTTTGGAAAACTGGAAACACAAATTATACCATAAAGTACTTGATTATAATAAAGCATATTCAACACAAAATATTGCATTCTTTTTAACATATATATACAGTATAATGCATGCAGACAATGTAATGGCATGCTTGACAACATGACAGCATGTGAGATTTAGAGTGAAAGATGTTAGTAGAAAACCAACAGTGATCAGCTCCACGGGGACCGGCACAGGCAGCTTGTGTCTGTAGGCTGCATTGAGCTCCTTGGCGATGATCAGGACCAGCATGGACACACCACTGACTGCTAGTGTAGGGAGGTGAGTCTCAGGGAGCAGTGAGCACACATCCACCAGTGTCTAAAACATATTGGGATGACATCAGGGGTAGTCATACACAAGCTGTACACATGAAAATACATTAACTGTGTGATCCTTGTTCTATGCATCTGTTTGGTTAAGTAAAATTGCTAGAGCATATTGATATGAGTTGACCAGCCATACGAGTATGTTAGTATGTTTTAGTAAGAATTTGTGCAGTTCTCCTCACATAGATGAGAGCAAGTGGACCACTGAAGCGAGTGGGCGAGACTTCAAACAGGTACTTGAGCTGTGCCACCACTGCATGGGCTGCAGCTGCAGTGGTGTAGGCCCGCACCACCGGCTCCGACAGGTATGTGCCCACAAAGCCAAACTGCACAAGGCCGAGCACCACCTGCAGACACAAAGAACACAAACAGTGATTCAATCTGCTCTAGAGCAACACCTACAGACACAGAACACATACAGTGATTTAGATTGCTGTAGAGCAGCGGAGCAGCATTACTCATTTGCACTTGATATAAAACATGATATGATTTGCTTTAATAGTGTCTGTATATAAAGACATCAAACAACTGGCATATAAATGTTTTTTTTTCTGAACAAGGTGGCAAACAACTGTAGGTTTTCTAAGAATCATGTATGTGGGCAGAGAATGTGTGAGGGACCTGGATAAGTCCTGCCAAGACCGTGGTGGCAGCTGCGACCTGCACCCTTGAGAGGTCCCTGGCCATGACATACTCAGCGGTTGAGTTGTTGCCATCAGCAAATAAGTACTCTGGAACATCTGGAACCAGTCTCTCTGTCACACTGCCGACCATGATACTAAGCACTGTGAAGGTGCCTGTGGATGCATTACAACAGAGGGTTCAGGTCATACAAAACACCAGGAATACAATATCCTAATACCCCCGTTTAGGGAAATCCCCTAAGACACCATGACATGTAATCAGAGACTATGACTGGAACATGTACGACATTTCAAAGTTGGGGAAATCAGCGACAAATTCATCAAAGGTAGTATTGAATAGGTTTAGCCAGAGGTGTAACAGTGAGCTTTAATGCAAAAATGTACAGGGACATTCACCTACCAATGGAGATATGCCTGGAGGTGCCAAAGAAAAAGTAGACCAGGGCAGGGTAGAGGGATGTGTAAAGACCGTATACTGGAGGTAGAGATGCCAGCAAAGCATAGGCCATCCCTGCAGAACCCACATGAGGATAAACTGTCTAGATCACTACAGCAGTATAATGTTATACATTGGTTTTTACTCTGTTAGTCTTAGTGAGGTCACTCATCTTACCTTGTGGAAGGTGCATGATTCCAACACTAATGCCAGATACAATGTCAGGCATTCCATAGTCCCAGATGGAATAGCGCGGTAGCCAGTAGAGAACTGGAAAGCAACCTAGCACCTTCTTCTTCAGCCCAAGCAAATTGCACCTATGTGCCAATGCAAAGAGGGAGAAAACAAAGCATGAACACAAGTTTTTTTTTGTTTGTTTATTTTGCTCCACACAGAATCCATAAAACTAATACTCATACTTAACAGCATGATAAACAGATGCTAGTAATGGCCAATACATTATTATAGATCTATGTAAACAGCAGTAGATCATATCACTGGTTGCCTTACTGTACTTGCTGTTCCTGGGGTTGAAAGATGAATACAAATTAGGGCAACCTATAGTCTTTAATTTACAAGTTAGCTTTTTCCACCTATGTGCCAATGCAAAGCAAGAATAATTTGGGACAGTTTGATTTACCTGAAAAGGTGTCTAATATGTTTGATGAGTGGAGGATGACGGTCATTGTAATCCAGCCTCTGTGTGACATCCTCCAGCATCTGCTCATCCAGGACCTCTCTCTGCACAGTCAACCCTGCATTCTTCTTCGCCATCCCCATTTCCTTTGCTCTGTTTCACCGCTCCTGAAGACACAGCAGGCAATTCAGCCTCATAAATGCCTAGAACTTTTAGAGTCAGTCAAATTGGAGAGACAC
The DNA here is from genome assembly GCF_963457725.1 of Sprattus sprattus. Lineage (NCBI taxonomy): Eukaryota > Metazoa > Chordata > Actinopteri > Clupeiformes > Clupeidae > Sprattus > Sprattus sprattus. The sequence goes on along the minus strand of NC_137908.1, from coordinate 19,034,018 downwards.
AAATTGAGCTTTTGTGGTACAACGAGGCACACACTAGTTTTCTTCAAGTGCTACATGTGTATAAAGCCACAATAAGGGGCGGTGCATAATATTAAGACAAACCTGAATTTGACCCCACTGACTAACTACTTGACACAACATAGGCACACGTCATAAGGCTAATAACTTATATGCATAGAGTCGTGCCTGTTAACCAGGATACTATTTAACATATTAAGACGAGGACAAACTATGTGATTCAAACAGTTTTGCATATTTCTCTGGTTAGAAGCTGTGTTTGAATGGAAAGTTACTTAGTTCCAGGAAAATGCAGCAGACAGGACGTAACTAATAGTTTGGTCGACATACTAAGGGAGTTGCTGTTAAAGACAGGAAGCAGGAATTGGAAACACCTTACACAACAGAAATACGATTACTGAAGCAAAGAAGAGCAGAAGGTTAGGACACAACATCAAGTCCAAAGTTTACACCACATCAGACAGTCTTCACTTTTTCTTCAGTGATTCAACGTATTGTGATTTCTAATGTTCTGACATTTTACCATTGATGAAAACACCTGACTGGAAGGCTTAAGTATGTTAGAACAGAAGTCATTAGGTATTGTAAAAAATAAATCCCTAGCTCACAATCAGAAATTCACGCGAACTAACAGATGTGGGACCGCCTGGATGGGAGGCTTCTTAGGACAACCAAGGTTCTTGGACAGGATCTCATAGCACTTAAACTGCTGTTCTTTTAATGACATAAAACAGGTTTGTGTGGTGTATTAACTGGTATGGTGGCTTTACTCCTGCACATACCCAACCTCATTCGGCTGTCTTTTCCCCAGTGTAGTGTGCCCACTGGTACCAGCCATTCCCCGGTTTTGCCTTCTCTAGTTTCTCCTCTCCTCCTTTTCCCCCTCCTGCTTGTTCCCCAATCTAAGCTACATCTGGGTTTTCCTACTGTCCATGTTACGGTGTATGACCCCATTAACCTTCTTGCTTCTGCTGTAGTTACTGTTAGCACCAATCTGCATCAATCACTTTACAGGTCACTTTTACATTGACCATCTTTAATTTCAATGTACTCCCTATTTCTACCTCTGGCTTAATTTTCCCACATATATCTTCTGATTCCTTCTAATTCTGCTTCCCTGTCCGTTGTATAGATTTTAAACAGTGGAATTTGTCGGGCACAGTAGGCACCATTTGAAATGGGTACCCTATCAGCAGGGTTAAACAGAGCAGGTCCTCATTATTCACGTTCTGGGATATCTGAGCTTTTGCCGGGTTCCAGGGTCTCCTCCTGGAATTTTCAAACACTGTCTGAGTGGAGAAGCTTTATGACAGTGAATAAGATGTTACCAAGTGTCTGTTCCTTGTACCCTTACTACCATTAGGGTGGCTTCTGTGACCCTGTATGGTCCTTTCGACCTTGGATCTAGACAGGACCTTTTGAAAACCTTGATTTATACCCATTCTCTAGGTTACACAGGGCACTCCTCTTCGCCTGTTTGTGGTTCCTTATCGCAGGAACTGCGATATAATAACGGGACTTGACCTAGTGTCATGGACTGGTTCGAAGAACTTATTCATTCACGCCGCTAGGCAGGGAGAAGTGAGCCGTGCTCTGGCCCCGCCCCCACCGGAGCCTATAAAAACCACGGCGCGCTCCTCCATCATTCTTTTCAAAATCTTCGTGTAAGATTTGGACTCCGAGATTATTCTCTACGCTATAACTGGTCGTATAATACTTGTTTCTATTTTCCAACTGATTAATACTCATTACGAGCTGGTGAGTTTCGGGTTATTTTAACCTTCACTACCTCAAGAGTGCTACAAGTACGACTTGCTTTTAGAAAGTCAAGTTCACTGTCAGCAACGTGTTAGACTAGCTAGTCTCCGACTAGCCTGCTAGCGGGGTTTGCTAACCTCGTGTTGGTGATACTGTGCTTAATATTTCTCTGTGTGCTTAATATTTCTCCTTTCTTACAGAAATGTCGTGCCAGGGCTACCCGGGGTGTGGCCATGCCAAGGAAAAGGGCGACCGCCACCGACGTTGTGTTCTCTGCCTCGGTAGGGAGCATGCGGAGGCGGCGGTGGGTGGCACCGACTCTGGGTGCAATGTATGTGCTACGATGACCGTAGCCAGGGCCAGGAGACGTTTCGCGCTATGGGAGCGCGATGACACAGCGACTGCAGTGCCAACCGGGGAGCGGTCCCCTGTCGGGCTGGTCGCCTCCTCGGCCCCAGGCAGTTCAGTGCCCGGTGACAGCCAGTCCCCTTTCGCCTCGCCTGCCCTCTTGGTCAGCCCAGACCCTGAGGTTGTGGAGTTACCCTCCGGATTTGCGGTTATCTCCAGTGGGCAAATTGATTTTGGGCTAGAGACAGAGAGTCTGGTGGACTACTCTTATGCCTCGGGCGAGGAGGAGGAGGAGGAGGAGGAGGAGGAAGAGGAAGAGGAGGGGGAGATGGATGTGGCGCTACCACGGGCTAGCTCGCCCACGGTCACATCAAAAATGCTGGGTCAGCAGCTCCACGAGGTGGCGATGAGAGCGGCGCACACTCTGAGTCTCCCTCTCCCTCCTCCGCCCAAGGGACAATCATCCCTGCTGGACGGGATGTTTTATGGGGGCCCTCCAGTGGTGGCACAGTGCACCCTCCCCGTCTTCGAGGAGGTGCACGAGGAGGTTAAGGCTACGTGGGGCACGCCCTACTTGGGGCGAGCCTCTGTACCAGGCTTCGGGTGCTACATGAATGTAGACAAGAAGGAGGAGTTTGGCTACCTTGCTTTCCCTCCGGTTGAGGAGGCGGTTGCGGGCTACCTAGCCCATTCCACCCACACGATGCGCCTCGGTCATGGACCCCAGTTGCCTACTGGGGTGGCCAGGCATCAGGCGGCGCTGGCGGAGAAAGCCTATTTAGCGGCTGGGCAGGCGGTGTGTTCTACGAACACGGCCGCGCTGTTACAGCACTATCAGGCTAAGCTCCTGGCATAGCTCGCAGCATCGCTGGGGGATGGCAACGAGACCGTAGTAGAGCTCCGGCGAGCTACGGATATCACGCTGCATCTGACGCGGTGCACTTCCCAGGCTCTGGGGAGAGTCATGGGAGCGAGCGTGGCAACCAACTGGTCGTTGTGGCTGACTCTGTCCAAAATGACAGACAAGGAGAAGGTGCCCCTTCTCGACGCACTGTGGTCAAAATTACTTACAGACAACTGGAGTGGTACTGCAGATTTATTAACGATATCGGGAGCATTGTTACAAGCAATCCATGTTCATGAAATGTCCCGCAACAATGCCCTTTTTTTTTTCTCAATGGTCTTATCCAATAAACTAGTTTCATCACATATTACAGATTTGCCTTTTGCCAAATTCCATGCTCACACCAAGGTTATCATTTCAGCTGCTTGAGCAGAAAAACTTCATGTGAGGGGTGAGTTTATCATTTCAAAAGGATTCCCTACAGAGCACCTGTTCCCCCCCTTTCCGGACTCCAGTGGCATAGATGATCCATTAACAAACAAGAGTAAATCAGGGTTAGATAAAAGGGTCTCAGAAGTGTCAGTGAATCACCATCCTCCGCTATCGGCAGCAGAGAAGCTAGATTAAGTGTGGTGCAACTGGTAAGGGTCAAATGGAAAGGGTTAATAACACATGCTGATAAGTTAAGAGACGCGCCGGTGTAAGATGTGCTGTTTTTTTTTCTTCTTGTAAAAGCAATGAATGTACTTCATGTGGGACATTCACAGTTAGTGAATGCAACACTACTATGTCTGCACTACCTAACACTGCACTGGCAGCCGCTGCAACTGCTTTTAAACAAGAAATCATTCTTCTAGCAAATTCTTCTAATTGTTTAAATAAGTATACCACATGTCTATGCTGCCCCCCCATATTGTTTACATAACACCCCCTGCATGTAACCTAATTTCTCACACACAAACAAATTAAATGGCAGGTCATAATCCTAACGCCTATCTTAAATCAACACAAACTTTATCAGAGTTGTCAGTCCAAGTCAATTAGTCAGTCAAGGTTTTACAATTATTTGCACATGCTTGGAGAGGCTGTGTCCTCTCTGTCTCAATTAATATACAAGCACATAATGTCTCAGAGTTGCTCTTTCCTCAGCAGACAAAGTTAAAGTCTCTTGCTGTTGTAAAGAGGAAGGTTCAGGCTTTACAAAGATATGTCTTTGTACAGTTAAGGAGCTCCATTTTTGAAAAAAGTATGCCTCCAGAGAGGATGAATAAAACAATCCAGGGGTATGTTGAATGGACACCCAATTATCAGCATGTACACATGCTTTAGCCAAAAGTCCACAATCACAACATTACCCCTTTTTTCTCTAAAGGCACATGGGGAGAAAAAGTTGAGTTTAAACAAAATATCTCAGACCAGGTTTCAGGCCTACTACAGCTGCAGCGTAGCTTTTGGTTATAATAATGCCAGCTTATGTCAATATTCTTTAACGAGATGATTGACTTGGTACCTCAGTATTCCGGATTTGGGCTATTCAGAGAAAGAATTTGTCACCCCTTGCAAACACTCTGGAAGTTCCTTATCTCCCTGGACCGAGACTGGTGCCTTTAAAACTCCACCCCAAGTTGGGCAAGTTATCTGATAATTACGTGTGAGTGAAATAGTAAGCTGTAGCTTACACATTAAGTCTCGGCCCAGTACATTTTCAGGGCAAACACTGTTGAGGATGAACTGGTGTTGTAATGCATTGTTTTTCTATTGTAGTAATATTGGAGTAAAAACTGGCTCTGCTATCAACTGACCTGATGCTCCCATAACATTCACTATTCTGGTTCTTTTCATACACTTTCCACTATCCTTCTTTCCTAACATACTAATACCTGTCCCTGTATCATTCAAAAAAGGAAAAAATATGTCCATTCAAATAGAGAGAGAGTTTCGGCTGGGCTGCAGCATCCAGACAATCCAATCAGTCAATCAGAAGTGTCAACAAAAGGTCCCAGTGCCCGAAGGGCTGACTGTTGTCCTCTTCTCACTCCCTGTCCTTCCCTTCCCCCCTTTCCTCCTCCTCTTTGCACACTTGTTCGATAGACACCTAGTGCTGCATCATGCAATACATCTTGCTTCTTTTGGTCACTCTTGACTTTAATCCTCTCACAATTTTCAGCATATTGTAACAGTTCATTGGGAGGTACAGTACTCCAAGTAACAAGATGAGTCTTAACACAGTCCATGAGCTCTTTTTTTTTTTTTCCTCCTAGGATGAAATATTGTCTTCTCAATGCTTCCTCCTGTGCTGCATTTGTGGTCTTTCCTCCATGTCTATTCACTGCCTGTGCCATTCTTCCCAAGAATTCTCTAGCTGTTGCTTTTAACCCTTGTGATATGGCCATTTTAGTACAATCTTAGTGGCTGTATAACAATTCCTCAGTTCAGTAAACAAATCAGCCAAAGCTTGTTGCTATCCACTCCTGCCCCCCTTTTCTTCCTTCCCAGTCGCCTACTGTGAAACTGTGTTGGTCTGGGGACAGTGGCCTGTGCAACAGCACCTGGTTGTGTAAGCTATGTGGGAGGCTGTGGCACAGATAGCTGGAGTAACTGAGTCTGGAATGATTTCGGTAATACCTGAGGCTGAAGTGACTGAGGCAAAGGTGGCTGGGGTCTTAACAGGGAGTGTGGCTGTTGGTTCTGGTTCATTCTTCTGCACAAACATTTCTGCTGTCATGTCTGTAGTCCTCTGGGCAGCCATTTCCCCTCTCTCTTCTGTAAAAACCTTTCTTTCCCTCTGCTCTCTAGCTTGCTTTCTTTTCTCTTCTCTATCCATTGCTTCCTTCTCCCATTTCCCATACACTTCCACTTTCCATCATAGCCCTACCTTCAGTTACCTTTCTTACACTTACTTTTCATTCTTTCCCTCTAAAGGAAATTTACCTTCCAGGTCCATATTTTTTTATACATGTCCCTCAAACATCCTGGTCTCTCTACCCCTCTAAGTGTGTTAATAGTTTTGCATATTATTCCCCATGTTTGCAGTGTCCCAGTGATATATTTTTTTTCCCCAATTACCTCACGCCTAAATCAGAGTAAAGCAAACAAAGTGTGACGAATTCGTTATCAAATACCCCACATTCCCTACCACTCTACTGGCAGGAAATATATGCATATCTTCCACCTCTCTTTAGGCGTGAAACACTTTGCTTATCCCAAGCAGGAATCTTCTCTACCCCTCTATGGGTAGGAAACAACTCTACCAACCCTTTTGGTAGGAACCTCTCTACCAGCCCTTCTGGTAGGCACCAGTGCACACAACAACCCTATTTTACTAGCATTTGTTAAAGTAAAATTAGGGACTCACCCCAGTTGTCTGTGACCACCAAGCAATGGTGATACCGTATCCAGGTCACAGGAGGAATTCCTCTGGCCAGGCTGGGTGCCGCTGGAGCAGATTTTTCTTTTTTCTCTCGACGGCCTTCTCCCAAGATCAGAAAGAGATCTCCCTTAATTTGTGTCGGGTCCTGCGCCTCTGGTCTTCCTCGCTGTTCCTCGGAGATAGGTATCCCACTTCTGACACCATTTATGTGGTCAAAATTACTTACAGACAACTGGAGTGGTACTGCAGATTTATTAACGATATCGGGAGCATTGTTACAAGCAATCCATGTTCATGAAATGTCCCACAACAATGCCCATCAGTCTCTGGGCAACCTGAGCTCTTATACCTAAAACCCCTCCCTCGTACTCTTACACTGTGGCCACCTCGTCCTCCACTATAGATAAGAATATTTACCTAGGATCCCCTTACCCCAAGCATTGAGTAACTCTCTTAGCTCATCAAACCTTACCCAACAGGTCAGACATAATACATGGCCACACTAAGTTACCAATTCAATTTATGTTATACTATGGAATCCTATACTAACTTACTTAATTAAATGTGAAACATATATTTTTTATCCCACAGCACCAGTCTGCGTCCAGGGCGCGTTTGGTGAGGCTGTAGCGACTATGTCTGCTAAGTTCGTCGAACAGCAGAAGAGCAAGGAGGCGTTCCAGGCTTGGATGCCTCGCTCAGGGAGCTCCGACACCCAGTTTGCATCGGGACAGCGAACCCCGAGTGCTGGGCAGAAGAGGAGCGGGTTTAAGTCCCCCGCTCCTCCGACAAAGATACAAGCCGGAGCTCGAGGGTGGAACAGACATCAGTTCCGCCCCGCGGCGCAGCCGCAAGCACAGCCACAGCCAGCGCACTCTGCACAGGGCGCTACCCACCAGGGACGGCGTGGCCGTGGCAGGGGCTACAACAAGAATCCCTCGTCCTGAGAGAGGGTCCTTGTCCACGGAGGGGAGAGTGGTGGATCCCTGGCCACCGAGGAAAACTTTGAGTCGCTCTCATGCACAGATCATGACAAGCACAGTAAAAGTATCCCAACAAGCACAACATTCAAAGGTTCATGTCATTCACCCTGCCCCTTCGGGGACAGTCATAAGGCATGCTTGTGTAACTCCCCCCGCAACGCACCCCCAGCGTTTGCAAAACATTTTTTTTTATTCAAACCATGTGGGGCAGCCCCCAACCTCACCCCCCTCCTTATGCGGAATGGGGACAGGTTTAGGTTTAGAAAGATTGGCAATGAGCGGTTTAGAAACCGACAGATTCAACTTGAAGCCCAGCCTAGCGCACTGTGCGGACGGTTGGCGCGCATGCGCAGCACCACCATGGGTGCTAAGGACGATAACAGAGGGCTACGCACTACAATTCGCCCGCCCCCCTCCGAGGTTCAGCGGTGTGATCCAATCAGTCGTGCCTCTGGAGCAGACGAGTTTCCTATTGGAAGAGATAAGCTCACTGCTCAAGAAAGGTGCTATAACAGTGGTCCCTCCCGAGGAGGCGAACGCTGGGGTATACAGCCGATATTTTCTCATCCCAAAGAAGGATGGGAATTATCGACCCTTACTAGATCTACGCACATTGAACAAAGCATTAAAAAGGTTGGAGTTCAGAATGCTGACTCCACGAAAGCTCATTCAGTGCATACAGCCAAACGATTGGTTCGTCTCGATAGATCTGAAGGATGCATATTTCCATATACCGATTTGCCGCAGACACCAGAGGTTTCTGAGGTTCGCGTTCAAAGGAACAGCATACCAATTTCGTGCCCTCCCGTTCGGCCTGTCTTTAGCCCCGAGGGTGTTCATGAAATGAGTTGACGCAGCAGTCGCTCCGTTAAGGCAGCGAGGAATAAGTATCCTCACTTATTTGGACGACTGGCTTATATGCGCACGATCAAAGTCAGCGGTGGAGCAGGACTGCCATCTAATGGTGGCACACCTGCATCGACTAGGCTTTGTTATAAACAGGGAGAAAATTGCGTTGGTCCCCCAACAGCGCGCCCCATTTCTAGGCATGGTACTGGATTCCACCTCAATGAAGGTGTCTGTCCCCAGCAAGAATAAGGGCCATTCAATCATGCGCTCGCCAGTTCAGGCAGGGGCGGACGGTGATGTCTCTCTGCTGCCAAAGTATGCTAGGGATGATGGTGTCAGCCGCGGTTGCGTTACCCCAAGGGCTATTACGCATGAGGCCGTTTCAAATATGGTACCTCTCCATGAAGCTCAGCTCCACCAGAGACAGGTACCGCTAGCTGACAGTGAACGCCAGATGCATGAAGGCGCTGGCGATCTGGAAATCACCCCGGTTCTTTGCCACAGCGGGCTCGATGGGCGTGGTGACGCACCGCGTTGTGGTGACCACAGACGCCTCCACAACAGGGTGGGGGGCGGTCTCAGAGGGATATCAGTGAACGGCCGCTGGACTGCAGAGCAGGCCAAGTCACACATCAATGTGTTAGAGCTACAAACAGTGTTTTTAGCCCTGCAGCATTTTCTACCCAGATTAGATGGTCATCACATACTGGTGAGAACAGACAACACTTCCGCTATGGCATATACAGTATAAACCGCCAGGGAGGTGTGCGTTCTCAGTCACTGTATCAATGGGCGAATCGCCTGCTCTTATGGGCAGCATTTTCCCTCAGTCAGAGCGGTACACATACCAGGCAAGCTCAACTACGGAGCAGACCTACTATCGAGGGGCAACCCTCGGGCGACGGACTGGGCTCTGCACTCTCAGGTAATAGAACAGATATGGCAACGCTTTTTCAAAGCGGAGGTGGATCTGTTTGCCAACAGAGAGAACACCTGTTGCCCCCTATGGCTCTCACTGGGGGGCGACAGTCCCCCGTTGGGCGTGGACGCGCTGAGCCACCAGTGGCCGAACTTGCGTCTGTATGCTTTTCCCCCGATCCCGCTTCTCCCACCGCTGTTAAGCAGAATATCGGTCGAGGGCAAGGAATTATTATTAGTGGCCCCCCACTGGCCCAGTCACCCGTGTTGGCGGACCTAATCATAATGTCGGTGCAGCCATCATTGGAACTACCTCTGAGGAGGGATCTCCTAACGCAGGCGCACAGGTCGATCTGGCATCCTCAGCCAGAGCTGTGGCGACTCAGGGTTTGGCACCTGAAAGGCACAAGCTCCTAGTCTCAGGTTTGTCTGACTCGGTGGTGGCAACGATACAGAGTGCGCGGGCAGCTTCGACCCGATCGCTGTATACGTTAAAGTGGCGCAGGTTTGAGAAGTGGTGTGTTGAGCGTCAACAGGACCCTATCAACTGCGCACTGGGCGTCATTCTAGAATTTCTCCAGCAATTATTTGATGAGGGGAAGGCGGCTTCCACTCTCAAGGTCTACCTGGCAGCCATCTCTGCCTGCCACGCAGGAATTAATAATAAATCCCCGGGCTGTCACCCATTAGCGTCACGCTTTATGGCAGGCGTGAGACGTCTCAGAGTGCCGGACAGACACCTGATACCGTCATGGGATTTACTGATTGTATTGCGTGCGCTGACAGGGCCTCCATTTGAGCCCCTGGAGACAGTGGACATAAAATATGTTTCATTGAAAACGGCGCTGTTGTTGGCATTGGTGTCAGCAAAACGCGTTAGTGACATGCCAGCCCTGTCTGTCAGTCCATCGTGCCTTCAGTTCTCGATAGCTGGGGACAAGGTAGTGATGAGACCGAATGCTGCATACACACCCAAGGTGGTAACAACCCCGTTCCGCAATCAGGTGATTGAGCTGGCAGTGTTCTCGCCTCCCCCGTTTGCGTCAGCAGAGGAGGAGCGCTTGAATACATTGTGCCCGGTGCGCGCCCTTCGTGGCTACGTAGAGCGCACCAAAACGTTCCGACGGTCAGATCAGCTGTTTGTATGCTTCGGGGCGCAGGCAAAAGGCAGACCTCTATCTAAACCCAGCTTATCCCGGTGAATAGTGGAGGCCACACTTTCATTAGGTTCTATATGTTAGATGTGACGCAGCCTAGTTTCTTGCAAGGCGTTCTGTGGGCCAGCAATGCTGTACCGCCAGAGCCTGAGGAGGATTAGAATGAGATACTCGTTCATCGGTTGTACGTGGTAGATTGCATGAACAAGGTACTAAACGTAAGAATGTTAAATGTAGGTTCATCTGCCTCTGCTTGACACGACGCAACGAACCGACCAAGGGTCCAATCTATGGACAAGGGGATAGTGATTCCCTCAACATATGTGCACGGTGAAGTGCTAGTAAGTGTTCACAAGCACAAATAAGGCCCTATGAACGTTCACCACCAGCTGCTGTATGAACCTCCGTGAGGGCAAAGCATAATAAAGTTGGGGTGATATGGCAATCACTGTATTTACACACGCTAATGGAAACTGTCCTGCGATAAGGAACGTCTCGGTTACTTATGTAACCTCGGTTCCTTAAGCACGGAACAAGATACATATAATAATAGTTGCGTGATACAGTGTTTTTCTTCTTTTGGGTGGGTGTTTCAACGCTCAGATTTTGATCCAAGAATGATGGAGGAGCGCGCCGTGGTTTTTATAGGCTCCGGTGGGGGCGGGGCCAGAGCAGCGCGCACTTCTCCCTGCCTAGCGGCGTGAATTAATAAGATCTTCGAACCAATCCATGACACTAGGTCAAGTCCCGTTATTATATCTTGTTCCGTGCTTAAGGAACCGAGGTTACGTAAGTAACCAAGACGTTCTTGTGCGGTCGTTCAGCCTCACAGCAGGAAAGAGAAGGGGGGGGGGGGGGAGATTTGGCCAGTGATAAAGAGACAGCTGATAGGGGGAGGGGTGGGGGGAGCTTACAAACACTTGTAAATAGGCACATATAAGTAAATAAATAAGTAAACGTTACATAAATGTTAAATAAATACATTTTACAGGTAACAAAACACATAAAGAGCCATAGATTTTGCCAGAGATACTGGCATATATTCAGGTGCATGACTATGGAGTGATTTATAGACTAGTAAGAGAAGGTAACCAGTCCAGTGATTTTAATACTGGTGTGATGTGCGCTATCTGTCTTGTTTAGGAGAGGACTCGCGCTGCTGCATTCTGTATTGTTAGTAGTTGACTAATGTTAGTTAATGTTAATGTTGACTAATGTTAGTTAATGGCTTTTTTGGGTAGACCAGACAAAAGCGAGTTACAGTAGTCAGCCTGAACGAGAAATGGTTGCACCTTAGCAATGTTTCTTAAGTGATAAAAATATGTTTAATTATATTTTTGATATGGGTTTAAAAATTGAGATCTGAGTCAAATATGACACCTAGGTTTCTGGCTTGGTGCTTGGTGTGAAGTGCCAGTGGTTTTAAATGTGCAGATAGTTTCTCTCTTTCGTTTTTTTCACCAATCACTAATACCTCTGTTTTATCTTGGTTGAGCTAAAGGAAGTTTTGTGACATCCATACATTTATATCAGAAATGCAATTTACCAAACAATCAATAGAGCTGTAGTTGTTGGGTGTTACAGAAATATAGAGCTGGGTGTCTTCCGCGTAGCTATAGTCGATGTTGTGCCTCCTTATTACACTACCAAGGGGTAACATGTACAGACTGAAAAGTAAGGGCCCTAAAAAAGATCCTTGAGGGATCCCACAGGTCATACAAATGTTTTTTGAGGTGTGGTCTCCGAGGGCAACAAAGTATTCCCGGCCAGTTATACTGGACCAGCAGGGCCAACACAGTTTTCAAGTCTTTCAATAAGGATATCTTGATCAACAGTATCAAAGGCTGGACTCAGATCCAGAAGGGCCAAGACAGATAGTTTTTTGGAGTCAGCATTAATCCTGAGATCATCACAATTTTGGGGGGGATTTTTACCTAGAAAGGGAAGGTTGGAGATGGGTCTAAAATTGTTCTGATGGGAAAATACACTTAAGAAGGGAACAGTGGCTAGAATAATGGCTAAAATTTGACAATATGACAATTTAACAAGCTTTTCAAGATGCTTTTCAAACTTTTCAAGAAGGTGGCTGTTCAAAAATGTGCCTTAGTCATTGCCCTCGTGTTACATAATCGACATACATTGTTATTAATTTGTCAAAGGTAATCTTTTGTCATAACCTTTTTGAGTAAGATTATCAATAAATATAATGTATTATATGGCAACGACAGTATGAGCATTCTGATTGGCTAATGCGTAGTCGTGCCAGCCGCGTATTGCCCTTCTCATTGGTCAATACGGATCTGTATTGCCCTCTGATGACATCGGGCAAACATCAGCAGTATTACCGGCTGTAACTTTCAAATCTTCAATGGTCTAGTGCAAATATTCCAAGGCTCTCAGAAGAAGCGCAGGTTTGTTATTGAAAGTGATAATGAAGACAGACTATAAACTTTGAATCTCTTTCTGTTTTTTTTTTGTGTTGGAATTAAAGCCATTCTAGCAGGGCCAGGTTGTCTGTTTTCTATCAAAAGAAATTGGTTTCTAGGCAACACCTGAAACAGATTGTGTTAGGCTTTGATTCAAGAATCAAAGAATTCGCGAACATTTTTATATCGGGTAATACTTTATAGGACTTTTCAGTACAATTCAGAAGCAGCGAAAATGTGTTATTGAAAGTGATGATGAAGACTTGACTCCTATAGTGTGAAAACCTTGTGTTTAACTGTTAATTCAAGCCATTTAAGCTGAGCCCTGTTGTCCGTTTTCTATTGATCATTGTAACTGGAAGTTAGCAAGTCATTGTTTGCTAGGCAACACCTGAAACACACTGTGTCGTGAGAAGACTTTAGAGCTGAACAAAACGACATGTTTTCTATTTACAATTACCATTTATTATCAAAATGAAAAGAGCTAAAAATGCCATATAATAAACAACCTACTAACCTCGACCGTTCGGTCATGCAGGGACATATCGGACTTCAGCTTTGCCGTATCAACCTCGCTATCGCTCGGTAGATACGTTACAGCCTCAGTCTGATATGTCCCTGCATGACCTCACTCTCGGTTAGTAAGTAGTTAATATTACATTTTTGGTTACATTTTTTGTGTTTTCTGAAAAACCTGAAAAAATTACTTAGGCAATCATTTTAGGAAGGTGACAATATTCCAATTTATTATGAGAGAAGAGCATTGATTAACGCTCCACATTCCAATGAAAACACTGTGAAATTAGATTTGTATGGGCAGCTCTCAGTGAAAAATCATGAAGATTGTGACCAAGCTATTCTACATGTTATCAAGCCATGAGGACTGTGGTCCCTTTAAGAGCATGATGTGGGGACATCTGAACCAAGCCCACCAGAATCTCTGCAGCTATTCCAAAGATTAACACATATGGCAGAGCCAAAGGTTAGACATACAAAACAAAAAAATGACTGGTTCAAAATGAAATAATAATGACCTAATTTAAAGCATAGACAGCACAAACTCCTGCGATCGCTGGGCTTGGAACTAATCTTAGCCTGTGTGTGCTTCCTTTGTGTCCCACTTGTCTCTTGACACATCAACATCTATTTTTAGGTTTGTTGCTCAGCGGGGCAGAGCAGAGAGGGAGTAAACAAATATAACTCCCCCCAGGCATTGCCAGACCCCCACCCTCCACATCCACTCCTCACCCTAAGCCCTTACTCTATTTCATGGACAATCAACAGCGGTACCACTCAGCTGAGAGATTGTTGTGGACATCTAGTGCCTAAAGAGCACAGACCCCAAGAGGACACTCACTGTGGTATGAGGCGAAAAGCTCAACAGTGCATGTGTAAATGAAGTGTAATGGCATTTGCTTAATTTGTGCTTCACTAATGTGGGCTGTGGGGTAGAGATCCAAGCTGTTCTGAGCTAAGTTGGGCTGTGCAGATGGCCACTGCTGGACAGAAAGGATTTATGTTCTTGGCATAGAACTGTATTGAATTTGACATGGTTCTGTAAGAGATACAATCTTGACCTCGTATCTCTTGATTATAAACAAAGTTAAATTTTTAGATTTTTAGTTAAAAGAGGGGGTATAACAAAAGTTCTAAATCATTAGCATGTAGGACATGGGAAGGCATGCTGTTGCAACATTGCCCGCACATGCCTGCAGTGAATTCATGTCTCCTCTTCTTTCAGATAAAGTGGTCCCTCATCTGGCTGAATTAATTTCTTTATTTATGATGTCTCTACGCTAGACACAGCTTGATTGCCTTACTCGTATAGAATTCTGTTTCTTTAACATCCCCTGTCTCAGACAATAATGGATCTGAAGTCAAGGCATGGCATTACACTGCTGGAGCAGCTCAACAAAATGAGAGAGACAGAGCAGCTTACAGATGTAGTGCTGGTGGCTGAGGATGTCAGATTCCCCTGTCACCGCGTGGTCCTGTCTGTCTTCAGCCCTTACTTCCGAGTCATGTTCACCTGTGGCTTACGTGAATGTGCAAGCCGTGAAGTATTTTTACGTGATATGCCATCTCAAAGCCTAACTCTACTGCTGGAGTATATGTACAGCTCCAAGCTGCAACTCTCAGATGAAAATGTGCAAGGTGTATCGGTAGCGGCCTTTCTACTACAGATGGATGAAGTCTTTGGCCGTTGTCAGCATTACATGATCGAAAACATGGATGTAAACAACTGCTTGGGCATATACTACTATGCGCGTGACCTGGGTGCAGAAGATCTATCTGATCAGGCACAGCGCTACCTGCAGCAGCACTTCACCCAAGTGTGCATGAGCGAGGAGATGCTCGAGCTTCAGGCCCACCAGCTGGCCACCCTGCTTGGCTCAGATGATCTCAACATCTCCAGAGAGGAGAGCATCTTGGATGTGGTGCTCCGCTGGGTGAGGCACGGGGCCGCTCGGGGAGAGGAGGGCCTGGGTAGGGATCAGTACCTAGCTGAGCTCCTGCGCAAGGTGCGTCTTCCATTGGTAAACCCTGACTACCTGCGTGAAGCCATGCGTCGGAACACGGCTCTGCTGGCGAACACGGAGTGTATGGAGATGCTGGAGGAGGCGCTGGAAACCGCGGCCATGCACCCAGCTGCGGCTCCACGCAGACTGAAGCTGCGGTATGGCATGGAGACCACGGAAATGCTACTATGCATTGGCAACGACAGTGATGGGATACGGTCACGCCAATGCTCCTATGCCGACCACAGCTTCTGCTATGCGCCAACAACTGCACGCACCTACTACATCACCTCCCCCCGCTACTGCGATGCACTGGGATATGTGTGTGCAGGAGTGGTCATGGAGGACAACCAGATCGTGGTGGCAGGTGAAGCTGGTCCACGCAGGATGGCAAGGCAGAAGGAACAACATGTGGAGATTTTCAGGTGAGATACAGTGTGAGCTGAATGTTACTTTATTGCCATAGTACACTAAATGACATCACTATGCATAGGCTGCCACTTTCGTCCTACTAATACTGTCATAAATAATGTAAGAAATAGCATTATTGTCACACCTATGTCACTGAAAGGTTTTACATAAACACCAACCCGGTAATCTTGAAAGTGCTCACACAATACTTACCTTCAACCCATTGTTCCACAGTAATTCACTCTGTGCTTTAACTCTTCACAACTTCCCTTGTCTCTAATTTAGATATAACATTGATGCCCAAGGCAGTTGGCATCATCTGTGTTCAGCTGAATATCGTGATTCCTACGCTCTCGGTTCACTCGGAGATACCTTGTACCTAATGGGAGGACAAATGAAGCTGAAAAACCAACAACTCATGACCAACTGTGTGCAACGCTGGTGCATGCAGGGTGGACCCTGGCGAAGCGCTGCCCCACTGCCCTTGCCTCTGGCATATCATACAGCTGTGCGACTCAAGAACCGCCTCTATGTGCTGGGTGGCCGTACTCCTCAGGTGAGGCACAGGAGGGGCAAAGAGTAAGATCCAAAACATGTGCGTGTGCAATAGGGCAGGCAGGGAAAGTACAGGCTGTGAACCTTACCGTCCATGGTATGTTGAAAATATACTTGTAAAACGTTCATCCCCCAAAAAAGAGTTATGCTACGGTGTCTTTCATGAACAGGGACCTCCAAGGTTAATATATGGTGATATCAGTGGATGCACAACTTTATAGTAACAATTGGCTAAATATAGATTTTAATGCCATTATGCCAGGCTTTTCCAATGTTTAAAATGTCTTCATTTTTTTGTTAAAAAGACCTAAGTGCTCCCCTGTCTGCCTGATTTCATGCAACTCCCCCCTCCTGCTTCCTGACACCTGTTGTGACTCATCTGGTCTTCTGACAGACGTTTAAAACCGACGAGGAGCCGGACCGCATGAGCAACCGGCTGCTGGAATATGACCCTGAAACAAACACATGGGCAGAGCTAGCCCCGATGAACTTTTCTAAGTACCGCTGTAGCGCTGTGGCACTGAATGGAGAGATCTATGTCCTGGGTAAGATCAGGAGGGACCTTCACATATGGGTTTAGCAGATAACTGCATACAGTGTTTCAATGTGTAAAAGAATTTACGATGATTTAGATTAGTCAATAGTTTAGTCAATTCTTTAAATAACATGTAGGAATGACGACAAATCTGAACAGTACATAAAACTCCTTTGATGTGGTTTTGATGCAGGTGGCATAGGGTGTGAGGGAGTGGATCGGGGACAATGTCGGCGCTGTCTGAACGTGGTTGAGATCTACAATCCTGATGGAGACTTCTGGAGGGAGGGAGCTTCACTGCCATGGCCCATCCTCTCTTTGCGCTCAAATGCTTCCAATGCTGGAGTGGTGGACGGAAAAATCTATGTGTGTGGATACTACAAAGGAGCAGGTAATTCTGCTTTCCTACACACAACCAGTGCATTGACACAATTCACAATAAGAAAAGGCTTAATGTTAAAGGTCAACTCTCCCCACAGCAGTACATGCATACCTCTGA
This sequence comes from Sprattus sprattus, assembly GCF_963457725.1. Lineage (NCBI taxonomy): Eukaryota > Metazoa > Chordata > Actinopteri > Clupeiformes > Clupeidae > Sprattus > Sprattus sprattus. Next base: position 19,016,828 of record NC_137908.1, on the reverse strand, counting down.
CAATGCACTCCACAGTACATTTTCTACATACAAAAAACTGTCCTACACAAGACAAAGAATCCTAAAAGATGTGCAGATGGTTTAGTTTACTTAACTCATAATCATTTTCAGTGTATTGCTAAGAGTATACAAATCCCCCCCCCCCCCCCAGATCGCTATGACAACATAACTAAGGACATCTTGGAGCTGGACCCCTGGGAGAACAGCTGGGCAGTGGTGCGGAGGCACGTATTGATGCATGACAGCTATGACGTGTGTTTGGTGGCCAGCCTCAACCCCCGTGGACTGCTGGCCCCGCCTGCTGACCTCATGAATGAGTAGGGGGATCGTGCGTGGCTACACACAGGAAAGGCCACTGGATGGCAAGTAGGCCGCAACTGCTTCCAGGGTGATATACAAGAGCAAACACATCACTAGTGGTTGATTGCACTAGGGAGATGCTACACTCAAAGGAAGGTGGACAAACTGTTGCATGAATCATATATTTGTGGATAAAACAAAGGGGGTAGTGTTTTATTCTTCTTCTTCTATTGTAGTTACCCATACACTCCTTGGTTTGATTCTTTTGTTCTGATCATATCACTGGAAATCCCACTGTGAGTGGATGAACCTCTGTTGAGGGCCTGTCAAGAGTGGCCTGTGCTGTAAGCCACAGCCTAACCGATACAAAATTAGTTTGTAAATATTAGATCTTAGTTTTGTATAGTTAAAAGCCGTAATGCGTAACGTTTTGCCTTTTTTGGAAGTAAGACCTTTTAATGCGTCTGTCATGGCTCCTTAATAAAACATACTGATAATGCATCTATACATGCCCAACTCAATGTTTTAGACTGTGTATCAGAAACTCAACACAGATTTTTGTTTCCGTGCCATTTTTGTTGTTGTTTGTAATTATGTTCCAACATCAGATGTCTTGTAGATACATAATGATGTCTAGCATGACATGGTGATGGTAAACAGAAACCAGGATGATGGTAACCAGTATAGGCCTACATTTTTCACAAAAATAATGTGCACATATAATGATATGAGAATATTTGGAGCACTTAAAACAGCACTTAAACCACAAATTACCAGTAGTGAAGTGTTTATATGATACTCACTTGTGTCACCTGCTTACAAGTCACATTATTACTACTTTTTACAAGTATAAATTGCCGAGATAAAAAGACATGAAAACCTCATTTGAGCTCGGAGCAGAACACAACCATAAATACTACATCAATTTGCCTGACTACTGTCATTTTTATTTGGAACAAATGATGACTCTGTTACAGAAACTAAAAATGAACTCCTTACACCCACCTATCCCTAACCACCATGAGCTGAACATCTGAACAGTTTGTGATACTGTCTAGGCACCCTCAATGTCAGTCAGAGTCACCAAAGTCAAAAAGATTCCAGAGGGCTTCCTGGTCCTTCTCTGGAATCTCAGCCTTGGCATTAGTCTTCCCCTTTGTTTTCCAGTCTACTCCATCCCAGGCTAACAGGCACTGGGTACTGTTAGTGTTGTCTGACCACATGTGCTGTCTTTCATCACCACGCATGCCAACCTGTTTGTTCTCTTTCAGCTGTTCAGGTGGTTTGACGTTCTCACAGTGTGCTTTGTTCTTAACCTGGTTAAGTGGAGATAATTCTTCATTCTCCTCCTCTCCCTCTCTGCGATCTGGCCTCAACCTGCGGAAAACATTTTCTTGCCCAACCCCTCCATAGACAGACGGTGCATTCTGAGGAATGAGGGCTCTTCTCTTTCCTCTGGGCCTTTTCTTCGGCCTAATCTTTTGAAGCCCTCTTTGTACGGAGAAGTTAGATGCAATGACCTCTTGTCTGGCAGGCATCACCCTGTCTTGAGGTCTGGCAGTGATGGCCATCATTTGAGATTCATCCTGTATAGATCCCGGAATGCAGGAGCTACGTGAGACTTGGTTCCTCAGGGGATATTGCACTATTCTATCCTGCACGACTTGTCCCTCTTGGTTGGTGGGGAGAGGACGCAAGGCGGCCCTGGAAGGGACTGTTTGGTCATAGGTTGAATTGGTTTGCAGGGTGGAGAAACACAGACCTACAGTGGGCCCTGAGGGGCAGTTGTCCCTAGGACCACACACTCGGACACCCTGGAAGACACGCTTCTCTTCACTAACCACACAGAACCGCTCCACCAAGCCTGGTGAAGTCTGGACCTCGCTGTTGACCATCTGGACGGGTCTGGAGACAGACCTCTGGGTCTGGGCCTCCATTGTGGCTAAGAGTAGGGACTGCATTTCTGCCAATACACTCTTTCCCTGACCATGCTCCACCCTCAAGCTATCCATGTTTTGCTGCAAATCCTGTAGATGGGAGCTCAGGTCTTTTGTAGCAGTGGCCAACTGGTTCAGAGACAAACAATTTCTTAATAAATGGTAAGACGCTACTATCTACAAACCATGCAAAACACAGAATATAGAATTCCACAAAAATACAACTGGTTTTATACATACATCCCTAGGTTGATTAAAAAGCTTACTGATCATGTGTACCATGGGGGCAATATGAAGTGTACATCAGTGCAAGCTGCTTAAAAATCACTGACCACTTTTGAGGGGTGCCTTACCTTAGCCTCTCTCTCTTCCATTTCTCTCAGTGTCTTACTCTGAGAGTTCAATTTCATGATCACTTCCTCAATCTTAGGCATAATGCCATCGCACACACTGGCCATGCTTTCCTTAACTGCATCACACAGAATAGTCATATATTTTCCCATGTTAACACAATCTGAACTGCTGACTTCTAATGAACCACTCTTGTGCAACTATATTGGCAGTCTACACAAGAAAATCACTTAATTTGCAGAAAAGGCTGAGCTTACCTGTCTTTGTGAGAACATTTATTCCTTCTACCAGAACGTTGTGTGTGGTCTCACCACTGTAATGTATGTGTTCCAATAGAGGTTTGACCTGAAAATTAAGTGAAGGGTTAAAGGGTGAAAAGTAACATAAAGCAAGATGCAGACTTGCTATGTCTCACTATTCACTTACCTTTTCAAGGGAATCATTCAACTGCAAAAACTCATGGTTGATAATTTCACTGAAAGGGTAAAAAGGACAAACTGTTTCCTTACATCTGCATTAATGCAAGATTATAGCCACACTCCAATATGCACAGAATAATCTACCTACAAGAAACTCTGAGACGGACATACTACAAGAACATGACCTACCTCTCTGACTTTTCTTTTGCCTTTTTCTTGTCCTCTTCAAACCTATCTAACACACCAATGGCAGGTTTCCTGTTGGTGGCACTGTGAGTTTCAGTGTCTTCACCAAACAGATAAGGTTTTGCATTGTAATTTGTGGAAACCCTCAAATCATTTCCCTAAGAGACAAAATTGCACAACTGTTTGATATGTCAAAATATACAAAAGAAAACACTTTCTCTGATGCATCTATGGCTGTAACCAAGGTGAAAACCACTGTTATCCTATAGGCTATTATTTCATTGCCAATAATCCTTGGTCTCCGACAGGTTCTCAACTGCCTGTCATTTCATCTAATTACTTTAGATTGTGGACCAACACTACAGGGAAAGGAAGATAAGGTTGGCTGGAACCTGTGCATAACGTATGCAGTTTATGGATTTGGGGTTCAGGTTATTAGATGACAACATGGACGATTATGAAACCATGTGCCACTGGGCCTGGACATGTAAAAGAACTTTGGTCAGCGTGAGTTGTTTTTAAATGTATTTATAAATTAATTTGACTTGTTATAGAGGAATTGCATTATTAGCCTTGTATGCTCATGAGTTTGAAAATATTGGGTGACTTATTCATGATTCTGTGCAGCCAACAAGACTACTGTACAGAACCCTGTACAGAGAGTTGATGACCCCTACCTCCTCAGAATTTTGTTTGGGGTTCCTCGAAGAGAAAGGCACCTCCTGTGAAAAGGCTTGTGAATTTTCCGGCCAGAACTGGGATCCAAGCAGAAACTGTGAATCTGTTAGGCTTAAGTAATCACTGGTGGCTCCTAACTTGCCAGATCCCCTGGATCCCCTACGATGGCAAAAGTAGCATTACTATTAGCATCAATGAGTTAACAGTCAGTTAACCATTAAATAAGTCATTCATTTGATTATGTGTGTGTGGTAGTAAGGGCAGCTTTTGTGTTACTTGCCCAGATTCAGAGGGTATGTGTAAAATTTCCTTTATGTTCCACTTGTTTGTCTTCATAGTTCTTTCTTTTTTACTTCGTAAAGACACAAGTCATAACAACGCCACTAAAAAAAAGACAAATATAAACAATTAAACAACATACACTAAATAAGCATCTAAGGTTAATATTAGGCAGGAATACACTTAGATAGCATGCCAGATAAACTTTACTCAATAGGACTAACGTTAGCGTAACATTGATAAGCCTATGTGTTAACTAGTTGGCTTCTATAAATTCACAAGTCAGACAAGCGTCAACGTCAATTTGGTTAAATTAAGAGCCTCGAGTAATATGGGAGTTGTTCTTCGTCACAAATTATGTGGCTATCCAGTTAGCTAGCAAGGTTAACGTTAGTTACGTTAGAAGCTAACCATAAACTAGCTAACAGCATCTATCTCTACATGAGTTAACTAACACCAATTTACCTTAGAGACGTTGATAATCACATAAGCTCAAATATTAACGTTTCCGGCTGTGAATCCTAGCTAGACACCAAACTCAACTATTAACACTAACAGAGTCAGATAAACAGTTGGCGAGTACAGTCAATTTACTCTTACAATAACGTTACTAACAGTTAGGTTTTAGTCCATGGAGAAATCTTAGCTCGTGCCAAACGCACCTGTTTAATCAGTTGTTGGCACGAGCATTTTCTCATCGCTTTTACAGGTGCATCTCAATAAATTATTAGAATATAATCAAAAGGTTGATTTATTTCAGTAATTCGATTCAAAAAGTGAAACTCATATTATATAGATTCATTATACACAGACTGATACATGTCAAGTGTTTATTTCTTTTAATTTTGATGATTATAACTGACAGCTAATGAAAACACCAAATTCAGTATCTCAATACATTTGAATTGTGTGGAAAAAGTTCAATATTGAAGAGTCATGGTGTCAGACTCTGATCAGCTAATTAACTCAAAACACTTGCAACACTTACTGAGCCTTTAAATGGTCTCTCAGTCTGGTTCATTAGGCTACACAATCATGGGGAAGACTGCTGATTTGACAGTTGTCCAGAAGACGATCATTGACACCCTGCACAAAGAGGGTGCTGTTCACAGAGTGCTGTATCCAAGCACATTAATGGAAAGTTGAATGGAAGGAGAACATTTGGTAGAAAAAGGTGCATAAGCAACAGGGATAACCGCAGCCTTGAGAGGATTGTGAAACTAAGCCCAATTTGGGCGAGATTCACAAGGAGTGGATTGCAGCTGGAGTCAGTGCTTCAAGAGCCACGTCGCACAGACGTATCCAGGACATGGGCTTCAACTGTTGCATTCCTTGTGTCAAGCCACTCTTGAACCAGAGACAATATCAGAGGCGTCTAACCTGGGCTAAGAACAAAAAGGACTGGACTGTTGCTGCTCAGTGGATCGAAGTTCTCTTTTCAGATGAAAGTACATTTTGCATTTCATTAAGAAATCAAGGTCCCACAGTCTGGAGAAAGAGAGGAGAGGCATCGACTCCAAGTTGCTTGAGGTCCAGTTTAAAGTTTCCAGTCAGTGATGATTTGGGGTGCCATGTCATCTGCTGGTGTTGGTCGACTGCAGTGGCGATTCTAGCCCGAAATTTCAGGTGGGGCATGGGGTTTTGTATGACGTCATGTCATCGTCACAAAAATAGAGCTAGCTGATTATTATATTATTATATTAGCAATTTGCCTATGCCCAGGTAGGCATATGCTATGGGCTGCATTTTGAATGCCCGCAGGGAGCAGAAATAGTAACTTGACACAAAAACATAAAAAAGCTTGTAGTAGTATCACCGCTTGAGGGGTCAAAAGCCCATTTTACCCAAACTGCTGACCATGCGAATACCATATGTCAAATACCACATATGGGACGATGACATGACATGCATATTTTTGTGTCTGAGCGCATAATTTTTTTTTTAATCAGTTTGAATCAATTCATGACATCGACACTTTATTATGTAAAAGCTATTTAGTTTGAATACATTTTCAGTAAATTATGAAAAAATATATTATTTTATGTTTTGGCATCTCAAACCCCCAAAATGGCGCAACCGCCCACACAAATGAACAGACTTAGAAAAGTATTGAAAATGGTGTAAGTAAAATAATGTAGCATGATTTTATGCTTGAAACCTTTTAAATAAATCACATTTATTTACAAATATCAATACTTTGATCTAGTTGAGATAATTGAAAAACTTTTGTCAAGCAATTTGTATGTTCTCAAATGTCAGGGTGGCACAACCGTAACAATGTGAAATGTCCATACTAGTAAACAGGATATTGCATCATCCAGAGGTCCCCAACTGACCTTTATGACTGAGTGAAAAGGTTTGTAATTTTCTCTAAAATTTTACTTTTAACTCCTTAGATAGGTACACTTTCTATGTCAGGTGGTACAACCAATGTAAAACTAGAGAAATGTTATTTAATTATACAACTTTTTTATATCAAAATAGTATATGAATGAACTCAAAAACGAATACAGGCATCCAACTAGAGGCATGTTTAATTTGAAATTAGTGGTAAAAGTCAGGTGGTGCAACTGCAATTATACTTAATAATATTATTACTAATTATAATATGATATATAAAGCTCTTGAATTGTCTATTCATTTTCTAAAATGTTTTAGTTTTATATTAAAGATGGTATGCAGTTTCAAACATGATTATTTTAAAATAATTTTAAAAATCTGCAATACACAAAGAGCGCACAAAAAATTATCTGGCTGCAAGAGGAGAACATCTTGCAAAAAGAAAAGAAAAGAATATTACTAAATTAACTGTAATGCAAGCCTGAATTTTGTAGTTGTTACTTTTATACAGTTGTCAGACATGCCAGTTTATCAGTCTCCATGTTTTATAGTTATCAGAGGAGGAAGAGAGAGGGAAAGAAAAAAGTGAGACAATAGTGGAAGCAAGACCAGAGGAGAAGGTACAGGGCTATGGAGGAAATCTTGAATTTCACTTCAGAGTCTAAATGGATACAACTCCCATAGAAGTCCAGCAGAGCTTCAACCAGTTGCTGACTTCCTCTGCCGAGATGAGAACAGTCGCTTTTCTGCCAGGGAGAAAGGACACGGTGTGTCTTTAATTGAACTCCATCTCCAGCATAACTATGAAATGCAGAAGTCACACTGGCTCTCTTGCAAATAATTTGTTCAGTATTGTCCTTTCTTTGTCACATGAGCATGCTTGGACCATGAGTATGTCAAACTCCACTGCAGCAGAAAGGTCTTCTCAAAACTGATAGCATTTCTCAGCTGTTGTCCTCAATCGTATGCAGTACAGACAACAAGCCATGCGTGTATTGAGTCTTTTGCAAAATGCTGCTATGAGGTGGAAGTTTCAAGACCTCAGGCAGAAGAGAATGTCACCTGGAGTCAATGGAAGTGAAAACCTGTGTCAGAGGGGCATAAAACGTATATGAATTTTGTTAAAGACGCCCAAATCGGAACATGTACTGAACTGTTTCAATCATAAGCTTGACGGCCTAGCCAAACACCACAACATTTTCTACTATACAAGGATGGGCTCAAAGTGATATCAGAACCAAAGCCTCTTAATTCATGGCACACACGGCCAACTCATGCAGACTGGGACTGCTTTAGTTGCCACAACCAAAAATGGTATATCAGCCCTCTAAAAGAGTTCAACAGTTAAATATTTCTGTTTCATGTTTTGAAATACTTTGTCAAACATTACTTTTTAGTTAAATCACAATACGTTTTTTTTGTGTGTGTGTATTATAAAGTGTCACGTTCAAGTTGCTATGCATTGAATGTTTTAAAATCTTGGAATACTTTGCACTACTTTTACTTTATTAGCCTTGATAATCAATTTACTACTTTAACTACAGCACAGACTGTTAACTATTTTTTTTAAATAAAAATGCAATTATTCTGCATATTTCCTGTCCTTACTACTGATGTCAGGTGGCACAACTGAATTGTCAGGTGGTGCGACGAGGAACATTTTTTTGATTTAAGCCAATAAATAATAGGTTAAAGTGCCAAATGGTTGCAAACTATGATGTGCATAGCTATTGTATTGAATACATTAACTTGTATTCGTAAAACTATTTTTCTGTCTATAAATATAAAATTGGATGCTAAAGATTTACGAAATACCTGGCACTGGGATGCAGTAATCTTAAACTTAAATTGTTACAAAAACAACCACAAAAATAATAATAATCTGTAAGCACTGTTAACAGACTAACACTAGGTAAATATTATATAATATCTGGTTGCGCCACTTGACATTTTGGTTTAAAATTCTATCAAAACCTAACCCTAGAATTGTATCACTTTGAAATTATATTTTAGGCTATTTGATGCTGTCATCTCAAGAAATAGGTTATATGCTATGCATGTTAGAAGAACTACATTTCGGAAATAAAAATGTGTGAAGTGATTGTGGTACTTGTATTTGTGTTAAGACAAGTATTGTATTGTTTCTTAATACTTAACCCTCTAGCCAACACCATTAGGTAGGCTATTATATGGTTATGTAGACCAATGTGTTGTCAGCGACAGCTTTTATCCAGAGATTATCTTGTTTGACCAGGTTCCATCTGGTTGTACAACTGTACCTTACATAGAGACTTACATCGTTGCAATTTGTATCCTAGCAACCCAGAGACAGGAAGTCTGATTTCATTTCACGCCGTAAAAGTCTTCTTGCGACCCTAACGTTACCTGGGCGTTGATAATGTGTCCATGATAGGACTGTCGTGACTGCAAGGACAAATCCCAAAACAATCAACCAAAGCTATTATTTTACAAAATGACACATCCATAACATTAATGCGAAACTGTTAGTTTGCCGTGTAGAGTAACAGGCGAAAAGGAAGTTGATAGGCAACAAGCTATCTATCTATCGCTAGATATGTTATCGATAGCTAGCTAGCAAGGTAACTTTACAGCCTGTAATATCGCAAACGCTCGGAGTTGCCTGGACAGTAAACTTCACTGTAGTTTGCTAGCACGCTAAGGTAGGGTAACGTTAACGTTATTTTATTGATAATGGACACCATTAATTATTAGTGTTTGTTGGCTGCATACGCGTTGTTGGCAATCAGTGCTATAAGTAACACCGGTTTGATAATGAGAGCTAACACCAAACGTCATTAGTTAAGTCAAGATACGTATCTATGTAAACATAAGATCCACTGAGGCCATGCGTTTCATAAACGTGTCTATTCATCAAAATTATGGTACAGAAGTGATACATTTAACAAACTAAAACTAACCTTTTTTTTTTTTTTGCTGTAGCTAATGTTAAGTAGATTAACGCCGTAGAACGTGTGAGCTAGGTTACTGTGAGTGACAGTTATATGTGTTAGCAGGAGAGACGAATGATGTTGCTACTTTATAACCGAAATCAATATTTACCTGAAACACTGAGCAAATTATTAGTTCTTGTGTATACCAAAGATATAGTGTGCTGTTAAAATGTCAGATCCTTTTGCTCATTTCAGACTGAATTTTTAATTCTAACATGTAACTTGTTATTTGTAGATAAGGACGTCATGACACACTGCAACATATTTACTGGAGCTGCACTTCTAATGATCTCGGAAAACTTTGTAACAAAGGTACATTTGCTGTATCATTATATTAAAGGTACTCCACGTAGCTAGGATACAGTACTTCGGCTCCTTATGTATCTTTGGTAGTAGTGGGTGTCATTTATTTCTGCCCTGGTTGGGTTTTCAGGGTTTGTCAACTTGTTATACATGCTTGTACATGCCTTCAACACTTCAACCCCTGTTAACTGTCTGGTGGGATGCTTTTAAAGGCTCTTCTACATAACCCTATCACTTGCTGTGGGTCCATGCGGAGAAGCAATGAAAGCTGTATGAATGCCACTCATTGTGATTCAGGTACTGCTCCTTTGACACACAGCTCTATCTTTGTGTGTTGTATGTTGTAATTGGAGGCTATGTCTGTTCGTCAGTGGTGGTGTACTATTAGGAAGAAAACATCAGTGTGTCAAAAGTTAATTCAGATCTAGGGGCCATGTAGCAATCCTCATATGCCTTGTTTGTTCTCATTAGGCTGCCATTTACACGTTCTGGAGAACAATACCTCAATGTGCTTATCCTGTGACTCAGCAGTTCCAGAACAAGGCGCCCTCACAGTCTGCAACCACAGTGAGTTTGGCACTCTGTATAGTTAAATTATGGCTGAACACACTTTGAACACTCGTTTTTTCTCTAAAGCTTTTTCTGAAGTTTGGATGAATGAACATTGGTCAGCAGAATTTTTTTCTTCTTTTGTTGTTTGTTGCTTACAGCAAGGAGCAATGTTACCACAAAATCTACAGTTATTAACCTTGGTAAGAAAGTTCTTATAATTATACCATACTCATTTCACTTATATTGTTCACATTAAAGTAATAATTCAAATGAAAGAGAAATGACAATTATTTTATTGATTTGAGCTCTGTCCTATGTTAGATGCACTGAAATAGTGATAAGTGGATGTGTGTGATGGGTTTGGCTGTGCAACAGGTGGGCCAGGTGTGGCAGCCTCACTTCTCCTCGGGACACTGCTGATCAGTCTCTTCCTGATCCTATCAGTTGCCTCCTTCTTCTACCTCAAGCGCTCAAACCAGCTGCCTGGGGTTTTCTACAGACGTAACAAAGGTGACTCAGTCTACAGGAACATCATTCTTTCATGATGTAGATGATTGACTATTGCTTAATGTGTACTGAGAGATATTTTTGAAAGGAAGACTCTTCTGAGTTTTGTTTTTGTGTCTGTAGCATTCATATTCCAGCCCAGTGAAACAGTGAGTAGTTCACCTTGATTTTCATTACCTTCTTTACAATTGTAACTAAGGAACCTTGCTCTGCTAGGAGCCACTAGTACCTAAAATAACAAACAGGTTTAGCATGTTAACAAATACCTAACACATTCCTCTCCTCTGTCTGAAGGCGGTTATGATGCCTTCCGCTGGAGCTTCAGGTAAGAAAAAAGTTTACTTACAGCAGTGCCCCCTTGTGGCCAGTTGTAAGTCAGTAATATGTAGTTTTGTAAGACAGTAGTGTCATTTGTTGGAAGGTGGAGCTGTTGCATTCACAGTATGAATTAGATGTATTGGGACTTGCATAACCACATAATGAAGTAGGCATTTCATTGAATTTGATGACTTTTTACCAGATGACAGGAATTCCACATGAATAGATGCCATAATATTGTGAAATGCTTCTCTCAATGTGCAGAATCTGTGCATTTAAACTATATTGACCCTTACTTCTCACACATTAACTAAACAATAATATGCCCAATTTGCAGAAAGGAAACCCAGGTATGTCCGAAGGGAAAGACCATCTACTGCTTCAGCCTCGAGCAGTGCCACTGTGTCCACAGGACCAGTCACTAGGATTCACAATGTGTGATCAGCCCACTGAAGTCTAATGAGAGGTCCTGATAGGAAGGGCCTCTCTGTTTTGGCTGTCTTTTGGAGAAGTGTTCCTTTCTTTTCCAATTGCTTTATTGTCCTCTCCACTGTCAGAAATGTCCTCTCCACTGTCAGAAATGTCCCATTGACACTGAATTCTGACCAAAAACCCATGTCATCCACCAGTTCTCATTTTAATACCAGTTCTCATTTTAATACCGGTATGTACTTGATTTTAATGGTCACTGATGCATAGGAGCTGCAGTTATTTATTGATATTAATTATGTTTCCATTCCTTTTTCCTCTGTGTTTAAAGTGCAACACCATTTGGTTTTGGTGCAGCTGTAGCACTTTGAGTTATTTATCTTGTGATTAGCAAATTAGCATTGTGTTTTTCACTAGCTAACTGTGCCCTCTTGTTTTGTTTTGTATTGTGTTGTTGTTGTAGCGGTAAACCAAAATGAATTATAGTGCCATGTTTGCACAACATTTAAAACACGTGATGCACTGAAGTGACCAAAAAAAGTGACAGGTCTCCATAGATCGGTCAAGAACACTCATTGTGCAGTGGACAAAATGTCTCTGATGAATTATAGCCAAAATAGGATTAATATGAATAATTATGAAAAATATTCCATACACCTGCATGAGGCACAGTGGCAATTGAAACAGGAAAATTTCCATTGTAAGCCAGTACGCATGCAATTTGAGGTGAGAGCAGGGAGGATGCTTACACTTTCCTCCACTGTTGAAACCGATGGTCCATTTGTGCCTATATTGTTAAGCCATTTCATATCCACACCAGCCTTACATGCATGGTAAGAAAGGTTTGAACCTTTGTCAGTGAGGCTGTTCAGTCAGATTGCCTCAAACATTGGAACTATGACTACTTCCTGTGCCCTCCAGCTTTTATCTACATTAAGTACAGAATCTTGAAAGCATTTTGTCTTGAGCGGTCAGCCAATGGAAGTGTTACATATGAATGATAGCTGTGTTTTCTCTAACCAGATGGCTTTGTCTTGTTTGTCAGTAATTGAATATAGCACTTTTTATGCCAATCCTGTGCCAATGAAGGTGAAATGCACTGTTTGAAAACTTGGAAGGGTTGTGTAGGCTCCGGATGTTTATTCCTCATTGTGTTTGTATGCTGAATCATGTTTCTTAATTTGAAGTTTTTCACAAAATGATATGGCTTTTGAAAAGTGATTGTGTCTTATTTTATTTCTGGTTTACTTAGTTTGTCTTCCTTTCTTTCTCTTTAAGTTGGGTATTACCAGTAGGGGTATGTTGCCTGAATAATGGCCAATGGTAAGACGGGGATGTACCAACCAAAATTGAATGATGGCTTTTCACTTAGATTTAGTTTGTATCTCATTGGTCTTTATCTTAGCTGTTGTACAGCCATCAGGAATCTTGTACAATTGTACATGGTCTTTTTTTTTTTAAAGGAGGTGATGATTGGGTTTAATTTTTTATGTATTGTATTTTGTATGATTGAACGCTGATTATTTGGATTATCTTATTATTCTAAAAATTGTCATAACAGTATGATGACAAAAATAAAGTAATAAAGTACTTACAAGATAGCATGAGTGAGTTGTATTTCCTCCACTACAGGGGAATCTAAATATAAAATTTAAGAAGCTTTTACAAGCTTTGTGCCTTTCTTAAAAAGACCTTTTATAGTCAAACTACCAAACAAATTTGTGACATGAATTTTTTGTATGTCTATCACACAAAGTGTTTATGCTTGGGTGGTAAAATCAAAATCAGTCAGTTCATTGCTTCCGATGTCTTTTCCACTATTATAATCATTTGAGGAAGACATTTGTGTTTGGCTGGTGGATTAAAAGGAAACATAAAAGACAACATTTGTTTAGATCTTTACTACAAGTTGTCTAACACTTATTTTAAACCCTTTAACTTTTAATGTTAAATGTGAAATGATGGGTTCAGTGCCTGATGAAACTGCACAATTGTACTTTAAAATGTTTATTTTAGCAGGGACTAAATAATAGTTAATTAACAACCAACAATAACTGAAATGCAGACCAGATCAGAGTCCAAGGGCTGATTAGCTAATGACCCAGCCTAGTGCTCCACTAAAAGGAAAGCAATTTACTTCTGTTACCTTTACTGATACTGATGATGACCGTGACCTCCCACTCCTGTTCATGAATTCACACACACAAATCAATTCCACCACCATCACCACAACACATGCAGTGGGTGTTTAAAATACTTATTTAAAAAACTATTACTACAGCTTATTCTTCCCTGTGTTTTCCCCATGCATTACTCCTTTATGCTGTGCTGTAGCCATCTACACATTTCTTAAACAGGTAATTAGGAGAGTAATGAGTGACACAATGAATCATTTTAATTTGTATAATTCACCTGGTGTTAGCAGCACAAGGATTAGGGAGGATGCAGATTCATCGCTTCCAGGTTAGTAAAAGGATCAGGGTGAATGAATCTGACCTCATATGATACAAAGTATTTCCCACTGGTAACATTCCGGTCTTCATCATTGTTTCAAACCTGTTTTGGAGGCAAAACTTGATGTCTCTTTTCATTCATATCATGCCAGATTTCGGGGCCAAGCAACAAAGCTGCACAGGGGCCCGTTGTGTTTCATATTCATGCTTATTATCTTATTTAGGTTGTCTATGGCAGTCCCTAGAAGCATATGGTAAAAAGTGTCATGCCTGTGCCTCAAGCCACCAATGGGTTTAATTTGGAGTTGCATTTATGCACACAACTTTTGAACTATATGCTGATTTTCAAAAATTAGATACTGTTGGGTTACTTAGATCAAGCGGAGTTCAATGTACACTATGGCATCAATATCTGCCGTATTGGATTTTATTTTCACACCAACCTCACAAAGCGATTTATATGGCCTTTTGATCTGAATGGGACTTTGAGCATAAGCCATGTCATATAATGTCATATTCACGGGAAGGCAACACCTGAAGGGCAAGAACATTTTATTGCACTTTCATCCTTATTTAGCAGTTACTTCCTGCACGTGCTTAATTTTCCAGAAATTCTTTCCTTCTCTGCTTTCCAAAAGCTTTTCACTACAATAAGCAAAAATGCATTTTGGCTAATAACTGGTGAGCTAATATCTTGGCCAATCTTTGGTCAACTTTCAGAAACTTGCTGTGAGTGCTTCCAGCCATGCCATTGACATACTGAATTCCATGGTAATTCAGACCTGCTGGGCTGCTTGGCCCCCACATCGCTGCTTGCAGCTACATATCTTCAGTTAACATGATTATATTATTGTTTTTACAACAATGACCTCTACCAATGTTTCCATAACCCTCCCCTAAACAGCTCTTAAAATGACTTCATAAGATTTACACGTTTCCTCATACTTTGTCCAGTCACCAATGGGTCTTTTTTTGGCAAGGTAAATAATTACCAAGAAGAATAGTTTTCTGGAATGCCTTGCACCTTGGGTACATATATTTTTTCAGATGTGCTTGCTTTTAATTTCAGGGGCTGGGAAAATCCAGAAACACAACTTGTTAACATTTTTCTGTTCTTTGCAGAACATTAAATAACATATATTTTCACTGTATGTGCACCATTCATATTAGTTAACAGTTTCCACTCAGTTTACATATACATGTGGGCATGTGTCCAGGTCTGGGATAGTGTATAGAATAGTTTAGTATAGTATGCTCTGTTTCTGAAAACATTTTAACTTGAAAGAGGCTTAAAAGTTTGTAATTCAAAGACAGAGAAGGAAAGAAGGAGATTCAAAAATGCAAAGCATTCATAATACTACGCAGTACATGAGATCTGATGGCACGTGTATTTACAAACATGGACTTCGCCATTTAATTGGCCCTTTTCAGTCATAACTTTTATGAAGGTCATTATGGAATTTCCAGGTTCCCGTCAGGAAATCAGGCTTGTTTACTTTTCTGTTTGAAACTCTTCCGAGATATGCAAATGTCGTCTATAATTTCTTATCAGCAGCTGAAAGCAAGCTGACCTCTGGCTGCTTTGACGCAGGGGATGTAAACAAGAAAAGACATTGGTTAAGTGAAATCTTTTTTTCAGTTTGAACCAAGGCATACAGTATGTATATGCAGATTCACCAAGGCATACAGTATGTATATGCAGATTTCAGTTGCACCAATTGTCACAACTTAGTTTTTGAAGATCAAATGCATTTTATGCAATTAAATAAATGCATTCTTTAAGATCACACCATTATGCATTTTGTCCACAAAGATACATTGCTATGCATTCACATTGTGTACACAAATGCATGTACACTTTTTTTAACTTAAAAATTAAACAAATTGCACTAAACTGAAATTGTTTAAAATTCCATGACTCAGTTTTACAATACTGACTCACAATCAATGTCCTACAACTTTCAGTGGAAATAAATATTTTCTTTTTCAGATTAATGCTGACTTCTACAAAATGTCAAGCACACTTTGTTTTAATGAACTGAAATATTTCTGTGCTTGTTTAAGACAGGAATTGCATTTTGTAACTTGTAAAGTTTCAGGAACAAATGAAGCACAAACAAATAAGAGGATTGTGAAATCTGCATTTTGTTCCACAAATGTGAGACTGTGCGCCTAGTAAATCTGAACATCTGAACGAATTACGTTTGGTCCAAAAATATCAGTAAACAATCAGTATTCCACAACATGCATCTGACCTTGTTTGTGGGATAGGACATATAAACTTATGTCAAATAAACATGTACTGTATGTGACCTAATTCTTGGGTAGGATATATTAACGTGTGTAAAATAAAAGCAATTCAACAATGAAGAGCATTCATGTCACAGACTATTAAGATGGTACAACTAAGATGGCGGAGTGTGATGATAACATTTGTGAATTCACTGACATGGTAGGACTTTGGGGATGAAAATACAAGAAAAATGTCAGATATTCAAAGGACATTGGTTTATGAATCAACAGCCATGTTGTGCCTGTCAATGCAGGAAGGCCCTACAATGCATCCAGAGGGGCAGGTCAAATCCATACAGACGCAGTTAGCAGGAGTTACTTGGTTAAGACATAAGTATGCCTTTAGCTTTTAACAAAATAGATTAAAGCTGTCACAGGCCCAAATACATATCCAGGCAGTTTTGGTCACATCAGTAGATTACATCCCAAGATGAAGGAGTGAGGCCAAATGTAAAAATTGTAGCTGGTAAAACAATTACTAGTTCTGTTGTTCATATTTGATTTAAAAAGCCACTTATGGCCCTGCTGATCTGAATGGGACTTTGAGCATTAGCCATGTCATATAATGTCTGACAAAAAACTTTTAAAGGCATAACAACCTTGTTTTCAGCAGGAGTCAAAGCCAGCCTCCAGTGTATGGCCACACCTGAAGGGCAGGATCATTTTATTGCACTCTCATCCTTATTTAGCAGTTACTTCCTGCACGTGCTACATTTTCCAGGAATTCCTTCCTTCTTTGCTTTGCCCTCCCTTGACGATTTCTCCTCCTCAGACGTGCATACAAAGGTGTGGTTCTGAGGTACTAGTTATTCATAGATAGAGGAAAGAGTTTTAGAGCCACTCCAAACATACAGAGGGTGGACAAACTGTTCCTAACATAGACTGACCACTACAAGGTTGGCAATTGTTTAAAGCAACATTTCTTATTGAAAACTACTGGAACTTGACAAACGTTTATAAATATTCAGTGACCACTGGAGACAGAGCAATAGATCATGCCAAGAAGCAATTAACACAGAAGGGCTACGGCAGATACAACTGAATTCAGGTAAGACGGATTCACTGAGCATCTCTCTTCCCTCAGGAGCAATAGAGTAAATTGTTAGACGTACACATAAGGTCTATCATGTCTGCTTCCACCTGCAATTCCATAAACATAAAACATACCTCTGATTAATGTTGATATTTTAAAATGATGTGTCTACACGTTAAATAACTCTAGAGTTATACATATAGAGGGTTTTTCTTATTTGCTGCCAAAATTGCAATGAGGTAGCCTAATATACAATACTTATGGAGTGATATGTGCAGTTCATGCTTAAGGAAACCAGTATTTACACATTCAGCCAGTATTTACACTGTCACTGCCGAAAACTAAAACAGTAACAGTTCTCCATAGAAACAAGAGTCTGTCCATAGAAACTGAATAATGATTGACTTACCAGCTCCACACCACACCACAAAAATAGCAATGACCTTGAATACTTAACAGCTCAGGTGACAACATAGAGTCTTAGATGTTATAGAGCTTATACCAAAATATGAAAGACTAATGCACAGATTTATTGTTAATGACTTCAGAGTCTGAAAACCTATTTTAAAATGTAAATTATGCTGTATATGTCCCCATACTTGTTCATACATCTCCTTATTTACAATGCTGATGCAAATTTAAGACTACCTAAATTCGTCGCCTCACTCCTGTTTCCACAATTGCTTTTTTTTCTCTTAAATGTAATTTTATGGTTGATGGTTACAGAGTATTTCAGATGGATGTCTTTTTCTCAGGACCATCTCTTTAAGGCAAGAGTCCAGGATGCACACCAGTGCTGTGTGGCACACCCAAGGGACACTGGGTCCCTCCGGTTACAGTGAGGCTGCCGAGAGCCCTGACGATGGCCGACCTGAATGCTCCATCTGCTTTAGCAGCTATGACAACGTCTTCAAGACGCCCAAGCTCCTGGACTGTACCCACACTTTCTGCCTAGAGTGCCTCGCACGTATCCTAGCCGGGTCCGAGGAGTTTAAGAAACAGGTGAAGACACCGGGGGAAAGCGATGCCCACATCTCTTGCCCTCTCTGTCGCCACCCCACCACCGTGCCCAGGAGCGGCCCTCCAGCTCTGGTGACGAGCAGGGAAGTGCTGGGAAGCCTGCCGCAGCACCTCCAGCAGGAGGAGCCTGTGAGTATGATGGGGAGGAGGCTGTGCTACCTGAGCCCCACGCGCCCTACCTGCATCTGCATTGACATCGGGGAGAGCAAGCCAGAGGGAGAGGCAGCAGCCAGGCAAGAGGACAGGCAAAGGTATCCCTTTTGCTGCTGGAGGTTGTGCAAGAACTGGAGGCGACTTCTGATTCTGGTCATCTTCCTGGTGCTGCTCGTCTCTGTGGTAACGTGGCCAATCCAGTGCATGATCACCAAACACACTCTTGCTGGCTGCATTATATGCAATCATACACCACCAACCACAGCCCCTCCGGACAGTGAGCCACTGCCCGGCATGGGGTTCCCTCTGTGAGGTAGGTCAGATACACACACGTGCTAAAAGCGCTAAGCCCTTATGGACTGCAGTATGACTTACCACAGGATGATTTACCTCCACATGAGCGTTCATGATTTTACACGTCACATATCACAAAGTCACCCTCACATGGGCACATATGTACTATTTGTGATGACATTGTCAAATCTGTCTGTCACCCTCAGTGTGTGAAGACACAGAAGTCACGTTGACTGCACCTGCTGTAGGTGTCAGTAGATAATGCCAGTAATCTTCCTTCGTTGAACTACTGGGTAAACAGCATTTGTCTCAGATTCACAAACAGTTTATTTGTACTGATTGAATACGAATCGCTTTGAGTTGCTATGAATAGTTATAGTTTTGTAAAGATAAATGTATGCACAAGAACAAAACCAAGAATAAAAAACATTCTAAATACCACTGTGCACATGTAATAGTGCCCCGACTGAAAACACTTTTACAGCTGAACCTAAAGGACTGTCACCTGCTGAGTGAGTGTGTCAGTGTTTTTATGTTTGTGTTTGTGTGCATGTGGTCAGTGAATGAGCAAGAGGAAGACGAACTGGCAGAAGATCATGACACATTTGAGAATTATGGAATTTTGCTCATGGTGTTTTCTTTTTATTATTATTTGAACCATATCACACAGCTACCTATGTGATTGTAAGGTTAACAAAAACAGAATGCTGATATAAATAATAACCAGTGATGTTTATATGATGGAGTGGTGATGTGTATACTCACAACAGCATTAATGGCATAACAAAAATGAAACCTTTTTACCTTTCCATTAGTCATTAGTGGGTTTCTACTTAGCAGGATTTAACCAGCTGTGTTAATGGAATAGGTGCTGATACATTATGATAATATATATGTGGTATTACACAGTGTCTCTCTCCATCTGCCTTCAGTGTCTCTCTCCATCTACCTTCAGAAATATCTCTTATCTAAAAAAATGTATATATCCCAATGGGACTGCATTTTACGTGTTGATGTCTCAGATGTCCCATTCACACACCAATGGCAGAGACTACTATGCGAGGCACCAATCTGCACCAACCTTCAACACCTGGTGAGGAAGAGTTTAGAATTGAACTGACAACTTTCGATGGCCGAATGACTGTCGCCCCAATGCTTTACCTTTGCCTGTGACAGAAGCAACAGCACAATTGGTGATTGGGGATCAATGTCGTCAGGCGGCACCTGGGTCGTCTATTTAGGGGTCCTGCAATGATACTCCTCTAGGGAGTAGAGCACAGTCCTGTCCACGTGATCAGACAGACCACTCTATTTATATCAGCTGGACAGATAGGCCCCCAACCACCCCCATGCTAGGGCAGAAGGACGCCAGAGGACATATACCCACATATACCCACCTTACACACATGCACACAATGCCAACAGAGGGACACTCACACTACTTTTTGAACTACTTTTAAAGATTAAGGTGAGTTTATTATGCACTATGAGAAAGTAAAACTGAAGTGCAATGTGATTTAATACTACTCACAACTTCCACTAACCAAAGGGTTTTGTCTGCCTGTGCAATTGTTGGACACTCAAATGCTGAAATTTGACACTTATTATTTAAGTAAATCGCGATTTATAGAAAAACATCAGAACAGCAGAAACATCTGCTTTTTAAAGTTAAATAAAAAGAACAGTTACTAATCCAATATTTAAAGGCATACCCGTCCTGTTTGTTACCAAAGGTGCTAGAAGCAAATCAGATGTCATATTATGGAACAGAAGCCTGGGGATTGAGGAAGTGTTATTACTTGTTTTCCCGAGGGATTGAGGGCTGGGGTATATTTTGAGGAGTGTTATGGCACAGGCGTCTGTTGTTGATGCATTAAACATCACTGCCTCGGACTTCTGCTGATGTGTTGTAAAGTGTGTCAGCTGGGTACAGCTTGGCCCAAGTCCAATGTAATTTTAAAGACTGACAGCCAGTGACAGACAGTAAAATAAGCTCAACTGTCTAATTTAAAAAACAACCCTACCCATTTCCAGTGTTTTTTTTTTTTTTTGCAGAGATACAGTCCAGCTTAGATTTAAGCACTGTTTCATGTGTCTTACCTTGAGCAGGCTTCATTAGAGGGGTTGTGAAATAGTGACCTTTAAATGTCAAGATTCAAACGCTGAGCATTTGATATGAAGTATACCTACACCCATGGTCCAGTCTGGTCCCTTGTAACTGCATACATCATATAAACTGTATCTCAGACCAACTAACAGCTTGTTGAAGGCAGGTTTGCTGAGGCAGCTGGGATGATTGCAAATACAATGTCAGTAGCAAAAGATTGATTGATAAAAACATTATTTTGTCGTGATTTTGACCATCCTTTGAAAATGTAATGATAGAGATAAAAAGCACATGCTTAAAGCAGCAGTTAGGAGTTTGGTGTTAAACTAGCAAACTAACTCCCTGAAAGCAAAAACCTTACAAAGACCAACGACAGCCAAAGTGGCACTGATAAAAGATTGCAAACATGCTTACTGGTGTCTTTTGTTGATATAGTTGGCAATGTTGTGCTGTGAAAGCTTTTCTTACATTTCCACGGGTGTGCCATCCTGGAATGGGAATGACAGGTGTGTTTATCTGTCCTTCACACGGCCATATACCATGCAAATTAATCTGACGATAATACCAAAATGAGTTGCCTATAAAAACATACATCAAAACTGCTGCATAGTGTTGCTTTAAGTGCAAAATGGAGTGGCTCAAAAAGCTAACTGACAAATGAATGCAAAATTGCATTTTCCTCTGCACACCTTTTAGGTGCATCCTCTCAAAGAAAATGCTGAAGGTGTTACATTGTGTGGTAGGATAATAAATCATTCTGAAGTAAATTTAATGGTGAATGCGTAATGTGCTACACCACAATGAAATGTCCTGGAATACCACATTCTTTCAGATGCTGGATGAACTGATCAGCCATGGATGACTTGGACCACAGTGTTCACATTGCGGAGCGTGACTGGGAAAGCTTCTATGAGGAGTCTGAGGAGTGTTGCCTCATCCAGCCAGAGCTAGCGAGGATAGAGGACTCCGGCTTCAGTGACATTGAAGAGCCTGCAAATCCATCCCTAGAGCCGCCCATCCCAAAATGTGCAGAGGAGGTACGTCTGGGTTACAGCACTGTGTCTCCAGGCAACCATGAAGAGGAGGAAGGATTGGTAACCACAATAAATCAACTTAAACACGACATACTTCCCCCCGAACTTCCCTCCAGGTCTTATGTCAGCCCCAAAGAGGAGACACAGACACAACTCTCCCATCCTGTCCCTGTGGCTTCAGGGCTCCCTGAAGTGGTAGATGGCATGGATCAGCGAGGGGATAGTCTAGACTTGACTGAAACCACACGAACACAGAGCCAAGCGAAGCAGCATGGTGTTCAAGCAGACTCTCAACCGACAGAAAATGTTCCCCCAGCTGAGAGAAAAGAGAAAGAGCGCTGGTTTGTGACGGTGAATGAGAGCCAAGTGCAACTCCGGTGCCATGCTGGCGCCTCGGCCCAAAAAAAAAGAAGAAAAAAAAAAACATCTAGGAGGTCAGCCCGCAGCGTAGCAGGGTGGGAGTGGCACTCCTCACAGTCTGAGACAGAACCAGACACAGAGAGATGTGCAGGGAGTAAACCAGACCTAGTGGAGGTGAGTGGGAAGTGTGGTTCCACAGTTTCACAGCTCACAGACAGAATTGCATCATCAGAAAACAATGAAAGTATGCCTCAGGGTCAAGCGCTTGATCTAAACACATCTGATTTATCTGATCAGCAACCACCATGCAAACGACAAGAAGAAAATGATTGCAGGTCAGTCACCCTAAATATTGCCCATTTAAACCAGAAAGAACAGTGCACTACCCAATTACCTCCCACTTCCTCTGGCTCTGGAAATTCTCCATCTGAAAAACAGTACAAATCTCAACCCCAATTCCATCAAAGCATAGCTGATAATAATAACCACACAAACTCATGTCCCACGATTTGGCTCAATAAAACCACATCAGCTGACTCAAGTAAAACAGAAGACAATCCCCAGGGGAATCAATTCACGGCAGCTGCAAACCCTTTAGACCCCCCCCACACTGCTGAACAGCTCCCCCCACGCTTAGCAACCTTCAACACTGATGGGGGTGACCCCCCTTCATCTACCCCGGAGGATTCTGAAACTCAGAAATCTGTCAGTGAGGAGTTGCTCGTTGAAGCACCTGGTCCCCCTCGCCCAGTCTTTGCGATTTCATCATTCTGGGATGAGATGGAAAAGCTGACGATAAATGACATACTCCATCTGCGATTTGTGGATAACCAGTCTCCCTCAACAGATGTAATACATTTGCATGAATGCACAAGTATCCCCAATGTACACGGCAGTGGCCTTCTTGACCCAACTGACACTTGTGGCCAGGATACTGTACCACTGGATGCTTTAGATAATGCAGATTCTGACTATTTCACACACCTGGATGACTCCAAACCAGACCGCTCGAGCTGTGAGTTCTCAACTTTCTCTGACTTTGATGAAGACCTCCTACAAATGATCAACACAAGCACCAGCACGAGCCCTGAGCCCCAGGAGACTCTGGGGGAACATACCCAAAGGCTCCTTGACTTGGCCTACTCACAAGCAGCCCTGGCAGAACAGGAAATGGAGCTTGATAGGTGCCCTGAGCTTGAATCTGACATCACACTACTGTACTCTGATAATGACGTATCGCTGCATCTCTGTTCAGATGCAGAGTCAAGTTCACAGACACTGAGCCCCACTGGAAGTGAGTATGACATGTCTGCTCTGGAGTCTGAGATCGTGAAGGAAGCGTGTTTCAAAGATGACCTGCAGGAGGAAGGGGGAAAGACAACGCTATTTTTCCCCTATGAGGACATTCAGGATACTTCCTTCCTCCTGACAAGCTGCAACATTACGATGCCATCACCTGTTCTATCCACTTCCAGTTTTCTGGAGGAAACTTTCATGGTCTCCTTCAAAGAAATGTTTGAGAATTGTGAAGTTTCTAGTTTATTTGACAGACCCAGTTCAGACGTCCCCCTTCCGCCTTACTCAGCAGATGTTTCAGTGCCAGAGTCATATGGTAATTTGTTCTCTGGCTTTGATGAGAGGAACCTTTTCTTCCAGGAAGAAAAGGAGGAAGCCAAGACAGTCCCTATTTTCTCCTGCTCACGCTCTCTGGTGAGAGACCTAACATTTTTAGAAGTGGAACAATTCATCGAATCAGAGGAGCAAGACAACTGGGCCCCGATACGTGTGATATCTCGCTTTAGCGGCCAGCAGAGCTCGGTAGCGGCATTGACGACCCCAGATGTTTACCTTTACAGTAACAGGAGCTGGAGGAATATGCTGTCTCTGAGGAGGATAATATTTTCTGCAAAGAGGAACAGCTGGTGCCAAAGGGCTAAAGCCTGGGTCTCACCAGGGATGTTCTTTAGAGGAATACCCCGAAGTAACTCCATATCTGATGTGACCCGAGGTGCCTGTTCCTCTCTCCAGGTGTTCCACCTTGGTGATCCCATCCTCAGAAAACTAGCACTGGAACAGATACGACTCCCCGATCAGCCTGATACCTCGGTCTTCCGTAAGTGCACAACAGAATAACTTATTGCTGCTACTAACAAAGCTTGAATTATAAAAGCTAATTGGTCTTTTATTCTTTATTCCAAAATGTACAAAATAAAGGCACTTAACATAAATTTACTATAATCCAAAAGACTGAAAAAGCAACAATGCCAGGTCATTTTAAGATAACTTTGCTTATTTCTTCCACACAGAAAAGAAATGTTTCCTTTTCTCTCTGAGGCAATCGGATATGTGTTTAGTATGCATTGCCTTTGCATCTTGGGTACTGAAGTCCACAAATCTACAAAGTGGAGATAACTGGAAGGCGGGTAGGTGTCAATATCCTCTTCACTAATAGAGCCTTGATATCTTCATGACATTGGACAAACAAGCCAGTGATTTTGTTCTGCCTTAGAACAAAATCATGGAATGAAAGGGCACTTGTTATTAGTCCAAAGCCACTCATGGTCTCTGCTTTGAAATCTGAAAAGCTATGTCCTGCAAATGGTTTCAATTAAATGAATAAAATAAAATTGTCTTAAGGTGCTTTACAGAGCCCAGTTACTGATGGTACATGAGCATAACCATTAATACATCTCTGTTTCACTTATATTCCAGCTCTTCTGGCAAATGTGAGTGCAATATCAGCTATTCAGTACTTGCGGCGATATAAGCGTAAGAATTCTGAAGATGAGCCATGATGTCCAGCAATGGGATTTTTTTTCAAAGGGGCCAGCACATGAAAATAATTTCTTACACATGCAGGAACTCCAAATCTAAAAAAGTGCTGTTAAATAATTTACAGCTTTCAAAAATAAACCTTTCCTATTTTCTCTCAAGGACTCCCAGAACATAAGTAAATCTGTATATCTGTATTCACACTGAAGATTGGATGTACACAGGTGTCATTTCCATGTAGAAGAGGTTGACTTGGACCATAATACAGCATGGTGTATGAGGGGAATACTATTTGTCTCTCATTTTTTTTATTTTGGCTATGTTTAAGGTGTCAATGGTGTTAAATAAATACAACTCAGATTCTAATATTTTAACTGCACCATCTACACATTTCTTCACCCCAAAATTTGAGTTTTTTCAAGCAATGTTCCTGACTTTGGTTATAAATCCAGACTTGTTTTGTACCTGAAGTGCAGTGAGCAGGATTACTGGAGATGTGAAATATTATATAATATTTAATTATATAAATATAAAAGTGGTTTTAACAGATCAGTTATTGTAGTCAAAATAAATGACAGATTTATCTGGTGGTTGAATGTAACCACAAAGTTGGCATTGAGCTGGATGGTGTTGCAAGATATTTCAACTCACATTTGAAAGGCAGGAGGCTTCAAATGTGATGTGAGGAATGATTGATGGATGTCTGGAAATAGGAAAGGCAAAGTGAGTTCTCTACTTATTTACTTGTTATGCTGAAGGCTGCTGGTGGTTTTATCAGAGGAAGACTAGCATGTGATTTGGAGAAACACTGCATGTATATTTGTGTCTTCACAAATACATTGATGTTTGTGTGTATAAATGTTATTATACTGTGGGTGGCTCCGCCCATCAGGACATATGTGTTGTTTATGATTTATGTTGACTAAGATGTAATAATATATATTACATATACATATTATATACATTGATATTTGTGTGCACAAAATGTTATTCAATTGTAGGCAACAACGAATGAGAACCTATGTGTTGTTTATGATGTATGTTGACTGAAAATAAGTTTGCAGAATCACTTCAACTTGTTTTAAGTTTGAAATTTTATTGATCACATTATGAGGCATCAAGAAATTAGGTATGACAAATAAATCTTATTTGTAATGCATTAAACAGCCCTCTTCCAAACTTCACATCTCCAAACTGTGTCTACTTTCAAAGCACATTATGTGGAAAGAACAAGAAAGGACATGTATTAATACTATGGTACATTTTTGCTTTCAGAAATATAGTGAAGAAAGCAGGAAGAGCAAGAGAAGACAATACAGTATTTGTGACATGCCATGTTTACGCACAGGTGAACGAGTTTATATCAAAAATCCATCATTGTAATATTTAGTCATATTTAATATTTCCTCAGTTAATATATTATTTTGTACATATATTATTTACAATCTCAAAATCTGGTCTTCACAACACAGAGGAGGTTTCTATAAACGCAGAAACCTTTCTATAGTGTTACACTTAGGGAGTTTTGACAGCACCTTTTTGACTCTTAATACATTTCTCTCTAGTGTGCTTCTTACATGATAACAAAGTTAATTTCTTATCTATGAAATCTGAGAGTAATATTCATGCAAGGAAAATAAAGCAGGGCTAAGATTTAGGGGTTAGCACTGTACAGTAAAATATAGATCAAACATGTAAAAAAACATATAGGAAAAACCATACAGTCTTTTGCACCCTTTTCTAAATCACAGACATCACAAACAGGATCTCATAAGTGTTGCATTCTTTGGGGAGTGACAAGGACGAACAGTGTTCGATCACATGCCATGCCAAGCCATACCACACACTGACCTGGACCAAACATGTGTATGTTCATAAGCCCACGTGTTACGACTGCTTATCTCCCTCTTTCTTTAGACGACTACAAACAAAAAGAAGAAAAACTGTTTAAGATATGGGAGTTTAATGAATGGCAGTTTAAGGTATGGCAGTTTTGCTTACCATGTTTCAACTAAAACAACAACAACAATCTTTTTACGGATAAGCCTATCCTCACCTGTAGTAGTCCTCCTGGCCAGGGAGGGGCGCTCCATGCAGGTGGTGGTGCCCGTGCAGCCATTGCTGCTCCAGAGCCATCCGCTGCAGCTCAGCCGATTGCGCCTGCATGGCCTGCAGCTGGTGGGCGGCTGACATGGCGGGGGGCAGAGCGCCTTGCAGCTCTCTGGGGTATGCCACACCTGGAACAACAAGAGTAGCAACTCAGACTGCCATCAGCTCTACACACACTGGTGAACAGCTCATATTTGTTCACTGCCAATGTAACTTAAGCAAAATCATAGATTTTTAAACTCAACGTTTTACTCAACAATATCACTGTGCGTAAATATTCATATTTCACTCTTAAAAAAGGCCCTGCACTCGATGAACAGAATCTGTTTGTGAAAGCAAACTGCAGATTAGGTAGTTCAAAAATGACTGCACCTTTCGGTCACCAAAATAAATGGTAACTTACCAAACAGTGGGTGGCGCAGCATTTCGTGCTCATGAGGCAACTCGCTGAGGAGAGCGTTGGGGACGGATCCTGGAGGGTATGGGAAGCGCGCAAGAGGCGGGCCAGCAGCCAGATGGTCAACGAGAGGATGGGGCCCCCCACCTAGCAAACACATACATGCACAGCCTACTACATACAATGGGTTTAAATGTTGGGTCTGCAATGGTGGTCAATGGCTTGTGCAGGAATGCTCTATACAACTCTACTAGCTCTGCAAACCACCTCTGAACTTTACTTACAGTTCAGTGCTTACAGTTGAATGTTTATTGAATGTATATTTGAACTTTAGCTGAATTGTCAGCTTTAGCTATCTGATGTCCAGTGTGGTGTTCTCACCTTGTGCAAGCGATTCCTGCTGGTGCAGGTGCAGGTGTGAGTGGACGTGAGAGTGCTGGTGGTGATGCGGCGTCACGTTCAGCATCTGAAGGCGTGCCACGGGGTCGTTGGCGGCCACAGACGCCATGCGCTCTGCATGGAGTCTCTCATGCGTCAGCCGCTCGGCGTAGCTCATCTCGGGCCGCTGCAGGCGCTCACGCTCCTGCCGCTCGCGCTCTAGCGCCGCCCCCACCATCGGATGAAACTGGGCATACGGGTGCGGTGCTCCTGCTGCGGCAGCGGCAGCAACTGCGGCGGCTGCCATGTGTGGGAGCGACAGCGTGCCGTGCCTGGCGAAATGTTCCATGGCGCTGGCAGAAGCGCTGTGCAACCCCGGAGCCTCGAGCTCGGGCGGCTTCACCTCGAAGCCCGGCTTCATGCGCTCGCGGATCTCCCTCTCTCTCAGGTCGCGGAGCTCACGCTCCCGCAGGGCGGGGTCGTTGGAGTACAAACCTGCCATGGGATAGGCCAGCAGGGGATCCCCGGGGCCCAGGGGCATGAAGAAGGGGTGGTTGCGGTTGTTGGGCGACATCACGTGAGGACGGGCATACTCACTGAGGGTGCGCAGGGCTGGGGTGTCTGGTCCAATGTAAGGGGGTACAGCAGCCACTGTGGTGGGGGGTGGGGTCTCAAAGTGTGGGCGCATGTGTCCATGGGCTGGCACCTGGGACTCTATTACACGACCATCCTGGGAAGAGCTCGAGGCTCTCTGAGAGAGGACAGAAACATGAGATTGAATATCAAAGACAATCATTTGCAAATCAGATGGATCGTTATGATACAGTTTCAGAAACAATGTCTTACAGAAAGTTTGTCAGTGTTCCTCTCTCCCCTCTCCTCTCTCCGCTCTCTCTCCCTCTCACGCTCTTTTTCTCTCTGGCGGGCATTCTGTTCACTCTCCTTTCTGGACCTTTCATTCTCCTCTCGTTTTTTGGCAAGTTTGGATGAGGCCAATGGAGTGAAGTACAGGTCAGTGCGGGAGCAGGAGTTGTAGCCCCGATCAAGAAGCTTTATAAACCTGCAACAAAATAGTTTTCAGTTTGAAGAAAAATGTACAATTATAAAACAACACATTTTCACTTTAAATGTTCTGAATATGGATTTAATGGTTCATTTATAATTTTGTAAAATTATGAAACATAGTTTTTTATCAAGGTTCTGAAAACGCAATGTTTACCGTGCTGACTGGCTGGCATGGCTAGGTGTGTTGACCACAGTCGGCTCAGGCGAAGGGCTTCTACGCACAGGGGGTGGACTGTCACAGTCCTCGAAGGAGTCATCCATCGGCTCCTCTTTGATTGCCATGTGCAGAGAAGGCATGGGGCCTCCAACCGCAGAGGAGGCATGGGCCCCAGACTGCAGAGCTGGGATGGAGACAGAGGAACACTGGGAGGCGGAGGAGAGAGAGAACGAAGGCGAGTTGGAGGACAGATCCGGATGGTGGGGCCTGTGCGGGAGGAAAGAAGGGTGATGGGGGAGAGGCGCAGGAGGGCCGTGGCCCCCTTTGACAAGGTGGCACTGTGACTGTGCCAGCAGGGGTGGCTGTCCGGGGTGAGTCTGCAGCGCCTGTGGCATGATCTGCAAGGGCGGAGGCTGGCTGCAGGGTGGGTGCTGAGTGGGCAGAGAGGCCAGGGGCTTCAGGGCCGGAGGCGGAGGCAGGTTAAGGGGGATTTGCAGGAAGGGAGGGGTGGCACTGGGGACATGAGGCGGGGGCTTGTGGGAATGAGGAATGGGTGTGGTGGGCGGAGGCCTGATCTGAACCGCAGAGGGGGAGAGGGGCTGTCGCACAGGGGGAGTAAAGCGATTGGGGAAGGCCTGGGACTGGGAGGGAGCTGGCAGAGGGGACTGCAGGCTAGGGTGGGCCTCAGAGTGCATGTGTGTAGGGAATGGAGGCCCTTGCAACAGCTGGAAGGGGCCAGAGACAGTGTGAGAGACCCGTGGCTGCTCGGGGGCTGCTGCCTGGCTGGGCACACAGGAGGTTGGTGGCCGAGGGGTGCACTTTGGGGGAGAGAGATGCTGATAAGGAGGGACCAGAACTCCAGGAGAGGGTCCACGCTGGCACTGGGCCGGGGCCTGGACAGCACACTGGGCAGGGGTGGGGGGCAGAGGGCCTGGGGGGCTGTATGGGGTAGTGGTTGCCAGCGCCACAGGCTGCAGAGGAGTGGGGGTGTCGGAGTCACTCTCGTTGCCCTGCAGAGGGCTGGGTAAGCTGGGCGAGGAGCTGAGGTTGTCCTGGTCAATGTCTTTGGCATCGCTGCTGCCCTCATCCTGGGCACTGCGGCTGTCTGAGCTCTCAACCTCACCTTCACCCTCACCTTCTGACAGAGAGTCTGGCCCTTCCTGGAAGACCAAAGAATACATATACATGCAAACATTTACTCACTGCAGTGAGAAGTTATATCTCTCTTCATCAACAATCTGCCATGGGTATTCATCCTATCCTGACCACTAGATGGAGATGTAAGTGTACTCTTACCTAATGACCTAAATACGTAGATTCTAATTAAAAGTGGACAAAGATGCGAAGAGAAGATACGATGTGTACCAAGGGATCTACAATCAGTTAAAAACCCAAAGAACCAAGGGATTTTGGTTACCCTGTCTGAATTCAGTGTTATTGTTTTCGTTTCCATGAGACTTCTCCCTGTTCTATGTATCCTTAGCTAACTTTATTGGAGATGGCTGCTCCCAAAGAGCATACACATGACAGTTCTGTTTTCTCTCACCTGAGTCTTTGACCTTTTACTGGCTTTAGTCTCATTCTCATCTCTGTCCTGCGTAGCGTCTTCTCTTGGACGTTTCACCCCTTTAGTCAGTGTCTCCACTTTACCTTTCTGTAGAATTAGAACAAACACACACCGGGCAAATATCAGCATACTTGGATGGAACTGAAAACATATCCTGGTCCACATTCACAAAATTATAAATATCAAACATATTTAAGACATATATAACCAACTAATTGCAATGTTCATACATCCTAAACAAAATGATGACATTTGGAGTACAGGTCATGTGGTCAGCCTATTCAGAGCAGCCATTTTGTAGGTAGTAAATAATTAAGAAGACGTAGACAGTGGTTACCTTAGTGGCTTTCTGTGTGTTGTTCTTACTCTCAGTATTAGAGGCTCGGGTTGCCATATTGGAGGAGTTATCCCTGCATGGGGTTTGACCCCGAGATGGGGGATACTCATTCGGTGACGTTCTTCCATCCGGGCTTATTCTCTTACGAAGCTCCTCGTTAGGAGACACCTTTCCATCAGGGCTACCCGTCATTCTCTTGCGTCCGCTTCTTAAGGAGGACATCTATGCAGGAACACACAAACCCACTCTATGCCTTCTCAAATGCATACTCAATAGCTAAAATGTAATGTTTTGATTAGGTAGCTAGTAAAAGATTCCTGAAAATAAAGTTTCCTAACTGATAAAGGTTTGCAAATTCAGTAGGCATGCAAAAACATATCACACTCCTAATCTGCATTCCAGGACATAAGTCAAATGCTCCGGGATGAATTCCGGTTCAGAAGCACAGCTGGAGTGCTGTGCAGTTAGATCTGGTGAGAATACAGAGCTGAAATCAATCAGGAAGAAGAAACTTTACCGGTGCTCGGCTGCGGCGCGTCTTCATCCCATGCCTCCCTCCACCATCCTCCTCCTCCTCCTTCACAGGCTTGAACATGAAGGGGGGGTCAGCCGGTTTTGGCAAGGGGGGGAGCCGCCGGTGTTTGTTGAGGTGGGTGTAGCAGGGAGTGCACAGCAGGATGTTCTCCCTCCCTCCATTGTGCCAATCCTTGGAAGCTGAATAATATGATGGTTTGTACAGTGCAAGGGTTAGGGGGTGTGAACTGGCTTAATACCATGTCATTAAGGTGCTAAAATCATCTATGAGCACCCAATGGCCCTCAAGTTGGATAAATGTAAGTGAGAACATGTGCGCAAGGTCCTAGTGGTCCACGTCAACATTATAGACACCTAGATCTATGCAGGTGGTTTTGGCACTATAATTTGGTAAAAATAATAATTTGGCAATGATATTGGAGCCCCCAGGGTTAGTTTTAGTCTTTAATGCCTAATGACCTTGGACACTGTACAGCCAATGACTACCCACAAGATTTGCATTGAAATTTGAAGGATGTCGACTGGTATATTCTAATTCACATTTGCTTTACTGCTGACCACCTTTAGTAAAGGCCCTAATGTTAAACATATGCATCTTGGACTAAACTTTGTTTCCTGTGAACTACAAGAGTTCGATTTGAAGTATACTATCAAAGTAAGGCCAGCGGGGTGGAAGTGAACTTACTTGTGGAGTTGCAGTGTTGACAGAAGCTTCCCTTCAGACTGTTCACACTATCCTCGCTGTCCAGGTCATCCTCACTGGCCGAGCTTAGCTCCACTGTAAGTGACAAAGAAAGACAATGATTACTGTTTTAATAAATGCCTCTCCTACCACCACTTGTGACAGAAGACATTGTTATTGTCGACAACTGTCCCACTCAAAACTGAAGTCCCTAGCGTAGTCAGTTATCGGATAGTGTCAAACATAGGCCATTCTGTTAAACAATCAAAATACTAAGTTTAATAATGGATTAACAATCTATAACTTCATTTGAATAATGGATTAACATCACAATGCGACCGTTTGCCGATAAATACGCCGACCGACAATTAACACCGATACGATATTGTGTTTAACCAGCTTTGGGCTACAACAGAAGAAAACTCGTACAGGCAGGGACTATGATCTAACATGCGTCATCAGCAGGCAAGGGGAAACACAGCCCAACCCAACTGCTTCCCCAAAGCGTTGCCATAGTATTTCTCTTCACGCACCTCATCACTCCCTGTCACACTCATTACACTCACGTGGTTCCCTTAGACAGACTGCAAGACTCTACTGAAAAAAGAATGGACTGCTAAACAGTTGTCTGAAATCCCTTTTGTATGCCTTCAACTACCACCTCTTTAGGCAAAGCTGCATGAGATCCAACAACATCAACACATGTTGCTGGTTGTCCCTGTTTTCATGTTGTTGTTGTTGTCTCTTCCCCT
The DNA here is from genome assembly GCF_963457725.1 of Sprattus sprattus. Classification (NCBI taxonomy): domain Eukaryota; kingdom Metazoa; phylum Chordata; class Actinopteri; order Clupeiformes; family Clupeidae; genus Sprattus; species Sprattus sprattus. The sequence continues at coordinate 18,983,761 of NC_137908.1, read as the reverse complement.
CTCCTAAATACAAAGATCGCCTGTCCAAAAAAAAAGCAGAATGCTGCACAGGCCAGTTTCATTGAAGTTCAATGATATTGTTCCTACAGGGGAAACTATCATTCACACAATATTACATGATAACAAAAATATAAAAAACCCAAACATAAGATAGGACAACTGATATGATAACAAGTGCTAATGTTAAGCAATGTGTAAACTGATATTCTGAGCATCTTCTATCCCATTGTAAATGGCCACCTTAGATTTGTCCACAATTTAGCAGGAGGGCTACAGGAGGCTAAATGTGACTAAAACTCACTCGAGGGGGTGCGAGATGGGGTATTTGTTGCAGAGTTGCGGGTCTTGACTCTGCGAGATGCTGTTTGCCTTCGGTGCTGCCGATAAGGTCGCAACCCTACTGCCTCTGGAGTCTTCTTCCAGTAGTAGTAGAATGTGATCAGTTCCCCCTGAATGAAAAAGAATACAAAATATTAAACATAAACATAGTTAGAAGTGAGCTTTTTAGAAGTGATTTGTCTTTAAAAAACCTTCTGGAAGTGAACAAACTGAACCTGGATAATGAGATATCCCATAATGTTATGACTAAAAACAAAAATAAAACCTTAAAGATGCTAACCGTTTTTTTGTTGGGCAGTAGCTCCTTCCGAATCCTGAAGAAGTTCTTGCCATACTGCCGCAGGCCCTTAATGAAACGCTTCTGTTCAGAGAGAGGGTCAAGAGGGAGGCAGAAGACGACATCAAGTTAATGAAAAACCTTTGTGTGACTTGTGAGTTACAACAGTGTAATAATAGATGGACTGGCTGTGGAAGCAGTTGGAGATCTCCACCAGCAGAGTCTTACCACTTCATCCTCAGACCAGCACTTCTCAATCAGTTTGGGCACTGGTTTCTTAACCAAACACTGGAGGGCTTTTGCAGCATCGTAGTGACTCTCATGAAGCTAGACAGGAAACGTGTCAGAGGACAAAACCATATCCATTTTTTATTCATATAAAAATGACATAATCCATGGGAGCCAATCTATGTTAATGAAAAGACAACGGAACTTGTTGAAGAGGCACAGTACATTTAATAATTTAGTGAAAGCACAATGAACAGAATAATTTCCCCACTAAGTGCATTATCCTTCAGGGTTTGTATCATTTTACTGAGTGGCTGAATGTCGCGAGTGTACATACCGTATTTAAAGCATTTAGTGTCGTATCATCACGGGAGGCTGCTAAGCAGCCATCCTCAGTGGAGCCTCCATCACACATCCCTGCAAAGGCTGCCATGCTCCTAACATAGAGAGAAATACATAAAGAGATGGGTAATGGGCAGGCAGAGGTAAAAGAATAGATGATCAATGGATAAAGAGTTAATAAAGATATTACTTTAATATGTTGTAAAGTAGTGTGAGGAAATACATGACGACTTAAAGGCTACTTACCTGGCTGCTCTTAGGTACATAAGCAGGTCGCAGTCATTGACTCCAGGCATCCATACAAGCTCTTCAATCTCAGTCACAGTCTCCGCACCAGAAGCAGGAGGAGGCTGGAGCTCTGGAAGCTTGGCCTGGAGATATTGAGCATGTTATGGCTTAAACCCGCATAAAGAAAAGAGACGTCATATTGTGTTAAAGTTTCATGTTTGGAATTCAGGTAATTCAATGATGATACAAAAAGGAACAATGTTTTCCATGTCAATTATTACTCATACCTGTAGAGTGCCTTGACAATGTGTTCACTTCACATACTGTGTGATCTACGGTTTCTTTCCTTTCATTGCAAATATTGAAGCTCAAAATAAATGCCTCCAGTGTTTGATTATTTCAGTTGTTTGGTATACTGGAGTGCTGGCATTCCAAGATTATCTTATAATTCACTTCTATAGCTTATATAGAAGAATACACTAGACAAAGGATTATGATTATGTTACTGTTCTAAGAAGGGTCAAGATTTCTAAGGTCAAGGTCAAAAGATCTTGCATTGTATTTTCTATGTGCATCCTTTCATTCATATACCTGTATACCTGTACCTTGTTACTCTTCACAGTGTGACAGATACATAGTACTGAGTGGCACAAACAAATTGAATGGATGCTTCAATAGTCTCTATGAAAATGGAAAACCTTTGAGACTTTGGGTAAACTGTGTCATTGATGTCTCATTGTATAGTTCCTCTACAAACCTGATGGCTTGGTCCCACTCTGATCTCGCCCTGTGTGCTGTTCAACTGCCTGCAATAGAAATGAATCCACATAACATATGCATTATTCTGAGTTGTTCTTAATCGTGAAACAGTACAGAAGGGCCGATGCTTTGCCAGTTCATATACAGAAACATGTCTATAGTATACAGCAGAAGTGAGATCCCTTAAATGTCAAACAATTCAAAATTGTTTAGCTTATTGCATTACTTATATGTTGAACAGTTAGGCAATTGATCTTATGTCAAATTAAAAGTTTAGATTTACTTTATTAAAAACACAGCCACATTAGGAACTCAACTCAATTCACCTCAAGGACAGTATACCTTTCATTACAGAGATTAAATGTGTTCAATACTTTGTATGTCTATCTTTATTTCTGATGACAGACTCAATCCTCCTCAGCATGGAGGATAACAGTGTTGCACACATTTCTGGAAAGATTTTTTTCCCCTGCTGCTCTTTGATGGAGGGGTCTCTTGCGTTGCTCTACTCTACGTTGCTCTGCTCTACTCTTTAAAATACCCCAAAAGTGTTCTATTGGATTCAAGTCAGGTGACACACTTGGCCAGGTCATAGCTTTCACTTTCTTTAGAAACTTTTGCGTGATTTTGGCAGTGTGCTTTGGATCATTATAATGCTGGAAAATTAATCTTCTGCCAAGCTTCTAGAGATTTGGACTCATCTTTCAGCCAGTATTCTAATATATCCTAAGGAATTCATGGTGCCATCTGTAAATGTCATCTCCCCAACAACTTTTGGACTCATGCTGCCCCATATCATCACACTCCCACCTTGTGCTTCACTGTCGGGACTATGCATTGGCTGTGGTAGTCCCGGCCAGGTTCACACCAAACATGTCCAACTCCATCCGAGCCGAAAACAGCTCTTGGCGACAAAACTGCAAGATTACACTTTCATGAAGAACATGAGCAGAAGCCTGATGAATATTGGGAGCACATTCTGTGGTCAAATGATACGAGAATAAATTATTTAAAATCTCAGTAATGAAAGGTGAACTGACTTTTGCAATGAGTTCCTACAGTGGGGCCTGTATCTTTATCACAGTAAATCTAAACTGTTAGTTTATCATTTTATATAAAGAAAACTTGCAATGAGGTGAACAATATCTTGAATCATTTGGCATTAAGGTGATAATGCACATAAACTATAAAACCTGAAATATCAACATGGAAGTTGCATGTACATTTGTATTTCAGGTTTTATAGTTTATTTGCATTATCACCTTAATGCCAAACAACATTCAATGCATTCTTCATATCAATAACCTGAGGTATAATAATAATACCTTTTATTTTTAACGCGCATTTCAATGACCCAAAGCGCACAGTCATACCAGTGACGGAAGCATGGCAACCAAGCCCTTACTTATTCTCTCGCTCACATACTCACTCTCTCTATCTCACACACACACACACATACTACCGACCACCACCAACATTCATTCTAACATTCATACGATGTAGTGTGATGCATGTCTTTATGATGGTGAAACCGGAGTACCCGGAGTAAACCCACGCAGTCATGGGGAGAACATGCAAACTCCGCACAGAAAGGACCTGGAAGGAACGGGATACAAACCCCAGAAACAACCAGGATTCGAACCCACGCCCTTCAAAGACAAGACGCTGTAGCTTATTTCACTACAATTACAACTACAATAAAGAGTTCCAAAAGAGACATTTCAATTTGTTTCTGTTATTTTCTCATGTTCACAATATACACAAGAAAGCATCTCATGCTAGAATATCTGAAAACGGTATTTTATGTCCATGCTACACTGTATCTCTTGAACATCCAAAAGTGTCCCATGTAAAGATGAAAGTATGAGAACATGACGAACAACCCTTAAGGGGCTGTGTGATACAGAAATGCATTCTAGGTTTAGTAAATCGGGCCCTGAAGCGTGTGTAATGTTTGAGCAATGTTTTGAATCTGCTTATGACATGAGGCTCAGGCTCACTATGAAAACGATGACATGCTTACACAATCCTGACATCTCCTTTTTGATAACTGTGCGCACGCTCTAAAAACGTAATGTAAAGTGTCAAATCAAAATGTCAAAAAGAGGCTGACACTGTGCAAAGGTGAGCTAGGACTATGTTTTGCTAGACAGAATAGCACCCTTGGCCATGTTCATCCATCTTTCGAATAAACCAGTTTTTTTAAGGGGCAAATAGGCCTACCAAGGATGTGCTTAATGGCCCATATCATGACAACAAAACAGCTGGCAGATGGGTATACAATATTAAAAGGATGAAAAAAAAACAAAGACAAATTCAGTTCAGGTGCAGTGTAGCAACGCGACCAGTCGAATTGCCTATACAATGTGTATGATCCATGTTCCAGGTAAGTAAAACCATTCTACAAAGTTGCCCATAGCTAAAATCGCAACAATGACAGAAGAGAATACAGGAGGATAAAACAGTCCCAGTTTGCTGAGACAGCCCAGTTGTTGCCAAAAGGGATTGAATTTGCTGCCGGAGTTCTCAAAAATTGTACTTAAAATAAAATTACTTTTTGATAATAAAACCAACCACAAATAATGACTTTACATTTTTTTGGGGGCGGAAATATTACCGTAATAAGACAAAATTGCAACCTGAAATCGCAAGGTCACAAAATCCTCGAAAGTACATGCAGAGTATATTTATATGCATCTGTCCAGCAAACAAGTCAAGTAGGCTTATTACCTTGCAGACTAGTCACTTTAAGGCCAAAGGGTATTATTTGTATGAGTACTTACCTAATTAGTCTATAGTGTCACCTCTATAGTTGCTAGAATTAATTTTCTCAGATTGCGAATAGCCTTTAATTTAAAAGATATTTAAAGCAACACTATGCAACAATGTCCTTTTTTAGGTATGTTTGATAGGCAAAGCGTTTTGGTATCATCTTCAAATGTATTTTGATGGTAGGTGATCATGATATGACAGACAATGACGTGTCGTTCCAACTAACCATCCAGGACATGCACTATGTTATATTTATTTACACCGTGCTCCTGGGCTGGAACCCCCTGCCAAAATGTAAAAGAAGCTTTCACAGCATGTCATTGCCATTGCCTTATATTGCCAAAACACACCAGTAAATTAGCCTGGCCATTACCAGCCTGTGACTCCATTTCATTCCGTCTTTCAGTCTGGGCTAACCCAATGCATTTTGGTTTCCGAGATGGGCGGGTGCTTATCTTGAGGTTTAAAATCATTGGAGTTCCCTTAACCAATCAGCAACGTTTAGTAAGCATTTGGTAGATTAAACTCTTCCCAAAGCCAGTTGGGAGAAGAGCTACGACGTCCTTTCCAATCATAAAACTTACAAGAAAATACTCTTGTTCTCCTTTTAATTTTCTGATGTTCTCGAGCGTTGAGACAACTTTTCCGATAGCTTTTCGTGTCTTTTCCTCCAAGGCGAGTTTTGCGTCACAGCTCTGAACTGTTCGCTGATTGGTCCTGCAAAATTTTGAGTTCTGGAGACGATTGTCAATGGGGTTGGGCCAGACTGAGTATGAGCTTGAAATCAATTCAGGCGGAAATACGTAGGCTGGTGTCACCAGGCTACCAGTGAGCATGTTAACAAGGTTTAATCAGCACAAAATAAGCTTCTGGTGGTGTCTGCAAGGGTTTTGCCTTTTGAGTAGGCTAGTTAGCTTGCTATCTTCAGACCTAAATTCCTAAATGCTGATTTAAAGTACAAATAAAATCAATAAACATGGACCTTAAAAAAAAGACACTTGTTCCCTGTGTCTACTGTATATTGTCTTTATTTTAAAAGTATTAGGCCTATCTTTATTTTAAAAACTAGATCCACATATCTGGAAACTTAATATTATATAGAATCGATGCAAACAATTGGACAGAGCCTAGGCTGTGTTTGTGGGACTCATTTTGTTTACTACTGCAATACTCTACCACACAATTGCAAGGGAAATTGTAAGTCACATATTGATATTGCAGAAGGAACAGATTGATCTGTTGAGTGTAGAAACCAGACTGGCTTTCCTTGTAACAATGCTCACACTGTTTGAATACACTGCATGTTTAGTGAAGGGAAAACTAATGGGTCTGTTTTTCATGATTTCAGGCTGGGCCTCTGTCGTCAACTTAAGGGACAGCTTAATGTTACAAATGATATTATAAATATATAGATATTACATTTAAGTAGTCCAAATTGTGTTGAGACTTCTAACTTCACTGTATTTCAGCACTAAAATCACGATGCATTTCACACTCTCCTAGCCCCTTATTATACTATCATTTAAGTGGGTGAGTGTTTGGGTAATTTTAGGGAGGATAGGTATGGATGCTAACGGGTATAGATACCTACAATTTCATCAAGTCAAGGTTATAATTTGTGCATGTCCACACTTCAGGTCTAAACAGTCAATAGCTTGTCTTATCAAATAGCATTCCACCCTGAAACAGCCCTCTGACACATTGGATGCATGGCGAACGTGAAATTATTTAATTGATTTTTAGGAACTAATAATTCAGTTATTCACTCCACTTAATTCATTAAAACTCACTTACACATCTGGTATCGAATCACCTCATTCCATAATAACCTTCAGATTATCAGATAAGGTCAAATATCATTTTTTAATTAATTTGAATTATAAAGATATGCAAAGAGGCAAGGTTATATGAAGGTATCCACAAAAACATATACATCAGAAATACAAAATGAGCATTCCTTAGATTATTCTTTAAGCCACTTACTATTGACATGAACTGTAAAAACAAATGCTTTAAAATGTAGAATGAATGCATAACACAAGCGTTGAAGGCAAACACTATCTTGCAGGCCTATGTCTAAACCAACTATGTAAATGCCAGAAATGCTGAGATCTTAGTAGCCTAATTATCACCATGTTAAAAGCATTACTATACTCTTTACTATGCAAATCCCGCCCACTAATCTAGAGTAACCAATCCACACACGGCAACATCGTTCCCTCCAAAGGTTACATAAATCGGGGCTCAAACCCTTCTTCTACAAACAAATCAATCAAATAGACGACGCAACCAGCCAAAAAGACCCCAAAAAGTTGTATTCCGGGCGTTGGTGTGTGTATTTCGTCAGTTTAAGGCTACGCTTAGATTTTCACAATCCAGCCTGATCCGGAAAGGACTGAACATACATCGTTTTTAAAGGCAAAATAATACGAAATTGTAAACACCTAAACACATCGATGACAGCTACAACTGCAAGGCCACATAAATGACAGACATGACGGCATAATTATGACAATATATAGCCAGTGGTGGAAGAAGTACTGACGTTTAGTACTTAAGTAAAAGTACAAGTACCGAGGAAAATGAAAGTAGAAGTAAAAGTAAAAGTACTAAATCAACAATCCTACTTAAGTAAAAAGTAAAAAGTACTCACTTTTAAATTTACTTTAAAAGTAAAAGTAAAAGTACTCACACAATGGGTTGTCTCTCAATGACTAGGCTATGCCATTTTGATAAAGAAATAGCGACTGGTAATAAATGCCTCTACATATGTCACTACTAGTAATAATTATAAGCAACAACATTTGTTAATTGGAAAGGTTGGTGTACTTATTGGGCCTATTGTCTGTAATACGGTTCACACTCTATCTTACAATTCTGCTGATGACAATTTATCTACCAGGGATTTTTTGCAAAGTTAATACCATTAAGCCAAACCAATAAAGACACAATTTTATATCTTTGAATCTTTTATTTAATTGTAAACGTGTAAAAAAAAAAAATGGAAATATGAAACATGAAAAACAAATGGAGTTGTTAAACTGGTCAATGCAGAGTTTAATGCTCTATTGATTGCAGAAAAGGGAAAAAAAACATATTGACCAACCCAAGACTAGGCATTACAGTAAGTTTGCATGCCAGGCAATAAAAAAGGCAAATCTTCACGTTAGCTTGACATTGCTAAACTACCAGCTTTATCTTATCACTACGTTACATAAATAATCAAGGTAAAATCGTGTTATTTTGATGCTATTGCTGTATGTCAACATATATTTTGCTAGATAACAGTATAAAAACATGTCAGTAACCGCATACGATATTCAAAAGTCATAGACATTAACTTAGCATAGCAAGAACTCTGCATAACTCGACCTGTTTCTCCAAATTTGAAGGCAAATTTTGAAGTCTAGCAACTCCTTTTTTGAGGTAGACAGGAAACGCACTGAAACCTCCACGAGTTATTCTTGGGGCATCTGAACTTGAACATGTCCTCAGATGAGGCTGACTCTGAATCCATGCTGAAAAGCTGTTTGTTAGTCAGGCTGTTTATCGAATGTTTAAGCGAAACAGGCAAGGCTACCGTAGTGCTGCTGCCGTATTTGGCTGCTGTCATTGGAGAGGATAGAGCCATCTGATTGGTTGAAACGTCCTAAAGCAACGCAATCCATATTTTTGTGTAGGCAACAGGTTGGCGAAACTGTGTTCATAAAATGTAACGAATAACGTCACATATTGTAGAAATGTAGCGGAGTAAAAGTATAGATAATAGCAGCAAAATGTAACGAAGTAAAAGTAAAAAGTATGCACTATTATTTTTACTTAAGTAAAGTACAGATACGTAAAAATGTAACGAAGTACAGTAACGAAGTACAAATACTTCGTTACATTCCACCACTGTATATAGCCTATACAGCTTCGCTTCCAAAAGGCTGGTCTTCTGGCCTTGGCTAATAATATGCGGGCTTACAAACAAGCTGTCAAGTAGGCAGCCACAAATATTTGCACTAAAATGCCGAAGTACGCGAAAGTATGAGTTAATGCAAGAGGTATTTAAACCACACATCCTACAAGAAAAGTAAACAAACCTTCGTGGACTGAACAAGTCGTCCATGTCGAAGACTGCCGTTTGTGTTGTCAGTTTGTTTAGTGCAGCAAGAGCTTAAACTATGCTATTCCTCTATTTCATACCACTCAAAATGGAGGATACGCTGACTATTTTCCCGAGCTCATGCAATGACCTCAGTCCTCACGCACAGCCTACTAAGATCCCCTTTCTACAGGCATAACTGAGCATGTGCCGCGACCACTGGTAATGGGATCATCCCTGTATATCCGGCCTGTCCACAAAGAGCTCACGCATCGCCGCTAGGCACAACATACAGAAGACCCGTGCAAACACGAAGAGAAACGAGCGCATAAACACAGAATGGCGACAAACATGGAGTGTCGTAGCCCAGGGTTTACCGCAGGCTGTCAGTTCTATTCTGCAGGATCCAGATGACTTTTGGATTACATCGCATTAAAAGTAGCTTTTTGTCTGCTCCGATTATACTGTATGTGTGCCCAGTATGTTAGATATGGAATTTTTATTCATTAATCGATGATGATCACAGCAATTATTTGCTGCGTATTGGATTTGAGATCAAAAATTAGGATTGTTATTTTTACTATTATGTGATGGCCTACTTCCTGCAGTTTAAACAATCTTCATTCGGTTCAGTGCTTACACCAATTTAATGATATGCAAAAAGACTTTTTAAATGACAACATAACACAAGGCCAACTGACTGACAGTTCTACAAGGATGTTTTATTCAGCCAAACCCAGTAGCACAGGTAGTGCATAAGCCAAACTTTCCATTATAACCGTATTACTTACAGTCTACATAAATACATTTGTTCTATATTAAAATACAATATAGTATTTAATATTTAATTTTATATCCTGGGCCCACAACACAGAACTAACTGCAATGACTTAAGCCTTGACATTGGCAGCAGTGGATTTCCCCGGATACCACAGAACCACAGTCTGAAGCTGAACTTCACATTTGCACATGTTATTCTAGTAGTCACTCACTGCTATGCGGGCTGATTATAGTGATGCATTACATGGTCAACACTACAAGTCCCTGTTCTACACTGGACAGGTTATTATACTTTTACTGGTGTTTATTGATAAGTCTTGCATTCAGACCAGAGGGTTTCTGAAGTTCTTTCCAGCAAAGAGAGCCTTGTCTCCCAGCTCTTCCTCAATTCTGTTGGAAGGGGATAAAAATCAATAAACAATTCAAAAGCAGCACTTACAACAGCTATGTATGTGGTTTGAATGAATACGGATGAATTTTGCATATTCACTTGAAATATTAGACATTCTTTTAGAACTGTTGCACTGCATAGTAAATGAGTGTAATCAGGGAATGGAACAGGACAAACCTAAGTATCTGGTTGTATTTGGCCAGACGCTCTGAACGGCAAGGTGCACCGGTCTTAATCTGGAAAAGATAAGGGGCATGAATGAGTCAGTGAACTCCTTAAATACTGGATGAAAACGTGTGACACAGTACATACTTTGTATTATTACACAAAGCTGCCAATACATGCACGGGTAGGGAATAAAAAAAAAAAAAAAAAAAAAACTACTACACTGATCTTAACTTTTCCCAAATGCTACATGGATATGTAGCCTTACCTGGCCAGTGCAGAGGCCGACCACCAAGTCAGCAATAAAGGTGTCCTCAGTCTCTCCAGAACGATGGCTGACCATCACCCCCCAGCCACTGGACTGTGCCATCTTACAACTGCAGGAGAAATACTTATTTGACAACAGAATGACATTTTGGAACTGAGTATTTAGCACACAAAATTTCAAGAGGAACAGTAAAGGCAAGCCGCTGAAACAGATGATTCATGAGGACGCTATTTTACATCAAACTGAGATTAGATACTACCAGAAAGACGTGTCTGTTTTGTTAAAATCTAATAGATGTTCTTAAAAATATAAATATTTTTCAATGTAATAAAAAAATGTGTATTACATTTGTTCATTTGCATACAGGACAAGATACATACGCTGCAAGGGACTCGGTGACGGTGCCGATCTGGTTGACTTTAAGCAAGAGGCAGTTGCAGGCCTTGTCCTCTACAGCCTTGGCGATGCGCTTCGGGTTGGTAACTGTCAGGTCGTCTCCCACAACCTGGATCTCGGTGCTACCCGTGAAGTTGGACCATGCAGCCCAGTCATCCTGGTCAAACGGGTCTTCAATAGACACCACTGAGGACAAAAAACAAGACAAAGGAATGTATTTATTTTCTTGATTTTTTTTTTCTTTTCTTTAATAGACAATGGGGAACAAAGCCAACTTATTTTCTTTCAAAATCCCAAACACAGCCTTGAATAATGTAAAGGAAAGCTTATGATTTTTTGTTTTGAATGGCATCCCATTGGCTGAGACGAATAACGGGTTTGCCGTATGTTCTTAATTTCTTCTACTGGTACAGTCAGAACATGAATGTAAAAATCATCTCAAGGTTGTCTCAATACCTTAAAGAAGCTCAATGTATAAAACACTGAAAACCTTACAAAACATATCAAGATGTACTGCTGGCAGCTACATTTACAGTACCGTTTGGGATTTGGTCTAGGCGACTTATTAATTCTCTTTAAGAATCCTGAAGTTGTGTTCAGGTTAAAGGGATACAGGATGCAATACTTTCCTTTACCGGAATAGTTCAAATGTACCGCATTCATTGTAACTTCATAGAGTATATACAGCATTCTTAAAATGAAAAGTGGGTAGACAGAGTACACCAATGGCCTGAGAGGTAAGCCAGCTGGAGATTTTGGGAAAGAGGGAGCTAGGCACCTGGGTAATCCTGCACAAAGCTTTTGTAAAGGTCAGCCAGCTCATCAGGCGTGATGTAACGGTCAGGGTCATCGGGAGACTTGAAGTCCAGATCATACTTCCCATCCCTGTAGAACTCAGATGCCGCCACATCCATGCCAATGACAATCTCATCTGTGTAGCCGGCCTTGCTGATGGCGTTCTTGATGAGCTCCAAGGCTGTTGGACACAGAAACTATAGAATGAGTGACATCCACATGCATTGATTACAATGCTGTGCTTCATCCTGATGGGAAGAAAACTCTGAGATACATTTCTACTTTTCTGTCAGAAGGTCTGGACAACTAGACTAATTTGGATTGGTAAACCAAAACATTAAAGACCTGTCAGGCAGGCAGATACGTTCAGGTAAGCATACAAGTATTTTCATGTTCAGAGTTTGGGTTATGATCATGTTTTTGAAGGTAAATGGAAATGGTAAATAATAATTCAACTTACACAACGGTGTCTCTTAACGTACCTTCTTTGTTCTCTAGGATGTTGGGGGCAAACCCTCCTTCATCACCCACATTGGTGGCATCCTGGCCATACTTGGACTTGATAACACTCCTCAGGTTGTGATAGACCTCGGCCCCCATTCGCATGGCCTCTTTGAAGGTGCTGGCCCCCACAGGCAGAATCATAAACTCTTGCATGGCCAGCTTGTTGCCAGCATGGGAGCCGCCGTTGATTACATTGAAGGCCTGAAGAGAAGACAATTGTTATCCCATAATTTATGTTTGGACCAGTTTATTTCCTGTGTGTTTGGTTGGCTGTGTTCTAGAGGAATCCAACAAACCACTGAAATATAAAATGAAGGACTCATTATTCCATAAATTCTTTAATAGAATCATGATTCTATAATTTCCAGCTCCTTTCTCTAAATGTCATGGTGTGTTCTAATGTTCCACAATATACCTTGGACACTGTAATGCCAAATAAATAATTTTAAATTAAAATTTTGTCTCACCGCAGTCTGCTAATTTCCTGGCACTACTGACCCGGTTTGAACACAAACTTATCTCCACTTCGTCAAACCACAAAGCTGGCAATCAGCTTGAACCCACCGAGAGGGGTAACTGCACCACAGACAACCTAGCAGTCCCCCTTTTACACGGTCAGACAATTTCTTCATACAGTTCATGGGTCCTCTTCCACCGTAGTGAATAATTTTTTGTCTTTAGGAGTTGCCGATATAGCCAGCATGGTGGGGTGACTCTTTTTAATGACTGCATCACCGAATCTTACAGCTGTGAACTCTGCCATATAGTCTATCCTCAGAGGCATAAATAATCTCAGCTTGTCACATTGGACAATGTGCAAAAACAAGCAAACGGCTTTATAACAGACTTCAGGCTGTTGCTCCTTGTGGCACTATAGGTGCAAGACACCTCAGACAGGCAAGCTGGATTCTCCACTTCTCGAGCCCCTCCATCGAGCATGCTAAGTTGTGTTACTTCTGCTAACTTTCGGTGATATAATTGTGTTGTGAAAGCTGGGTGGTCCGACCTGGACCACAGAACTACAAAGTGCATAGCTGCATAAGGCGGCTAGTGAGAGTGACAGGTGTGATTACCTGTCCTTACCTGTCCTTCCCATGACCATACACCATCAAAAGGAATTTGAAGTTGATACTAATCTTAATCTTATTGACTCCAACCCATTTTCTTTCAATAGCAGTCTTCTAAAACAGCCCTGTTATTGGTTGGGAACACTCCAAGATAGATGTTGCCTTTTGCTGCCTTCTCATGATCACATCTTTTGTATCTACTATGAACTTATACAGCTACTTGTGTAAGCTGTTTTCTTTGGTGTGATAATATTACCTATATTATTTACCTTTATATTGCATTTCATTGTTTGTATTCAACTCCATTGGAACTTACTGGAACAGGTAAAATAACCTCTGGGTTTCCGGCAAGGTCTGCGATGTGTCTGTACAACGGGACACCCTTCTCTGCAGCACCAGCCTTGCATACAGCCAGAGAGACCCCAAGAATGGCGTTTGCCCCAAACTTGGCTAGTTGGTAAACAGGAGAAAAGCACAAAAACACATAAAAACACTTCAATATATCCAGTGCAAATTATACATTTACCCATAGGCCGAAAAGAACCACATTCTGCTACCCCATTTTGACAAAACATACACTTATTTTCTGTGCCATCCAAGTCCAGCATCACTTGGTCAACATTCTCCTGCTCCAACACGGACACCCCCTGAGTGGGAAGAAAAAGGTGTGGGTTTCATTCAAGTGGGTACAGAATTCTGGCTCAGATCCACTGCTATATATATTGATCGAAGACTGGTCTGACCGACCTTAAACTGATGGGAATAGTTGAGGAACGAGGTTTGAGGGTGGTACAAGAAAAACAGGAAACCAATTTGTTTATGCAAGTTAACCTTCCTACCTGCTCGATCAGAGCGGGTCCAATAGACTGATTGATGTGCTCGACTGCTTGTGAAACACCTGCGAGGAACAAATCAGTGTTGATTATTCATTTAGCCAACAGAGAACAAACACAGACTGACATGGGATCTATCAAAACAAAAGCAAGCAAAGTGCAGAAGGTATAACTTAATTATTGTGGCCAAATTCCATTGTCAGAAACACCTGAATCTAGATTTATCTGATTCACATTGCGGTAGTTTACCAAATCGTTGCTTGACCAGTTCAAAATTCAACTGTTACAGCCAAATGACATCCAGATAAAATATCACCAGTAAGCCATCACATATGTAGCAGGCACTACATGACATTAGCATATAACACTTCAGGATCAAATGAAAAGACTCGTGCTCAGAACAACATGCATCCAGACCCTCATTTTAGAGTTTACCATCACCATGCCATCTAATTAGTTTATCTTAATAGGTTTCAGTGTCCAGAAGACAAAAGGATTAGGTTTGTTAGTCTGAACCCAACATGCTGAACTTCTTTTCATGATCTTCTGAATAATATTACCTGATATAATGCTGGGACAAAACCTCATTAGCTTAGCTAATCATTGCCCACGCCTGATGAGTAGAGAGGGACATGGCAGAAAATATGTAGTGTGAACATAAAATCTAAAAAGTCATTTGATATCAGTTGGAGAGAGTTTGGGGTACAACTTAACTGCAGGCTATAGAAGTTCTTGATTATGAAAAAATATTTCAAAGACAAAAACCCTTTGCGGGGGATAACTGATAAAACATGCCTTTGCCCATGTACCGGCTCTTGTCATTGTCACGGAGCTCCAGGGCTTCATAGATGCCAGTCGAGGCTCCACTGGGGACAGCAGCTCTGAACAGACCTGTTGAGGAAAAATGAAAGGATTAGAAGATTTGTTTTTATGCGAACATTATACTACGCATTGGGCAGCCTGTCTAAGGAAGTCTGATTTAACCAGATATCACCATCTTACAAGAATTGAGTTCTAAAAAAATGACATATCCAGTACCAAACACAAATGTACAAGAGCATCAGTTAAGTCAAGAATGAAGAGGTAACATCTAAAGTTTGGGCCCATGCAGGTGCATCCATGCAAACTGTCCAAGTCACCTTTCTACCTGCTGAAATAGTACATTCTTGAAGTAAAAATGCAAACCTAAAAATATAAATTATGGCAATATGGTGCCATATGCCAGCTCATTTTCAATAGTTTTTTATTAGGCTATGGCTAAAGAAAATATACCCTGCATGATTAGTTTAACATAGGCTTCAGTTTAGAGGATTCTTGTCAGTGAAAGAGTTAGTGATGGTTTAGCCCCCTAACTATAAATGGCTACTGACTTGTAGTTTATGACCAACCACATCATGTAGTTTATGACCAACCACAATTTCATACGCAATTTACATCGGGCATATAAATTGCAATTGGTCCTTAAACGTACAGATGTATACACCCTATACGCATTCAGGACGGATTGTGAACCAGAGTTTGTTTAGGGATGCATTGTGACCTCAGGATGCCCTTGAGGACCTGTACCAGAGGGGAGGAGATTAAACTGCCAGAGGGTAGAACAATAAACAGGTGGTGGCCCGGATGTTATGCGTCTTTGATGATGTTTTTGGCCCTACTGAGGTAGCAGGAGCAGGCAATGCCAGGTGGAAATGGGGTCTGAAGGTAGGCCTATAAACTGTTACACGTAACTTCAAATACAGGGTCAAACAGCAAAAATCAAGCAAAACAGTCTCTATTGATGAATTGAGCACACCTGTTTTGACTTGAAGAACATCATACTTATACTCTCTTCAATCAGGTCTGTTCAATTAGGAGCTGGGATATGTGGAACATATTCAGTTCAGGGGGCCCAAAAACAGGAATAAGAACCCCTGACAGATGCAAAATCTTGATTTATGAAAGATTTTGCGATCCATGTTTTGTTTTGTAATGTCTGGTCAATCATTACACTGTAAGTGTAATAAGTAGCCCCAACATAATAAAGCCTAAACATAATAATGTATTTTACCTGTGCCCTCCCTCCCCCAGAAGTTTCAATTACACCTACACGTAGTTACCCATGCAAATTGATAGCAAAGTATGCTGGCACAATGAGTTGCCGAACCTGTTGGTAAGATGAATGAACAATAAATCACCTTTCTCAGTGTAGAGGTCCACTTCAACAGTAGGGTTCCCTCTAGAGTCGAAGATCTCCCGGGCATGAATGTTCAGGATAGACATGATTTCTGAAATCACACAACAAGGAGTCCTTTCATCATTAATCTAGCATACACCTTCACTTAACTAATTTCATTTCACCCTTAATTTACAATATGTGAAACTTCAGATGTGATAAATGCTTTCCAAGTCTGGGTCTGGCAATGTCTCCTTTAATAAAGCACCTCTGTAAACTGCTCTTCTTAAACAGCATTAGTAGAGGGCAAACTAAGGGAATCTCTTCGCCTCAAGTACCTGAGACAAGCAGATTTATCCTCGACACAGAAGTCACAAAGCCTCCATGAACCACCACCCAATAAAAAAATGTGCTACGATTGTTACGAATGCATTGCAATCACCACTACTCACAACACTAGAATAGGCTACATCCTCAATGTTCAGCTATTTAAGAGATTTCGCTCTAAGGCTACCTGAGAGCGCTAACAAGATAACTGGATTATGATCTGTCAATCTTTATCAGTTGACCAGCTGGGGAGTAACACCACTGGCTACACGTAGGCTTCATCCAAGAATTACCAGGCTGTAACTTCAGTTACTACCTAAAGACGGCATTCTCCATTTGTCAATTCAGCCCAGTCACATTACAAATGAATAGAGGGCAAAAAAAAAATAATCTCAATGAACTGGTCACATAACCATTGGTGTAAGGGCAATGAAACAATTGCCATAATCCATATCGCTGGACATTCTGCATTATTCTTTGTTTCAGGTGTGTCATTTTTAACATCCAGTCTTCCCTTTGTAGTTTAACGTCTAGCGTGTTGCAATTTAAGCAATACATTCCTAGCCCTCCATCCCTTCACTGCAAACTAGTTGCACGTGTTGCTGTAACGTTGGGTGATTGCCCCTGTCAGAAAATCTGAATCAGGTAGCACTAGTGACTAGTCAGTACAGATAAGATATAACGTTAATTCACTGTTTAACTCACACCAAATTGCCTTTAGTTCCCTTTCGTAATGACGCCGGTTTCTTAGTTAGTTAGCCAAGTTAGCAACTTTAATCTTAGATTACTGAGCGACCAATATTAAACAAGTGGCAATGTAAAGTTAGATCGGGAATAGATTTAAAACAAAATGTCACATAGGATAAGTAAGAAAGTAAAGAATTACCGTTTAAGATATGAGGCGACCTTCGAGGTGAGCAGAGAAGCGGTGTACGTGCCAGACTACTTGTGAGCAAGACTAAGCAGTATTACCAGAGTCCTTCTATTTGCTAAATTAGCCGACCCCGGCTATCACACGGAAGAGCTCTGAGAAGGCGCGGCCTGGCCTGTCCATGTAAGCAGAGCCTCTCCCACGTCGCCACCTAGTTTGAGGGCAGGAAGGTTCAGATGTCATCTAAAATCCGTCGTATGAGAGGCTGATTAAAAGGGAAATAAAACAAGAAAATTAATTAAGAGCAGCGAGCAAATTCAAGTTATTCACGAGCATGGTTACTATAATCTGTTATATCTGTGATAGTTAAGACTATGGGCTTTATAGATTGTGAAACACTTGATGCCATTCTGTCTGTTTTTCCAGTTTTTTTTTTCTTTTTTAAAATAAGAAACTGTGAATGACTAGTAAGGAAGTCTGTTTAAGGAATGTTGGTATCCCTTGAGAAGCCTAACTGCTGAGATTGTATTGGATCTGACAATGGTCTGGCAAATGTGGGTGTTCTTGTCAGGTAGTAATCCAAGACTGGCCACCACTGCTTAATCAGGAAGCATGACTAAATAGGTAGGCTTAAAGCCTCCACAACACAAAAAGCAAGACCTCACAGCCATCCATACCATTGTCCTTTCATCAGATAGATAGATAAATCCCAAGGGATACTTAGGCATCCAGTAGTTTACAAAAACAGCAATACGCACAAGTATAACAAAAATACAGCTGGGAAGTGATAGACTAGCCACCAGAACTGCTTAAGTGAGCTGTCATTATAATAGAGTGCCCATGGAGATGTTGTGATGATGCAAGGGGATTAACAGTGCAAGAATGTTAAGTATTGTATTGTAAATTGTGTGAAATACAAAGTGGAGATACATAATAAATACTACAAGATTGTGTGTAAAGACCAAGATAGCCAGTAACCGACAGGTCAAGCAGCCTAATAACAGGTTGCAGGTGAGCCTGGGTAGCAACAAAGAGGCAGCATCACACTCCATAGACTAAACCCTGTCATCGCTGGGGGGAGTCGAATAGCCATATGGCCCAGGGGACAAAAAAATACTTCCTTAGTCTGTCTGTTGAGCAGGACTGAGACAGCATTCTGCCACTGGATAAACTCCTATGCCAAGTAGTTGTGCTGTGCTGAGGGTAGCAGGCATTGTTCATGATGGACGACAGTTTGTTTAGGGTCATTCTCTCTGCCACTGACATAAGGGAATACAGCTCCATGCCAACTAGCTCGCTAGTGCTAGCTCTCCTTACCAGCCTGTCCTGACAAATAGCGTCCCTCTTCTTAATGTTGCCTCCCCAGCACATCACAGCATAGAAGAGAATGCTGCCGACAACCAACACCAAAACATCAGCAGGAGTTAAACAGATATTGAAGGACCCCAGCCTCCTCAGGAAATAGAGCCAGCTCTGCCCTTTCCTGTAAAAGAAATGTCAGTGTTTGCTGACCAGTGGAAAACTGTTTGTAGATGGGGCCTGGGCCTTCGGAAGTTTCCATGATCCAGGTTAACAAGTGTGAGTCTCCTCTCATCTCTGCCAGCTTGTCTATCAGTAGGAGGGGCTGGATGGTGTTGAAGGCTCTGGAGAAAAAAAAACTAATCCTTACAGCACTGCTTCCCTTGTCCAGGTGAGCGCAAGCCCTGTGTAGCCATTCCAAGGGTTTGCCTTTTTGGGAACTGGGATGAGACAAAATGTCTTTCCCTATACAGGGACTCTTCCCATTTGCCAGCTGCCTTGTTGGGGCGGAGTCTCCTCAGCTCCCCTCTGACCTGATCTGCGCTGATGGTGGGGAGAGGGGAGGTTACACTGTTCGGGGGTGGGGCTTATCTCTAGATGATGGGGGAGGGTAGCGGGGGGGGGGGATCGTGCATCATTTAGGCCTGCTGGCATTTAGTATAAGGTATTTAACACATATTTTGGAATCTTAATAAGCCTGCTTGTTAGTCTAGAAATACTGTCAAATTGCTGGAGAGTAAATCCCAATAACCTCTCACCTTCATATTGTTTTAAGGATGGAGCTTGTTGGCTTGTTGTTTGGGTGTGGTGGGGCATGAGCAGATGTAGTAATTAGCTTGTTTTGTTTCTCCTATTCATTTTTTCCCCCTTATTTGGGCATCAGAGGCAGCCACCTGAACCCCGAGCCACCTCTTCTACAGCACAAATAGCCCAGTGGAACTAATTACCAGAGTGTGAATAAAAGCAGAGGTTTGTTGCCGGGGTGAAGTGTGTGTGTTTGGAATCTCTTATCCCCCTGGTGAATTTCGACCAACTGTCAACCTCTGCACTTCCCCCTTCCCCTTCTAACGAAACACAGGCACACACACACACACACACACACACACACACACACACACACACACACACACACACAAACACACAAACACACACATAGCAACATATGTTTATGGGAATATTTCCAGCTCTAAAAAACAAAAGTATGTCTGTAGAATGCCTTTCAATAGCATTTAAAGGGATATAAAGGCAGTCTATAAAACTATGTAAACGATAGTGGTTGTGGTCCTTGTCTGCTGTAGTTGTTGTGAAACATTAATTAGCCTCTTAGTCTCCAGGGTCCATGCAGCTCTCAGGAGACCTGTGTGACCCTGTGTGTGCCCAAGAATAACCTTTTCTTCCTAAACACATCATGCCATCACATTGGCATAATTTGCATTTATGTGTCATTTACTTTGGAGTTCATGGTTGTGTATTTATTCACTCAAAATTCTGGTCTTACAGAAGTTCTTTACTTTACTTTTAGTTCTTTGTTCTACCTACCTATCTACCTATCCACCAAGCAC
The DNA here is from genome assembly GCF_963457725.1 of Sprattus sprattus. Taxonomy (NCBI): domain Eukaryota; kingdom Metazoa; phylum Chordata; class Actinopteri; order Clupeiformes; family Clupeidae; genus Sprattus; species Sprattus sprattus. Next base: position 18,963,316 of record NC_137908.1, on the reverse strand, counting down.
ACACTCAGACAAGAAGCAGGAGGACCTCCAGACTGGATCAGCCAATCACAACCTAGGAAATACACCTGTCAGTGCGGGGAGCACGGAGATTGGTCAGACCACGGGAGCGACACCTGAGCTCAAAGGTGTACATGTAAACCAAGACCTTCGCAAAGTTGGTCACCCTGCTGGAAGACTTCATGAAGACGGTGTGCCTGTTGCTGCTTCACAGAAGGATCTGTCCAAAATACTTTCTCTTATATTTTTTTTGTTAAGATATAACAGTTTTTACAAACTGTCAGACTAAGTCTTAAACATGGGCAAACCTGTTCAACTGAAACACGGATAAGATGAGAAACACGTCACCGGCAGCACAATGGTAGCTCTTGTCCGGGGCTTTGAAAAGCAGACAGATGGAGAGAAGAGGGTAAAGTGTACATTTATGTTTTGTTGTTCATGTAGCCTACTTTACATAGTACTTCATTAATGACAGCAAAAGGATTCTGAACATTTTGTTAGTGAGATGGTTTAAATATGTCCAAACTGAAACATTTCCTGCTAAATGAAAGGTATGAAAAAAACCTGTACTGCAGTCACGGGTGTAAGTCATTCAAGGATCTTTATGGAAATGATTCTTATAATAATACGAATGCTAGCCAATAGGCAATTCAATTCTTTAACCAGATAAACCTGTTTTGGCAGCTCCCAACAGATATTAACAAACCAACAAATGGTTAAAAACAACAAATTGATAAAACAAAAAATGTAATACATTTTTAAAGAAACAAGTGCAGCACTTAGCCTCTAAAAGAAATTCATTATCCATGTTTCATCCCCTATGAAGATGGACCATTAGCTGTACACTTAACAGAAAGTAATGTAGTCATGATTTTCTCTTACGTCTGGTGATGATGCTGTAATTAGTTTATAATTGAAAAGGTGAGGTAACAAATTAAGCTTTGTGGAAGGGATTAAGGAGGGAAATGACTGTAGCTCTCTGTTTGATGCTGACAAAGGTCCCTGCTGTGTCTGTTTGGGGTTACAGCTCCCTAATTCAGATGTGTTCATAAAACTATTGGCAACTATTGCCTTGGTAACATCGAGTGGCAAGAAGTCTCCAGAGCGGCCTGCTTTACCTAGGAGAAAAACTGTTACTCAGCTCCAGCTTGTAAAAGCTTTTGTAAATTAAAAAAAAAGCTTTTGAGTTGGCATAACCCTACTCTAGTAATGTCTCATGTTAGCTCATCAGGAGAGGGTTGAAGAGAAAGATGGTTATAGTGTAAAAGTGGGATAGAGTGGTGTTTGAAAAGCATGAGAATACATCGAATCTGTGTTCCATGTTAACTCTGAGACTCTCTCTTTCCCTTTGTCATGTCCAGAAGCCTCCCATGCTGTTTCATAGAGCTGTGCTATCCCACTGACACCAGAGTTGTAAGTGCTGATCATTAGCATTGTTCCATATTTTGTATAAATCTGTTCACAAATTATACTATTAGTCCTCAGGGTTGAGAAGGTTACTTTTGAAATGTAACGTTAATGTAATGCCCAGTAAAATTGTTTAAGTAATTTGTAACCATTTTAATCACTTCATCAAAGTAATGTAACATATTATTACATTTGATTACTTCTTGATTGGCAGATGAGAGGCGGTGCGAATTCAAACAAGACAACCAGATAGTCTACATAAAGAAAAAAGATGCAAAGCAACAGAATGAATAATATATTCTACATAAAAGCTTTAAAGCTTTTACCTGAAAATAACATCTTCAGATGTGACCCCTTTGTAATCCCAAACATTTTGATTAGTAATTGTAATTAAATAACATATTTTTTCTCAGTTACTGTGATGGATGACAGTTACATTCATTTGCAAATTCATCATTTTAATCTGTTTCATGGAATATGTAAACCTTACTTTAATTAATATGTATGGAAAGAAGGGAATGTTGTGTAGCAAAGGCTTTCTAACTGCTGCTTCAAGGGGCATTTCCAAATTTCACCTTCAAATGAGCCGGCCATCTTCATCTTACAAGGCAGTTTTGGATGTCCTTGCTTTCTCTAATACTGCCTGGTAATGATGAGGATGACCTTCTGCCAGCACCGTGTCCTTAGGCCACTGAGAGGATAGGAATCATTTTACGTCATTTAAAACCTCATCAGATGAGGAGAATTTCAGAGAATAACATATAACTTGCTAGAATTGTTAAAGCATTTCTTTCAACAAATAGTAAAGAACAGAATTATATATGACTGTATATGTGGTCATCCAAGACCTTGCATGACAAATGGGCCTGAGAGGTTTGAATGGACTTTAAGAAAGTAATTCATATGTGTGCAGTATATTTCAAGGTTCTGTCTTTATGATTATGTTTATTTAAGTTTACTTAAAAGAAAGTGATGCTGAACTTAGTGATGCTTAATAAAACAGCAGCTCTCAGAGCACATCTTATCTGACAGTGTTGGGCTGTTCCTAAGTGATCTAACACTGTCTGGTAATGATGTTCTCAGGGAGTCCATATGGCAACAAATGTCCCATAACTCTTCAGGAACGATTCTTTTCTGCTATGATTTATTAAAACTAACAATACATTTGATTTCACTAAGGTCAAAAGCCAACCAGGTTGCTCCTTACTGGAATGAACAATACACTATTACCAACATAAAGTAAAGAAGAAAAGCAAAAAAACCTTTGTTGCAAATTGCCACCCACCCTTTTTTTGTTGCGAACCAGAGCTGCCACTCCACCGTATGGTTCTGAAATACTAGTTTGATGACTGTCACCTACTGAAAAGAGTCTCTCCTTTCTGCACCCAACGCCCTTTACTAGCTGTGAGCATGCGCACTTTGGCAGGTACTGATTCGGTGAGAAGCCGTCTTAGCTGTGCGGCACATTGTGTGGCTGATACTTGAGATCTGTGTGAGAAAAACAAATATAACAGTTTCCATCGTTCCCCTCTCTTAAAACATTGAATAAAAAATGGTTTATTACCCTCTCCCTCAAATTTGTGAAACTTTGTGAATCTTGTGGATTCAGACACTATAGCTACCTATTTAAAAAAAAAAATGATATCATATTAATTGTATAAAAACATGTAGAAAATCTCTCTCACTAACTCCCACAATCATAATCTACTTCAATACATCATTTGATTATTTTTTAAACACTGGTTTTAAAGTCAGACTTTCATGCACTATACACTGTGGTCTTACCAAACACAGACATACATCTCTTTTTAGTTATGTACAGTATGTTACAGTATGGTTACTGTAAGATGCCCAAGTATGCCACACAGTATATAAGAACCCTGAGGCTTATAATGGCTACATTTGCTTATAATATTATCTTTACACAACTTCCAGTTTGTCACATCCTGCAATATAGCTTACAGAAACACCAGCTGCTAATCGGTGGAATAATGTTTGTAAATAACCTCAGAAGATATGCTTGTGAGAGTTCTTAAACCCCGGAACAGTTACGGATAAGCTGTTGAGAAAAGGGAATTCCCTTATTGCAACATCTGGAGAAATGAGACTTGTGGTGAGGCCAAGGAAAGGGCAATAAGAAGTGTTCATGTAAAAGACAAAAAAATTGAGTCACATCGACAGTCAAAGTCAAAAGGTCAAGTCTCCCACAGCAAGCCTCATGAGCTGCAGCAGCAGCATGGAAGCATTCATTCCCAGTCAGCAGCATCTGCAGGTGGTCCTAGTTCAATTGGTTAGGGGCTCCAAGCCCTTCTCCGTCACAGCAAGGTGTCCTGTGGTTTGCCTGCTATGCTTGTCTCATTACCTACAAAATAATCATTGATTGGAGAAAGCAACCTAATGAATAAACATTTTATTTGTAGAAAAGGTTACAGTATGTAATATAGTAAGTAATACCTATCTTTGCTTGTCAATTGTAGATCTCTGTAATTGGGTTTTTCTCAAGATGGAGTACATGTGTCCTTTAATTGAGTAATCCAATTCAATTTTATTTGTAATGCACCAAATCAAATAGTAATGATTTTAAGGTAACTAACTATACAATACTATAATGTGATTCATGCAGATATTAAAGTCATACGACCGGCTGTCTCCATCCTTGAGAAAAAGATGAACGACATAATTTGTGAGGTAAACTTGTCTGACGGGGAAAAATGACTTATCTGTGGGTAGATTACTTAGTTTATGCCTTGTTCTACAGCACACAATTTCAGGAAGCAGTTCCATTTCTGGGAAGAGAGAAAAACTGTTAGATGAGATAAAACCAGAGACGTTGTAGTAAAACCAATGCACTCTCATCGAAAGTGACTACAGTAGGCGGCAGTAGACTGTTATTGTTATCATTAGCTCCGCTAATGAGACAGGAAGAATAAGACAGGAAGAATAAGAGTGGTCTGTCGATGCGGAGTTCCACGTCAAAATAAAGGTCTGCGTCAAAGTTTTGTTTGGAAATTCGTTTTGATAAATGTTTCAAGGTTTTACACAGCATATGCCTGTGGTGCTGCTAACTCCTTTAGATATATATACACAACAAAATGCATCTTCGAATGTTATCATTGTGACAGACTCATCTTGCAAATTGCCATGGAATTAGATGGTACACAACATTTCGTTTTTCATTGTTTACTATCATTCTCCATTAATTCTATTATAGATCACCACATCCAGTCTAAGTTGCATTTCACATCAAGGGCTACATAGCTGATAAAAGCTAACTTTTTATTTATACTGCTTGGAGTCATAGAACACTATACATTACTTAATAAGTCAAATCCAAAAATCTAGGTAAAGCAAACACTCTTTTGTAACCTTTGCCTTAAAATGTACATGACACAGGGTAGTGCACACATGCCTTCATACTTACAAAAGTGATTCGAATCTGAATCATAAATGTGATTATTGCCAAATAGGTTTCCACATACAAGAAATGTGTCTTGGTTGTGTGGCACAAATAGGTAAAGTGGAAAAGAGGGACAAAAGGGGGACATTTTGTTCCCCAAAAGAAACATAAATAAAGACAATATCCATCTAAATACATATTTACATAGACTAAGCTAAATATGTTTTATCAATATAAAAATCTTGGGAATGTGCAGTGCAAAGTTCCGTCATGACACACTGAAAATAGGCAGCGTACCAGATGAATATGGAGCAGATTACGATAGACTCAACGCTAGCAGTGTAAAATTGCATTAGTATGGCCTTTGGCAGGTTAAACATCTTCAGCAGCTTCAGGAAGTTCATCCTCTGCTGAGCCTTCTTTGATAGGCTCATTTCAGGCATCAATGTCTATACACAAACATACACATACAGCACATGCACTATTAACATGCACCCATGACAGCTGGTGAACAAAGAGTTAATTGTTACTTATGCATTTCACATCAGTTATCACAACAGGGAAAGTGGCAGTATTTGTATATCTGTGTACATTAGATGTAATGTCATTCACATGTAAAAAGACCAAAAAGTAACGCTGAAAGATACAGAGAAAATGTCGTTGCCTACAAAGGCGATTCAGGCTTCAATATATATATATCCTTAGCGTACCTGTTAGAAGGAAAATATTTAACCCCCATGCACAATTTGTTGTTTTCTTAGCCACACAATTTCAAGTTCATCAGTAGGCGATTCAGCTGAACAACACTAACCCGTTCTTTTATTTTATTTTATTTTAAAGGCACTTAAAAGCTTTTTTCTAGCTTGGCTTGTATTGTCCCACATCTACATTTAGATTATGTTAAATTAGCATTTTTGTATGACTAAACACTAATGAATAAATGTCGACTTTTATTTTGAAAAAGATTACGAGTGGCAGCCATATTGAAATTGTCATCAGTGTCGCCTGGCTACACGCTGCTCCGATGCGGTATTATTTTATCATTCGCATATTTAGTATTTTAAGTGTCCCGATTAGTTTTTGAAATGGCAGGAATACCACCAGATTCATGGCAGCCTCCTACAGTGTCTATGGAGACAACGTAAGCTGAGTTTTGCGTTTTCCTGAATGAATGCATGAATGAATGATAGACAGAGATAGCAAGGAAGCGTTAACTTGGCTAACACCACAAGTGTTAACTGCAGTTGATTCATATGAAATTGTCATCTGTAGGACAGCATATCTCAACCTCTGGTCCCTAATTGTCTATGCATTTAGCGACTCTGCTGGCTCGGACTTAGCTAAGTTAACTTGAACAGTAAAGTTCAGTAATGTGTACCTTAGAGTAATGAACAAACCGCAAACATTACCAGCAGCAGCCAGCGTGCCGTCAGGCCAAACAAGGCAACATCTAAAAAGAGACATGAATGTGAACAATATTGTTGCGGTAAATATATGTACCTAAGCCTGTGTCTCTCCATTACGATCTGATATCACTGTTTTAGTTACGTTTTGCCCTTACTGCCATCTGGGGGTTGCACTGACCGCAACAACGCAAAGGAAGTTAAGCTCACTTTCGAAGCAGCTTGTTTAATCCAGTGGTGTGATTGTATTTTAATGTTGAATTGATGATGTGACCGGTCTATTTGACAAACAAGTAGGGCTTGGCAAACTGGCGGGAGATCAGATTATTTTGGATGTTTGCGCATGCGTATTGTATTCAGGACGGTATTGACGATATCTAGCCAGGTTCTAAGTAGGTAGACCAACAAAGTAACAACTGGCCCGCATGCATACGTTTTCTCTTGTCAGTTCATGCATTGTAACAGTTGCAAGAGTTAGCAAGTGTTGTAAATAATATTGTTTTGATTCTACTGTAAGTTTATATTTAGTATCCATGGTCAGAAAACATTGTGGCAAGGACAGGTGTATTGTTGAAAAACTTTAAAGGGAAACTTTATTTTATCTTCCCATTTTTTTGGCTCAACATTTTCACTAGGGACGAAAGTGTTCAAATATCAGTTCAGTATTGATTTAGAACTCTAACCACAAACAGACTATACAATGTAAGCCCATGCATCTACATCAAGGTTAACTGCTTGTGTCTGCCACTAACAGGCTCATGATGTACAGTACTGTGCAAAAGTTTTAGGCAGGTGTGAAAAAAAGCTGTAAACTAAGAATGCTTTCAAAAATGGAAGTGTTAACAGTTTATTTTCATCAATTCTTCATAAATTAACAAAATGCAGTGAAGGAACAGAAGAAAATTCTAAATTAAATCAATATTTGGTGTGACCACCCTTTGCCTTCAAAATAGCATCAATTCTTCCAGATACACTTGCGCACAGTTTTTGAAGGAACTCGGCTGGTAAATTGTTCCAAACATCTTGGAGAACTAACCACAGATCTTCTGTGGATGTAGGCTTCCTAAAATTATTCTGTCTCTTCATGTAAACCCAGACAGACTCGATGATGTAGAGATCAGGGCTCTGTGGGGGTCATACCATCACTTGCAGGACTTTCTGTTCTTCTTTAAGCTGACGATAGTTGTTAATGACATTGGCTGTATGTTTGGGGTTATGTTCCTGCTGCAGAATACATTTGGTGCCAATCATACGCCTCCCTGATGGTATTGCATGATGGATTAGTATCTGCCTGTATTTCTCAGCATTGAGGACACCATTCATCCTGACCAAATCTCCAACTCCACTTACAGAAATGCAGCCCCAAACTGGAAAGGAACCTCTACCATGCTTCACTGTTGCCTGCAGACTCTCATTATTGTACCTCTCTCCAGCCCTTCGGCGAACAAACTTCCTTCTTCTACAGCCAAATATTTCTAATTTTGACTCATCAGTCCAGAGCACCTTCTGCCATGTTTCTGCACCCCAGTTTCTATGTTTTTGTGCTTAGTTCAGTCACTTGGCCTTGTTTCCTTGTCGGGGTAGAGCTTTTTGGCTGCAACTCTTCCATGAAGACCACTTCTGGCCAGACTTCCCCGGACAGTAAATGTCTGTACCTGGGTACCACTGGTTTCTGCCAGTTCTGAGCTGATGCCACTGCTTGAAATCTTCCGATTTCGAAGGTAAATAAGCTTGATGTGTTTTTCATCAGCTGCATTAAGTTTCCTTGGCTGATCACTGCGTCTATGATCCTCAACGTCTTCTTCAAAAGAGCTTGAACTGCACATTTTGAAACCCCTGTCTGGTTTGAAATCTTTGTCTGGGAGAGACCCTGCTGATGCAGTATAACTACGTTGTGTCTTGTTGCTGTGCTCAGTCTTACCATGTAAATGGATAAAAAATAAACATTTATTGTTTACATTTTTCAAAGCATTCTTAGTTCATAGCATTTTTTCACACCTGCCTAAAACTTTTGCACAGTACTGTAAGTATTATTGTCTGACTTCATGGAAGGGATCCCCACAGAGATAGACCTGTGTCTGTTTACCTCAATAACAGGAAAGAAACTGTAGAAAATGACTGTTGTATTCACAACATTTTTGATGTTGTTGCCTGTATTATATCTTAGATTAATAGAGTGTGGGCGTGACCGTTGTCATTTTGTATGCGGCAGATAAGCATTTCAGCATATTCCGGTTTTAAAAGAAAATCCCTATGAAAGAATGAAGTCTTCAAGATAACACACATGGCAGTTAAATAACATCTGGAAAGACTCTGAATTTGATTATTTTAATTAAAATGCACCTGTATGTTGGCTCTGTTTAGTCCCATTTTATCTCTAAAATATGCCTGTTGCAATCTCTCTGCTTCCATTGAAAAAATACCAGACTACAGCAAGTCACTTATCTTAATATGTCTCCAATTTCACAAGGTGAGCAGAAGCTAAAGGATAGCTAGCTCTATTGATCAGGGATGGGGTTCTCAAAACAAAGTCAGTTTAACACATCGATTACCTAAGGATTTGATAGCCACAGTCTGGTGAAATAAAATAAATCAGATTTGTTTAGGTGCTAGAGCCGTAACGTTAAGTTTCATAAGAAACTGCAGGTTTAATAGTTGTCTGTAGGCTAACCATGAATACCACTTTAGAGTCCCTTGTGTTGACTGAGACCCACAACGCAATGTAGGCCTAGTCCATTCTTTTTTTGCTTAAGCATATTGGAAGCAACATCTTTATTTTTAGGAGACAAGACAACAGTTTGTTGCAAAAGGCCATATGATAACTACATTTTAACTTCCCAAACAGTTTGCATAGGTTTTCGACTGGCATTGTTTCACTCCCACCTTATTTTCGCCAATTAAGCGAAAACCCATACATTTTTCCGTAGGGATTTATTTTTTGGAACCACGAACAGTTAAAATGCTAACACTTAAAACTACAAACTCCTGCATTCTATTAGTCTCGGTGTTGTGCAGTTTGGAGATATCCAAAGAATAACCAAGGAAAAAATCTTGATATATATTGGACAGTGTTATTTATTATTACAACAGGGTTCCCACGGTACCTGGAAACCATGGAAAACATGGAATTTATTTTTCCATTTTCCAGGTCTGGAAAAGTCATGGAAACTGAGCAAAAGTGAACACTTACATGGAAATTGAAACAGTTGTCCTGGAAAATTTGATTGGATTATGTGTAACATAGTAATAAAATGAAACTAGAAAATGCATTTCCTGAAGGAAATACCAGTGCATGAAATGCAAAAGTTAGGAAAGGAAGAAGAAAAGAAAGAAGAGTGAAAGAAGGAAAGAAGAGTGAAGAAAGGAGAGAAGAGAGGAAGAAGGAAAGAAGAGTGAAAGAAGGAAAGAAGAAAAGAAAGAGTGAGGAAAGGAAAGAAGAGTGGAAGAAAAAAAGAAAGAAGAGTGAAAGAAGGAAATCATAGTTGAAGAAGGAAAGAAGAAAGGAAAGAAGAGTGAAAGAAGGAAAGAAGAAAGGAGAGTGAAGAAAGGAAAGAAAAGTGAAAGAAGGAAAGAAGAGTGAACAAGAGTGAAAGAGAAAAAGAGAGTGAAAATATTGAAAAAAGGAGATAAAAATGGAGTGAAGAAGAGAGATTGAGTGTGAGAGAAAGTAGACTGAGAGGGATAGAGAGAAAGATGGAGAGATGGAGAGAGAAAAAAGTAGAGAATGGAAGGTGTCTTAGGGCGTATTCACACCTACCCCGTTTGGTCCGGACCAAACGACCAAACGGACCAGATTTTCGTTGGTTCGGACCTTTTGGGATGGTCTGAATACAAACCACCGAACTCTGGTCCGGACCAAACAAGCGGACCGAGACCGAGCTGAAAGGTCGGACTCGTTCCGGATCAAACAACCCTGGTGCGGACCTTTTGGAGGTGTGAAAGCAGACCGGACCTAATCCCAGACTTTTTGCTATTTTGTACCTCGGGAGCTTCCGTCGTTGGTCTGGTGTTGCTGGGTAACAGAGTGTAAACCGACCATTACCGGTATTCATTTGTCAAACTTTTGGGAAAAACGAAAAATCTTAATACAATGAGTAGGGGACAAACCTGGGCCGAGGAGGAGACCCGTGCGCTTGTGGACATTTGGACAGATGCCCACATTTCATATATGTTGGAGCGTACACATAAAAACGCCGACGTATTTGGCATACAATGGCAGTAAAAGCTATCGGCCATGCTATTAGCTCCCATGGCTATTACCTCCCATTGATTAGAATGGTGTCTCAACTGTACCCTGCTATGTCTCAACTGTACCCCACCGTTTTTAGCTAGGGTACAGTTGGGACAACAGTGCACCATTTTGTTTGATTAATTACATAAACATTAAACATCCTAGATATATAATGCCTTGGTTATATATTTGCCCACAACCTGAAAATATGTTCTGACCAAAACAACATTCTTTTTAGGACGTTTTAATAGTTTAATTTGTGCGTGGAAAGGGACAAAAATAAAGTGTACTCAACTGTACTCAGTCTACCACTGTGATGACTACAGCTCTGTTGTAAACCTCAACAAAAGCCAGTGGCCTTATATCCATTTATGTTTATTTTCCGTTTGAGTGTGGGTTTGATTCAGTGCTTGTGCAACAATAACGTGTATGGTTTTGAGTTGGGGGGCGTTAACAGTAAAACAGACTGACGTAGGCCTACCGAGTCTTTTCCTAGCCTGAAGAAGTGTAGTATGACCTGCAGTGAAACATGATACTGATGTAAGGAATGGATACGAATATCTCGATAGATAGACTACCTTATACGTCTTGCTTGAAGAGCCTGAATTGTCATAGCTTGATGAGCAGACATCAACGCTATCCTCCGTAGCCGCCTGGCCCTTTGACGTCGTTGTTGACAAATTACTTGTACAACAGCATTGTTACACAGTTGTGAAAATAGCAAAACATTGAAAATGCATATAGATTTGATAATATTAGCAATAGCGGCACGGAAAGCGTCCATGACTACCATTCACTTTATTTGAACTGTCTTAGCACTTTGTGTTGCGGGTGTTGGTTCTGACCAATAGCTGAACGACCTCGGGGCGCGTGGCTTTGTTGACAGAATTTGGTCCGTTTACTGAAACGTACAGTCTGAAAGCGAACCGCACCAAAAAAAAAAAAAAAGGTTCGGACCTAAGCAAGTGAACTATCGGACTTTCCTGGTCTGAATACGCCCTTAATGTTCCTAGTTACAGTTAAATTGAGAGGGACAGAGAAAAGGTTCCTTGGATTTGGCGCAGGTGTCAGTGGAGCACAGGTGCAAGCCAGTTTAAAGACCCTATTATGATGTCATAATGGCCCAATGTAAGTCAATGGGAAAATTTAGATTTGTTTTTATTTAATATCTTAAAAAGTATAAAGTTTAGAAAAGTGAAAAATACATAGCATAAGTGTCCTTTACAAGACCTACGCGACAAAGTTTGAATGAAGTTTCTACGTTAAACGGTTCAGGCTGAATTAATCGCAGAAAAAGGTAAGAAGAATAAGAAGAAGAAGAAGAAAATGCCTAGGAATAACAATACAGGGCATTTCATGCACTGTAATAATAATAATAAGAAGAAAATGCCTAGGAATAACAATACAGGGCATTTCATGCACTGTAACTATTGAGCACAGAATTAAGATGAGTTTATAAATACCCTTTACATGTGAACAGCTTTTACTGTAGATAGAAATGGATGATCCCGTGTTGTAGAGCATGCTCTTGGCATCCTATCTGGTGTATTGGAGGTTGGAATTTGATGCAGGCAACCTGGTGATATGGACTTTAAAAGTATAGTTTCGGATTGGTGGACTTTGGGAATAATAACCGAGAAACGTTACTCGCGATCTCAATAGATTAGAAGGGTCAAATACATGCATTTCCCAGCCAACACGGGAGCCTTGACATCTACAGTGAAAACTTCTTATACAAGTTTATCAAATGTAAGTAGCTGTGTTTAAACTCTGTGGCAAACCTGGGTTTATCAACGTTAGTTAGTAAGCAGTGCATTCTTGCTAACTAGCTAGCTGCAACTTGCTAGCTAGCAGCTAACACTAGAATTGTTGAAGTAATTTTTACCTTGCTATGTTTGATCCCCATATGTATTTCACTCATTTACTTTTCTTTAAACCGTGTTATTCACCACATTTAGAAGAGTTTGTTTTTATTTTAAATTAAGCAGATGCAGTGCAAAGCAAAGCTTGCATTGCTAGTTTACATTGCTATTGACCAGTCTCGTCTTGATCAATTTTGTAACATTCATTCTTATATCTACTTTTAGCTATTTTGAGATTTTTCGCTTTTTTCTCTAAAAAATGATACTACTTAATAGGAACATTTGGGGTGAGCCATTTTTTAAAAATCATTGATCGTGACCAGACTGATTCTATACATCTATACTGTTAAGCTAAGCTTACTAGTGAGGTTGCTGTACTGAGGAACCACGGGGGAACCAGCCTTATATTTCCCCTTTTAGGTTCATTAGTTTGATTTACTAAAGCTTTTACAGAGTAAGAGTAGTCATACTACCCCTTCTACGTAAGACTCATAATCTCAAATGTGTGATGCATTGCAGGATATTATCAATAAAACATAATCTCTAAGCCTTTACAATGTAGACTTGACTGGCACATCCTTTAAATCAAGTAAGTAGTCAGGTGTCCTAGGCCAGGGGTTTACAACCGGGGGTCCGTAGCCCCCTGCTGGTCCGCGACGGCATTGCAGGGGGTCCGCGACATGAGCCTATGTTGATCGTTCACCATTGATTTTTATTTTTATTTTTATAAAATTGCTTTGATATTTCAAGACATTTCCAGATTACTCTTGAATACCGTGAACAAAATCTAAAATAAGAAAAATATGTCAATCAAAATAGTCTGAATAGCCAAGTCGCATTGCCTGAAATATACTGATGCAGACCCATATTCAGCGAAGATATAACATTGACAAGTGGTACAGGCGGAATATGTGCGCGGGGTGAGGGAGCGTGGCGACGGCGGTTAGTGATCTACCCCAGGGGTTTCCAACAGCAACAACGTCCGCGACGGGATTGCAGGGGGTCCGCGATATGAGCCTTTGTTGATCAGTCACCGTTTGAATTTTTTTTATAAATTCGCTTTGACATTTACAGATTACTGTAGAATATTGTGAAAAAAGAAATTACACTGACAAGTGTTACAGGCGTAATGTATGTGTGTGGGGGGGAGGGGGCGTGGCGGCAGCTAGTGATGCACCCTGATAATTTCACATATTTAATTATAGGCAGAATATCTGTGCGGGGGGAGGGGGTGTGGCGGTGGTTAAAATCATGCACGTGCGTGCAGGCACATTAATGGGCGCAAATTACTTTTATAGTCAGAATGGGACAGGGGGTTGTGTGTGTGAGGGGAAGGGGGCGCGGATGGTGGCGAAAAGCTTCAAGGGCCTATATATCGTCACTTAATATGGTACCTGGAAAATCAGTAGGTAGTATGGAATTTTTTTTCAAGGCAAGTGTGGGAACCCTGTACAAGCTAGCCAAGCTTTCAATGTTGCAAACCTCCAAGGCTTATTGGCATGCAATTGACGAAGACAATCAAACTTTGACACAAGATGATTTTATTTGGATGCTAGCCTGAGACAGGATTGAAATCAATGACTTGATAACAGATAATGAATTTTTAGAAAAAAAGGCCAGCTCAGCATCTGACTCATCCTTTTGTAACTTTAAGCTCTTGCCAACCAATAAAAGCCAGTCGGAGACTCTTTTTTTGGTCTCATGCTCGGTTAATCTCTCTCTCTCTCTCCAAAATTGATTTCCTCAGTTTCCTCATCGCCTCTGCCATGATGTCCATACAAAAAATACTGCGCCTCCTTCCTCTTATAGCTAGTGAATAGGTTTAGTTGTTGTGTGAGGTGGTGCCATAAAGCATTACCTAGCTCTTGTGAGAGGTCTCGCGCCCTGTACTCCAAAGTTACATAGTGCAATACTAGGTGCACAAGGCACAGATGCCATTCTCCATATTACAAGTCACCTAAATGATTTTGAAGCTGGTATTTTAAGGTACAATTGTTACATATTGTTACTTTAATACTCGGCTGCGTCTTATACGCAGTTATGCATTTTTATCCCCCTGGTTTTTAGTAACACGCAAAGTACCTCTTCCAGTCTCTGGGGGTTGGTTAGATAACGCATTTTCATTCACATCCAGGCTCATTCAGTCTTCTATAATGATAGGGTGTTGTGTATTCCTACCAGACTCTATTTAACCGGATGCTATGGAGCGCAAACCTCTGAAAGAGGTGTGTGAGGTCTCATGCCAGGTATCCTGGCTATGAACTATCCTAGCTATCTCTAGCTTAAGGAACCATCGAAACGATAGGCAGCTGCTAGCGTGTGATTAATTGTTAATTTGTGTGAAAATGAACTTGTGAATATGAATATGAATGAATGAGAAGCTGCACAGACACCATGAGGGTTTATACCATTTCCTATAATTTTATAAGGTAAATGGAGACTATAACATCAGCTAGATAACTATGTATCATTTTATCGTTTCATCATTTCATGCAAATGGAGGTTATTAAAAGGTTTCCTTAGTTCCCCCTGGCCCTTCTAGAAGGCGTTACTTTAATGGTTTTGGTTCCCACTGTACGCATGCCAGAAGATTGTCGTTCATGTTACTATGTCACCAGGGGATCAATTAACACCACACCATTACCCTAAATAAATGCTCAAAAAAGGGTTTTTACTGTGAGAGGGAATGAGTTTTGTGTGTGTGTGTGTGTGTGTGTGTGTGTGTGTGTGTGTGGATACCTACTTCATAAAAATGTTCAGATGGCTACTATCGCTCGCACCACAACTACATTACTTAACATTTAATAATAATAATGACTGTAATGCGGTTTATATGCAGTGCAGATAATAGTCAGGAAAATATAGTAGCCCACAAGGTAAAACATTGTTTCAGTGTAAAAAGTGGCCATCCTATTAAGTTTGTAGTATTAACGTTTCTTCCTTTAGTCACAGACTAGGATGTAGTTGGATATTTTGCTTGAGTCCATTGTTTCTAAGCCCTCATCCATTAGCCTGCTAGCTGTTTCTGATTGTCAGCTTGCTACTTCCCCAAATAACATTACATTTCCGTTACCACGGAATTCCAAATGACACCACTTGGCAAAAGGAGAGAATGTGTTTATTTTGTTCATTGGCTTGCCCGACTACACACTGTATACCCTATGTTAATGGCTCTTCAATCAAGCGTAGTTATTATGGTGGTAAGTCACCATTTTAAGAGCATTCCAGAGCATGACCGGGTTGGGAAGTAACTAGTTACGTGGCTGCATGGCTCTGGTAACATGTAACGGACAATTACAAAAAATATATAATAGGAATAGTTAATGAGGGGGGAAAATGTAAATAAAAATGTTGTGTTTTTATAGCTAGAAGGGTTGTTCACTACTGGTTCATTGAGGACTGACTGTCTAACTTTATCTTGTTTGTATCTCAGAATGGGAACTGTTGTAGTTGAACTTTACTGGAAGCATGCTCCTAAAACCTGCAAGAACTTTGCCGAGCTCAGCAGAAGAGGATATTACAACACTACAAAGTTCCATCGCATCATCAAAGATTTCATGGTCCAAGGTGGAGATCCAACTGGAACAGGTGAGGAGATCGTATGTGAACAGTGACAAGGCCAAGGCCATCACTCTGCACTGGGAGGTGCTTCAGTTTTAGGTGGTTCAGCATCTTCCATGTGCTGAAATCCTTAAGTCACCTTAAGTTTTGTAATTGTCCGTTACATGTAAGCCTATATTATTAATTTAACTCTGATCTACATAGAGATTTAGGACTAGATAAGCTCTTGAATCCATTCGTAATTCTTCTAATTGCAATGTCAGGAAAATCTACAATAAAACCAGCATCTTTATATGGGCTAAATGTTTTCATAGGTCGTGGAGGTGCATCAATATTTGGCAAACAGTTTGAAGATGAAATGCATCCGGATTTGAAATTCACAGGTAAGTTGTTAGATAACCTCAAGGCTAACAGGGATATAGGATAATTCGGGAATATCCCTGTGCATGGTATAGAACAGTGGTCGCCAACCCGTCAATCGCGATCATATAAGAACTCATCATGAATAATGGATCTTGGCGATCGCGAAGAACTCTATCACTATGAAGCGCCAATCTAACTAATATCGCTCCTTGGTCAATGGGATCTCTCCTTTTTCTGGGGATGTGTCAATCTTATCCAGCTTCACTTAAATTAGCCTGGAGCAGGTTGGAGCTAATTGATGTGTTGCTATGGTGATTTATCCAACGTTCCTTCCACGAATCGAAAGGAGGGACTTATATTATCTCATCCTGAAAATGATCTCGGTAACTCGCTTAGCGAGCTACGACGAATAGGGCCCTGAGCAGCAGGATACAACAACAACAACTTTGTGAGCCTTGCGTTGGGGCTTTCAAGCAGGCACCTTTCTTCATCAGTGTTTGGTTGAATTAGGGCCACAACACCTCCAGAGGGCTCAACAATCACATCTATCTTCCCAGACCCACCTCCTTCATAATCATGATAGGTTAGAACACAGTCCCACCCCTCTCCATACTCATGATGGGTTAGACACACACCTCTACCAGAGACAACAGCAGATACTCCTCAAAAAACACCTCAACATTTCACATATCTCAGTTTTAGTTCAGGTGACCCGATGTAGTCTGGGAGCGCCTCAGCCACAACCACTGGCTCGCTTTCTCGGCAGCCTCAGAGAACTCCTCTTAAAGCTTCTTTTGAGTGACCATCCTCGAAAACCAAAATCCAATAAAAGTATTCTTTGGTTAATTTAGCTACAAATCCTCTCCACCTCCACCTTGTTGCTTGGCTTCTGCTACCTGTTCCGCATACTTCAGCTTCTTCCTGTCAAATTTCTTCTCAATCTCATCTTCAGACGGGATGTTGACTCAATAAAAAAAAAAAAAAATGCACCAACACTCAGAATACAACACCATGTCTGGTCTCATAGCAGTCACAACAATATACTGTGGCACCAACATCAGCCAGCAATCTACAGTCCCGCACTTTGCCCTATTTGCCAGTACCTGCCTGGCGTCCACCGCTAACCATAACCCAAAGTTCCCTACAGCTGATTTCCCTCGTCTCAACAACATGCCAGTTCATCCCTTGCTTTGCTTGAGAAGCCGCCGCTGCTGCTAGTCTTGTTTCCTCTTCAGCAAAATTATATTATGTTGCCAAATGTATTGTTCAAAGGCGTCAATTAGCTGTGCTTACGTTGTTGTTACAAGGCAAGGTTGAGTAATTCAAAAATATTTGTATTAGACCTAATATATTTGGAGCAGGACCATGAAAGTCTAAAGATGTGTGTTCAGCATAACCTGGCGTTAGTTGGGGGTTTGCCACAATGTTATTTGTATCTGATGCTAAAGGAGAGCAGAATATTTCATCCACCCTAATGAAAGATTTGTGAATATGATGGGATTACTTGATTTACTTCTGTGCACTTGATGTGCTTCTTTTGATCCACTCTTTTAATTCTGTTCATGTGATTTAAGATTTAGGCTTCATGGCCAAGGTCCATTTGACAACCATTTCACTACTTAGTAATAGACAGTTGTCTGCCCTTTTTTAAATTGTATGTATGCCATTGGTGCCAATGTATGTTTTGTATATAACTATAATATCTTTGTTTTAAAATAATTACATTTCCATGTGCTTTTTAAGGTGATGTAATTAAGGACACGTGAAGCCTTGCACTGACACATAGTTGAACAGATTTGGGATTTGAGGGGTATTGTAGGCATGTTGTAGAATTGTTATTAACTGCAGATCCTCTGATATTTGCTTTTGGACAAGGTGCTGGTATCCTGGCCATGGCAAATGCAGGTCCTGACACCAATGGCAGCCAATTTTTCCTGACCCTGGGCCCAACTCAGTGGCTTGATGGGAAGCACACCATCTTCGGCCGTGTGTGCCATGGCATGAGCGTCCTCAATAGGATTGGCATGGTGGAGACCAACACACAAGACCGACCTGGAGATGACATCAAAATAATGCGGATGAACCTGCCTAACTGACTCAGAAAAGACCTCAGATTTTTTTTTACTGTACAGACATTTTTGTTCAAGGCCAGTTTGTAATAAATGCCTTTGTAAAATATTGTCTACATACAATGGATTGCAAAAGTATTCAACCTCCCTGAAAGTCATTACCATTTTCACAATTACAAAAGATACTGTCACAATTTCCCAATTAGTATTTTGATTCATTAGTATCATTGTGAACACTTATGCCAAAATATATTTTGTAAAGGCTGAACTACCAATTTGTCTACTACAATAAAATGTAAAAAATAAATGAAAAACGAAAGTATCCCACCCATACAATTAATACCTGTTAGAGAATCCCTTTGCTGCAATAACAGTCTTAAGTCTTACTGTCCTGAAGGGAGACGGTACCAGCTTCACACATTATTCTTCAGTTTTTCCTATTCTTCATGGTAGAATTTAAATAGAACTTCTAGATTGATGGAATGGTTGTTATTGACTGTTGTGCCACAGATTGCTAGTGGGAGGCTGATCAGGGCTTCGATGAGTCATTCTAGAAGTGTTGCTTTAGCCTTGTGCCTTGGGAAATTGTCCTGCTGTCTCCCAGGCCTTAGTTTTCCAACAGACCGAAGGTTTTCCTGTGATATTGTGTAGAATTTATTTCCATTAATTCTCCATTAAATACTATAAGGGTTTCCTGTTCTTGCAGATGATAAATATCCCCACAGCATGATGTTGCTACAGCTACATTTCACAAATTTGATGGTGTTTCTTGATGGCATTGGCAGTGTTAGATGTACGCCACATGTTACACAGGGTGGGCCAAAAAGCTCTATTTTGGTGTCATTAGACCATAAAAACCTTGCCCCATATCTTAAGCAACCTCCATGAATACTATAATGTGGATCTTCTAAAACAATTGCTTCTTTTTACCACACTCCAATTCAGTCCAGTTTTATGGATAGCTCTTCAGATTGTGGACTATTAGACTTTCTAATTCAGATCAATTTAATTGAATCTATATAGCGCTTGAGTTGCTTGACCTGAACCAGCCTGGAGCAAGCACAATGGTGAAAGGGGCAAGAAAAAACTCCCTGTTCACAGGAAGAAACCTTGAGCAGAACCTCGACTGCTTGTGGCAGAAGGGGAGGGGAGGCAATCAGAAACATGACAGGTGAATTTGTACATACATGTGGTAGATGTGCACAATACATACAAACATAACATGGTATATGCATTTAAAATTGATGGTGGATAAGGTGGGTAGAGAGCATTGAAGTATTGTAGAGCTTGTTGGGTTCACAGTTGGCTCATGAGGTTACTATTACAAGGGTAAGTAGAGCAATAAAACAAAACTTTGTAGATGGTGGCATTTATTTACATTGCAGGTAAATAAGTAGATTTTTCTGGGGGATGGCTGGACTGATGGCCTCCCACAGCAGTTAATATCTTCCTCGGATGCTTGGTTTGGAGGACAGCCTTTTCTACAAAGCATCTGGGTGGTTTGATACAACTTCCCCTTTCTTCTTCCAAAGGTGCTTAATTGGACATCAAAGCATTTGGATATTTTCCTTTTCCTCACTTAAGAATTGTAATCACCTCTTAAATCCTTTAAGTCTACATTTCCTCTGTTGTTTCTGACGACCCTTAGACAGGGAGGTTTTATTGCCAGAAGGTATGCCTACTCACCAACCATAGCAATCAAGGCTTTCTCCTTACTCAGGATTTAGGAGTTCGGGTCTTCCTAAGTAAAAGTTGCCCTCAGCAGCTTTGTGATTAAGATTTAGGAGAAAACTTCAAGTTAGAAACTTTTAGTTTGACTTAGGAGTCAGACTGTTAGTGGTAAGACAAAATGCTTAATGAATATGGGCCCAGATCCTCTTCACCTCAAGGTGGCAGTGTTGTCTGGCCCCATAACTGCTTTTCTTTGTTAATCTAACCATTCCACAGAGCTGTGCTGTAGAGCTAGCCAGGGATAGCCAGGGTTTGGAGAGCGCTACTTAATACTGAAGTGTTTGAGCATGTGAATGGAAATGTTCCCGGGGCAATACTCTAGCTAGTTAGCTACTAGTGTTGGAAAAAGCAACCACCCAATGGAATCTTGCAAGATATTAGATTCAAGACTTTATTTGCCATTTGTTCAGGTAGGCTACAACGTAAGCTTCAGGCTTAGGAATTCTTGTACGGATCTCAGTCAATATGCGCACAAAACATCAAAAGAAGTGTATAAATAGACCACACCATTGTGTTAGTAAATACCTTTTGATAATATAAAAACTAGAGGTAGACACTGCCAGTTTGTGTATAGTGTGTGGAGCAGGTGTACATTTTAATGTATGCAGGGGGGAATCTGTCAGTTTGCCGTAACAGTGCCAGAGAAGTTTAAACGGGGTAGGGTATATAATTCCAGCCTTAATGTCTTTGCCAAGTTTTCTCATAGCTGCAGAAAGAAGCCGTTGTCGAAGTGCTTCCTGTTTGTGATGTTCTTTGCCAAAATAAGGCTTCTAGACTGCAGTGTATACATTTTTGATATTGTAGCATTTATCCAGTGCTATATCCTCTTCTAGGAAAGGTAATATATTGTTCGTATTTGGGTAAGACGCACTTCAGACAACGGTTAAAATCTCCCATCAAAATGAAAGCACCATCACGATATGTATTTGTGTGCCTACTCACTAAGCGATCCTGCAGAAAAGGTCATCCAGTTTGATTATGAGAGGTTTCTTGTTTTGTTTAAGCCTTCCTTAACTTTACATTGCACCAGGTAGTCACTGGGAAATTTAAGAATGGTTTATCATTATGTATATCATATATTTGGCACAAAATAATGAATTATCAGGTTTGAATTGAGAGTGGATTAAGAAAAACCTGAGACAGGTGTTTTTCTCAGCTGCTAGTGCAGCTCCATTTATTGCAACATATTTTATGGGGGTGAAGATGTACACCATAGACTCTTATCACCTGTTAGGGATGTAAGGGATCCACTCTCATCCCAGCATGGGGTCTCCCTGTGACATTCGCCAGTAATTCCCTTGCCTCTGCGCTCTTTACATGTTCTCTGCCTTGTATGGGAAACCGAGTTGGACCTTACTGGACTACATGTTATTTGAGGGTGGCCTTTGTCATGTAGTTACAGGTAGGAGTAAGAGTGTGCTAAGAGGCTATTTTTAAATTATTTTTGTACATCCTGTCAATGTTGAAAGGCCGTCAATACATTGGTATGGCCATATGCAATGATCATGTGACTGGAAATAGTGACGATTGATGTCTATATCAGAGCACAGAGTATAATTAATTCATAGCAGTGTGCACACCCCACTTAGGTTTGTGTGACCTAGAATGACTCGTCTGCATTCCAGGAAAGCTGTCTACCCACACAACACTTTGAGGTTTTCTTAAGTCCTGAAAGGTTTTAGGAGCAGATAGCTCTCAGTAGACAAAGGATTACACATGCTGGAGAAAGCATGTGTAATCCAGATAATCATTGTGCCACTAAATGGAACTAAGCCATCATTTTGGTCTTTGCTCTGAGGCTATTGGCTGTTTTAGCTGGGTAATTTTCCTTTGGTTTTGTCACTCCAGTCACGTGAAACCGGTTAATCACACCTCATTAGATTGATAAAAAAGATTCAGCATGCTCTCTGTCGCCAGATACTATTTATTGCCTCTTGAGTTTTCATCTTTGCTTGTTTGGATAAGGGCCAAACGCATTCAAAGGTTTTGTAACCTATGAAAGGTCACTTACACAAGCTCTTGTCTTTTTGCCAGGAGAGGGTAATCTTCTCATTGCCTTACACAACTGAATGCAAAAAGGTACTGGTGAGGTGGTTTGTGAAACCACATAATAAAAACCTATTATGGCTGATCTGAAGTGTAGGGCATCTTGCATTGGACATTTTTTCCAGTGTTCTGTAGTTTTTACATGTTTTAGTCCACATCATGTGTTTATGTTGACAGAAGTCTTTAGGGTGAAATTCAAAAGATAAAGCTGTCAGTCAAGGTTTTTTGGTGATCAATGGGGACCATGGTGTCAATTAAAAGATCTGCTTAATTTGCAGGCCAGCTTTCTTAAGCACCCTTAGTAAACAGACCTGAAATATACAGAGGAGAAAATCATTGAGAAGTATATGACACAGTATGTTGGATAGCTTTTAATGACCTTGACCTTGGTAACTCTAAAAATGTAAGGGTAACATACATATATAATAATAGTACTAACTAAGTGGGACTGCCCATGATCATGAAAAAGGTTTCTGACGTGAAAATGTTTACTTAAAATTCCCTTTAGTATAACATTTTTAGTGTGTGTAATTATGTGTAAAATCTGTAAAGCATGTTCACTTAAAATCACTTGAAATGTAACTGATACAAGAAATGTGGAAGAAGTGGCACAAGATATTTTTCTGACATTAAGAAAAACAGTTCAACTGTTTAAAAAAAAGAATAAGATTTGAAAATGTCTGCATATATAAAACATCCACATTTTTTAAAATTGACACATTTTACCCTATAAGAGATGGAATATTAGGAAATTTGAACACAATTTGAACACCAAAAACGGTTCTTGACAAACAGCTTTGTATTACTGAGTGCCCCCAAGCCCCTTAAGTATCATTACAGTGAGCTTTAGCACATTCTTTGTGCCATTATGAATACATCTATTACATTTCATGAAGATAAACTATTCACGCTAGCAAATATGGACTGCTGATATTCGATTGTCCATTGGCAGCCTTTTTTGCTGAGCAAGCTTAATGGTAGGTTAACATGTTAGATAAGTACAACCACACAAAACAGCTGGTACTTGAGATACTGCAATGTTTCAGTTATAGGTCCCCCTATGGATGACATTATACACAATTTGAAGTGCTTCCAAGGAATGTGGTTTACATCACAAAATATTGGCCATAGAGTTAATAGAGGCCACGCCTTAAAGTTTCATAACTTTAAACGGTTTGGCAAGTCAAAATTCCTTTCACACCTTTTTATCAGCACGGTCTGGAGATGAGTCGTGCCAATATCGGATTAGGTGCCTACACCCAGTTAGTTTTTCCACCCTGTTTGTGTAATTAAATGGAAGGAAATGTTGGGGGTGGAAATTGGTAGTTATAGGCCCATTTCATTTGGGAAAGAAGAATTTTTAATCATACCACTGCGGGGTCAGATAAGCCACTGACAGGCTAAAGAGTGTTATTATAAGGGTCTGACAACGTGGAAATGATCTCTACAGAGATACACCTGCAGTGGTGGGTAGAGTACTGAAAATTGGTACTCAAGTAAAAGTACAATTACCTCCTTCAAAATCGACTTGAGTAAAAGTAAATATTCCAATTGGAAAAGTTACTCGAGTAAGAGTAAAAAAGTACTCTGTTTTAAAGTTACTCAAATTACAAGTTACTTTTTTGTGTTGGAGTTTTTGGATCAATGCAAAACATAACATGAGTATTCAGGAAGAATTGCACTCTTGAAACATTTCTTCACAAGTTGCTTCATTGTATCATGTATTGTTTTTCATTACACGTCTCATAGATCACACATACATTACTTTTAGTTTTATTATCATTAAACCTTATTACACGCACACTTAAAGCTGAGCCAACCAGACAAGACTACATACTGTAAATCTGATATCAGATCAACTCCAGAGATGTATACACACACACGCAGACCGTTTTTTATTAACCATACCAGCGCTATTGATGTGATAAATAATTTTAACATACTGTAGCCTAGGTATAGCCTACTTGTTTGTGCCCTTGCATATTATAGCAAACGTACATTCGGACGTTAGCTGGCAACTATGTCAGTCAGTCAAACAAACTGCTAACTTTAACGGTGGCCATCTAGTCGTTACGCTAGCTGCTAACATTCTAACGTGACTACTGCAGCCAATGTAGCCTAACGTTAAATGGAAACGTCTTAGCAGTATAGAGTTTTATCAGAGACTATAGAAGTACCTCTATACTCTTTGGTTTTATGTGCAATAGTTTGCACTGCGCCTTGTGCATAGGATGTGAGTTTGTAAAATGGTAAAGGATGTCACATTTATCTCCAGGACTAGCTGCAGTACAGATAAAACGAATGCAACTTACCTGAACATGTTTGCGAAGGTTCGATGTGGAGTTTTTGAACGCTATGAAATGACAACAATGCTGCGACCTGTGGAGGGCGCGTCGATAACGCATAGCTAACTGACCTCTCCATTTTTACCCTCTAGTTGCCGTGCGCTTGTATTCCAGTAAACAAAGATATGTGTACTTTTATCACAATACTCATTTTAATGAAAGCACAGTGGAAATGTAACGGAGTAAAGAGTAGAATTCTAGTTCAAATATTTACTCGATTAAGAGTAAAAGTGCAGACTTTATAAAGGAACACAAAAAGTACTCGTTACCCGAAAAATTTACTTTTTTACTCATTTGCGTTCCTTGTAACGCGTTACTACCCACCACTGTACACCTGTATTATCTGTTTATCTCCAAAACTCCATAAATCAGTGCCTAACCCCGCCCATTAGTGTTAATAGCGCGCAGCTAAAATAGGGAAGAAAGGGCCTGCGTGTTACTGCCACCATTGATGATGAGTTAGAATTAGAATTAGAGCTTTTGGTTCACGAGTTTACAGAAAACTTAAACCTCGTCCACACTAAATATAGTAACGCATACAAATGTATCTGTTTAGCCCATTTGTCCACACTAAAACGACGTATTCCGACACTGAAAATTATGCTTTTCATAAAATCTTTGCTTTTTAAGGGTTGAACAGTACCATAGAGGTGCCTTTCCCTTCTGTTCAGTGCGGGTGCCTTAAATTCTGTGATTGTTATTTCATCCTTTTTACACCGTGATGCCAGCGTTACTTCTACGACATTCCATCTAATGTTAGGAAGGGGACACTGTCTGTGAACATGCGTTTATTGTGGACAGGGACGTTTGGTTGTAATGGCACTGGGGGTAGCTTGCGCTCAAGAGGCTACAACGTCAAAATCAACATGGAAGGTGAAATAAATATGCTGCTCTGTCTCTACAATTTCATTTAGTTTGTGTACTTTGTTTTTTCGTTTGTTTCGTTACTAAAACATAATTATGCACACTTTACGCATATCCTCCCATCTCTTTGCGACAAACACCCACTTTCCCTTATACTCTCCCAGCAGCGGTAATCTGCATTTTTACTCAAGTGCACCGCCTTTGTAAATACGGCTTTATGTCTTTAACCGCTATCTGCGCAGAAATTACACCTGAAAAGGGCACATTCTTGTTAGTTAGTGTCTAGTCGATTGGTCTATCGTTTGGTGCTGAAGGAGGCACTCACAGGAGAATTGACTACAGGCACTGAATGGCAGAGAACGTAAACATGCTTATTATAGCGCCTCCCTAGACTTGTGCAAAGGTGCTGGAGTATACACTCAAAGGAGTCGTGCGGAGTCTTTCCTAGTCAGGAACCAAAACCTGCCCAGACACTTTTATGTAAGAAAGAAACAACAGTAATCTTTTCAAAAACAATAGGGTGCCATCTGCTTGGACCCCTAAAAATGATTATGTCAAAGCAAAAAATTAAGACCCATATCACCTAAAGCTACAAGAAATTAAAAAAGCTATTGAAGGAAGTCTATACTATAAGAAACTGGTACTCTTTCCATCATCAGTCACAATTGATAGTAATTTTCACTACCAGAATTAGAGACTCAGTTAGGCTAGGGTGATCGATCAGGAAACAAGGCTTGATCATTGCATTTGCAGTTGGAAAGAGTATGGCTTCACAGGAATATTCAGTAGTCTGAGCTGTAGTAGTCAGAATATTCAAAAGTCTGAGCTGAAGAACCTTAACTGGGAGACTGGCAGAGGGTGTTAATCAATGTACCCATCCTATATGGATATGCAGCCACACGGGACAAAATGCTACAATAATCAGTGTCGATTATTTGGAACAGATGGTTTTCACAGAGAATGTAAAAGATTAACAGTAACACTATAACATTACATGTAGACATCAAGTCTGGATAAACATCCAACATTCCTCTCAATTTAAACAGAGTTTACACATGGAAAAAAAAAGATATGTTAGAAATAATTCCTGTTTAACTCTAAATCTGATTCACTCTTTCACAATGTAGAGAGATTCCGTCTTTCTTTCTCTCCGGCCATAGGCAGATCATCTGCAGGGCTGGAGAGCAACTGGAGACGCTAGTTGGCAGAAACAAAAATTCACTTTAGTTTTTTTGCAAGTTTACGCATGTAGTTACACAGTTCCCTTGACCTACCCATTCACAAATGCAATAATGGATCCTCCCCCTACAAAGCCAATGCAATCATAAGAACCATATAAATATTATACATATCCACTTAAATCTGGCTCAACCATCACTTGAATGTGTTCCAAGTCACTTTGAGACTCTGTTAACCAATCTTATTTACCACTAGTTGTGCAGTGTTTCCTTATGAATCTTAAATATGGCTATGGTATAGGTAATGCTATTCAGTCTATTTAACCTCCTTTCAGCATATGCTTTCTAAGGACAGGTTGCCATTTAACAGAGCAGAATACAGTAGTTGGACAAGTGTAGCTACATTGCATGCGGATAGCCCATTTGAAAATAAAAAATATTGTTGTAAGTAATTTTATATTCATTGCCCATTTGCTTATATTGCGCTTGTGAGGAGACTAATTGGAACTTACTTTACATTGGCTCTGATATGTCACAGGACAGACTGCATCAGTCAGATCATTGTTGATGATGATTGCTAAATCACCCAATTTGGACTATGCTCTGGGTTTGACATCTATTAATCTACTGGTGACAAAGACTTAGAAGTAGAAAATCTTTGGACATTGATTGCATTTCAGAGAGGCATGATTCCAACTCACTATTATATGAGGGCATTGATAATTTTATGCAGACATACTTTTTTTTACTAATCAGAACAATTGCATGATACATGTCACAGTATTACACTGTTATCCAAAATATAATATGCAGAGATCTCATTTTGGCCTAGTAGCTTTTTTGGGCATGAAGTATTTAACAAGGAAACCACTGCAAAGCAACCTTCACAAATGCTTCATTACTTTTACTTTCAGTCATTATCAGTTCAATCATTATAGTGATTTACCTGCACAAGTGTCCCTTTAGCATAGTAGAGTCGGTAGAGCATTGTCAGGGGGATCCAAGAGAGTGAGGAAGCAGCCAGGAACCAGCCGAACCCATAAGCCCACCATGGGTAAATATAAGTGTTGTTGAACTTCAGGGGGCTATACCTTATCAGAGAGAAAACAAACGTTCCCTTCGAAAAGAAAACAGCAGTTTATAGTTTCGACTGAATCTTTATGTATTTAACTAGCATCAGGTTTAATATTTTTTTTGTGAGAAGTTGATACCCCCTATGGACCAGTATATATTGTTACTTCAAAGCATTTTACAACATACTGGTTAACATAAACTATGTAAGACTTCAGGTGTGCCACCTAAGCATTATCTCTTTTTGTAGTAAGAGTTTCTCAGATAAACCACATTTACAGTGCAAGGTTTCTACGCAATGCTTTACAAAGCTTGAAAAAGTGACTGGAATAGACAAATTCACTCTAATAAAAGCCTTATAAATTAAATTACATTTAGAAAAAAATATTACATTCCATAATGCAGTGAATGAAAGGAGCATTTGTTGGTGAGTGAGGGCAGCGGGGAACAAACTCACTATGCAAACAGTTGGTGTGATATAGAGCCAACAGTACTTGATAAAGGGCCAAGGCCTGTAGCCAATCATATCTTCAAGGTTGCCATAGAAGCGCTCAGCACCTTACACAGAAGACAGATGAAATGCAAGATCAGAAACACTTGATGGCGGATCATCAGGTGGATCTTTTGAGTTTCAAATTGTAATTGTATTAAACAAGTAATATTTGTGAAATCTTGACATGAGCACTAAATGTAATTGTCTTGGAAATGAAAAGGTAGACTGAAATGTTGCCATTTTTTACACAATGCACCTGAACATAAACTCTGTGAAAAAATAAGGAAGGCACACATCTAGCCATGCTTACCATAAACCCAGCCTATAGACACCGACTGGCAAATAGCCAGAAAGAGCAGAGTGGCACCACTGCAGACATAGTGGTCAAACAGCTGTAGGATGTAAAGCCCACCCTGTAGGAAAAAGGGATCAAAGATAAATCTCTCCTGCACAAACTTGACCATAGTACACATACATTCGTCTAGCAACCCTGTATAACAACAAAGAATGTCACCTCAGTGACCATAAATAGGCCAAACAGGAAGCTGAGGGAGCACAGTCCCAATAGGAAGAGTTCCCTGTTGTAGCCATGCCTGAGTATGGTAGGAAACCTGTCTGTCAGCGATGTCATGACGCTCTCTAATCCGGCAAACTACAAATCACAACAGACACAGAAAAGGGACGGTGGGCATGGATATTGGGGAAGTGACATGTTAGATCACTGAGAGGGCCTGAAAATGATGGTCCTAACCTGGCTGTCCACACCCAAAAGGATGATCATGGTGAAGAAACAAATGGCCCAGAGTTGTGGACAGGGCAGCAAGGTCACAGCCTGAGGGTAAACTATAAACACTAGCCCGGGACCTATGTAGGTAAGGGGTAGGACATGTGCACATGACACAAAACATACAGAACAACCAATGCAACCAGAAATGCAATCAGTTACAGATAAAACATGATATATACTGGCCATTTATTAAGCCATTAAGCTGGGATGATCAGAAGAGTAAGTGATTTAAAGTCTTACCAGACTCAGCTACTAAAGAGATGTCGACACCTTGCACCTTGGCCATGTATCCGAGTACAGAGAAAATAGCAAAGCCTGACACAAAGCTGGTTCCACTGTTCAAGATGCAAAGGTAGAAGGAATCTCTGAAACACATTAGGAAATATACAAATTATGCATTACAAATAAACAAAGTTTTATTTCAACAGTAGAATATATATGTTAGTACAAAATATTTTTTTTAGATATACAGTATTTCACTTAATGCATAGTGTTTCAGTACTCATTCTATATGTATAGACATAAGCTATGTTTAAAATGGGTACAATTAAGCAATTAACTTCCAATCGTGCCCTATGACATGAATACAAATGTTGAGCAGGCCCAACATTTGGCAACAGGAAAAGATCTAAGTGATTTTGTAAAAGGGTTCATTTTTAGGCCACGGATGGCAGGCGCTTCAGTCAAAAAGACTGCTCAACCGGTGTATCAATATGAACAGTGACTTAAGTGACACCTGCATAGATCCATGGGAAAGCCATCAGTAAATAAGGTTGGAAATTGTGGTCAACAGCGCACATTTGATGACTGTGGTGCTTGGGCATTAGTCCGATACGTTAAGGGAAAACAAAAGTAAACTCTTCCTCAGGTGATTGAGAATGTCAATGCAGGATGTGATCAGCTGTGCCAGTAAGAACAGTCCGTCGACAATTGAGTATAGAGGGATTTTATAGTAGGGTTACGGTGCAGAAAACCCTCATCACAAAGATTAATGCACATTTGAGAATTTAATCGTGCAAAAACCATAGGCAATGGTCTGCAGAACTGTTCAAAAAAGTGACATGGTCAAATAAGTCATCCTTAACCACAGTCTCCACAAGTGGGCGTGTGAATGTGTGGTGCACACCAAGAGAACGGTACACACTTGAGTACTCAACCCCTACATAAAGGTGATCCAGTGGCTTTGTTATGCCGTTAGGGGTATTTTGCTGCCACGGTTTGGGTCTACTTGTCCCCTTAGAGGGAAGGGTCACTGCAAATCAACACAAAGTTTGAGTGATCACTGTAATCCTTTTATGAAACATTTTTATCCAGATGGGAGTAGACTCTTCCAGGATGACAATGCCCCGATCCACAGGGCACGAGAGCTCACTGAATCGTATGCGATGGCCTTAGTAGTCAACAGATCTCATGGCCTTAGTAGTCAACACTCTGGGAGAGTTCCATCCCTCCAGTATAGTTCCAGAGAGCATCTCACTAACAAACTTTATGTTGGCTTTCCTTTAATGTATCACCTGTCTATATATAGCTACAGTATAGAAATATGTTCCTATAGTAATAGGTAAAGAGGAGGTTAAAGTCCAATCCTGCACACAAGGTTTCTACAGAAACCACAGCGTTTTTGAATGAAAGTTCCTGGCCTTTGAAGAAACCATTAGGTGCAGGATTGGAATTAT
The DNA here is from genome assembly GCF_963457725.1 of Sprattus sprattus. Taxonomy (NCBI): domain Eukaryota; kingdom Metazoa; phylum Chordata; class Actinopteri; order Clupeiformes; family Clupeidae; genus Sprattus; species Sprattus sprattus. The sequence goes on along the minus strand of NC_137908.1, from coordinate 18,932,835 downwards.
GTTGACCTCCCCTCTCTCCCCTTCTCACTCCCTCCCTCCCTCTGTTCTATGGTGATCTCAACATGTGTTTCTCTCGGTCTTGGCTTTAAAGGTGACTGTGTGTCAATCTCTGCATGCATATGCCAGTTATTTTCCGTACAACAGTGTTATTACAGCAAAGACCCTTGTGCACTTGTGAGCTTGATCGGAGCGGTAGGAAACACAAACAATGTCTCTTTCACAATGAAAAGCTAAATCAACATGACAAGACACATCTGTCTTGGTCAAGAGATCAATTCAGTTCAAACTTCACAACACTGTTGTCATATTAAAGAACATCCCTCCACTATTTTTATTGAAGCGAAGACGCTCCAATATGCCCCTGTCCCAATCTGTTTTTCCTCTTATTTCCATTCATCACTTAAAATCAATTTAATGTTAGTGCAATATAATAGGGTATATAATTGGCCACAGAAAATATCCTGTGGAAATTCCCAAGAACATGGCTAGAATCAGTAGAATTATAAAAAATATATATTTCTACAGAAGGGCAGTGTGTAAATCTATGCATGCATATGCCAGTTATTTTCCCTAGTGTTATTACAGTAAACACCCTTGTATGCTTGTGATTTTGACCAGATGGGGAGGGAACACAAACAGTGTCTCCATCACAATGAAGAGCTTAATCAACATGACCAGACATATCAGACCTCATCAAATCTCCTCCAAAACACATTTTTTATTGAACACGATTCCATATAATTTTTTTCTCCCTATGTTTCCCACAGCTGTTCATTTTGTTTTGGGTTTAGCCTGGTCTACTTTCAGCATCTCAGGTAGTGAAACAACATGGATTTTCCAACACTTTGGTTTGTCAAATGATGCAGTTGGTCCATGTAAAGATATTTATCTCCTATGTGAAAATGTAATTTGTTATACTCTTGCAGCCACACACGCTGTTTCTGCTTTGTCATCTGCTTTGCCTCTCACCAGTTTAACAGTGGAACTGAATCAGATAGGCTATGACAATGCAGCATCAATGTCATGAAGCCAACATGACATTCCTGCCTTTCCAAACTTAGATTTCTAAAGATTAAAATGACATGAAACGATTGGCTCCCACAACAAAAGGCTAGTTCCAATGCAGAAAGATTAGAGATTGTGCCCCTCAAACTCTATCTGAATAGTTTTGACATGTTTATTAGATGAATCACTTATAAGGCCTGTTGTTTTTAATCAATGCTTCCTTATCTAGCAGTTTTGCGAGAAACAGCTTAAAAAAATAGCTAAACTCTTGAAATGTGCTTACTTTGACACTATGACAGACTAGTAAGTCAACAACTGTCCTAATACAGTCAAACATCAAGCAAGTGCAACACAAGACAAAGCAAGACGGCAAATAAGCTACTTACTAGTTCGGCAGACAGTAAAAACCGGGTGGCTTCAGGCAAACCTACATAACGCAGTAATATGCCTACAGACCCTGGTTTGGCAATGGTACGTAAGCGATTCTCCTTATTAAAAGTCATTGTAGGGCCCCATTTTTTTTAAGCTGTTATTTTGGTAAAACTGCTTATCCTAACCCTAACCCTGAAGTACAATTACTGCATAATGCCACTTTAAGACATTGTGAAGAAGTGCTGTTTGCTTGATCTGTGGGTTTTACTTTTATTATTTTTATTTGTTATTTTGCGCCTGTTTTTTTGGTGCAGCTCCTCCTCCTAGCGCTTTGGACATATTGACATTGAACGGGCGATTTTTCTACTACAGGTTTTACCAAGCTAGTGGGGTTAATTTTAACTGAGGTTGAAAGACCACAACAATGCAGTTTTACGTGGTTAACTATAAGCACAACTCTGCATTGCCTATGTGTTGTTCTGAACCTTTGAGACCTGTACCTCAAAGTTGTTATAGTTGGGCAAGCGTAATGATGGATTTGCTTAACTTTATGTATAGGCTAGCCTACATTACATCAGCATTGGGACAATTGAATGCTGTATCACAGACAGACAGAATTAACATGAAGGTGCGGTCCATTTATTTTTGTAGTACTAGCAAAGATGACTTATTAGAAGACAGCATGACTAGAAGCAAGGGCGTAACCACGCATTCTTTGTCCCCCAATACTGAGAAAGTACCAATCTGTCCCCCCCAATATACAACAGAAAATATGTTAAATATTTGTTCTCCTTTTATGAACCCTGTCAATGGATCGGTCTCCCGTTATGTCCTATTTATTTTCAATGTATTTCCGTTTGTTAAGAAAAACATAAGCGTGTGACTCCCCCCTCCTCACTTGTGTTTGAATCCACCTTGCGTCGTTCTGCGTTGTCATGGTTACCTAACACTTTTCCAGACAGTAAGGAAGTTGATACCGAGCTTAATGTGTAAGCAGATAACACGTGTAGCCTCATAAAATCAGAATATAGAATGATAGATCATAAACCAGGGGCACCTTGCAACCGATTTAGTGAATTTATTTTGTTTAATTTTAAGAGTTAGAAATAAAATAGTCCCGAGAAGCACAGGACTCCCGCCTGTATGAGATTATTGTGGCAAGTGCATGGATTTGGTCGTGAGTGAGCCTCGCGAGCGTGCAGTGATAACGTCTAGTAAACAGGCTAAGGAGACTGTCTGACCCAAGCTGGTGAAGCTGCCATAACCAGATGCTGGATATAAAGGTAAAGCACATGAAGTTTAAAATAGTAAAAGAAACTAAATTGTTAAATCATCACGAGCAAATGGTAGATGTCGTTGCTCTCTTGAATCATGCCTATTCAGTAGCTCCGCCAGCTATAACTAGCTAGTGAACTCTAGCCTACAACGTTAACCTACTCACTTGAGCTGCAAATCCCTATCATGCTAAAGTATAATTAGCACCTTTCTAAGCAGTTGTCTTCAAAATTTGTATTGTTATTAATGTGTTAATTTCTCTTTAAAACCCACTAGAGGACACTATTTAAAAGGATATTTTCAAAAAAATCTTATGGGGGAGCATGCCCCCTGACCCCCCTAGTTTTGCTGGGTAACAGGAAAAATAATAGGTTTTATCTAGGAGCTTAGCCGACCCAAAATATGGGAACCTAGATTTGCCCCTGCCATGAAGGTTAGTCGCTGTTCTTCTGATAAAATGACAAGTGGTAACAAGACAGACATGCTGAAAGCAGTGGCCAGACTAGACAGGGACATGCTCTGGACATGCGGGTGATCAGGTGTGAAATTTGAATGTAAGACTAGACAGCCTTACAACATTAGTTTTAATCTAGGCCTACTATTCGCACATTTAGAACATAATATCTCAGAGATATTACACTATTCCTTTAGATGTGAATTCAAGTGGTCAATGTAGTCCTCGAAAAACTATGTTCTAAATGTGCGAATGTTCATATAAAAATATATAATTGTAGGCAATTCACGTCATTTTTATTTTTTATTTGGACCCCCCCAATGTCTATACCATGGTTACGCCCTTGACTAGAAGGACACTACAGTCTAATCGAATTCTAATGTAGGCCTTTTTCAAAGCAAGTAATCTAAGAATCATTGATATTCTTTACACTTTAGATCGGTTAAATGTCAACCGATGGACTTTCTTATATGTGTCAAGTGGAAACTACTGTTTCTGTCTCAACCTGTGTGAAAATGATGCATTTAGGTGTCAGAATTTAAATTAAATTCCCAAGGGAATTTTGGCTTTACCCGAATGTTTTTAACTCCTAGCAACCCCGGATGTTTTCATCTCCTAGCAACGCCCTGTAATGAGGTACGTGACAATAACAAAAATTTTCTCACACTCCCAGTGTCACCATAGAGGTCATACCTCTAATAATGCATCAATTTGAACTTAAACACAATTAAGTGCCCCAAATGTGTTTAGCTCCTAGCAATGCCCCTGTTCATTAGGAAAGGCAAGGCAGAGGAAGGCAAGTGTATTTATATATACAGTATAAGGCTTATATATATTGGGGTGTCATCAGCATAGCTTTGATTTTGTCTTCAACAATAGGCCTCACTAACACTAGGATTGCTGTTTTGCCTGTAACAGTATTAAGGCATATGACACTTAAAACGTTAATGAGAGCTGTTTCTGTGCTGTGATTAGCATGGAAACCTGATTGAAAGTTGTCAAAATAAACATTAAGAAAGTAGTTAGTTGATTCAAATCTACCTTTATAATGATTTTGACAACAAATGGTAGATTGAATACGGTCGTTCCTCATTTTTTAGTATGGAAGCATCTAGATTATTCTTTTTAAGTAGGGGCTTCATAACAGCTGTTTTTAGGGAGTTTGAAAATGTTCTTGTTCTCCCTCCAGTGGATGTGGTTGGGCATTCCCCCTCTGTTTAAGCTTGTCAGGGCATTTTATTTGGTTCCACATAGTTCTAGTTATTCTTGTTCTAGTTTCTTGGTGTTTTCCCCTTGTTAACTCTGTATGGCAGCCGAGGGCCGATCAGAGGACCCCAAGGTCATTGGGTGATGGAGAGGGAAAAGATAGTTGTCGCTCAAAACTTGTCCCTTTCTAGCTGTTTTCTGTGCTATTTGGTCTGACTATTCACTGTGATTCCAGAATAGGCTGAAATTGAATACCAAATGAAAAACACATTTTTGCAATCCAGGTGTTGAAACTAAGCTATCCAGAAAACAAAAATGTCACCATGCAGTAAGTGGACCACTGAGAAAAGTTTTTCTGGCTCAGTTAGTGCATAGAAAACTTCCTTAAAAACTTCTTGGCGGTTATACTGTTCTTTGTAAACGTAATTTGCACCGACATGATGCGTTCAATAGATTTGTTTTAACACAATTTTTCAAAGACTTTTGTGTGCCAGAGAGAGCAGCATTTGGCAGGCAGCATGTAACCTTCCCTTCTCCATATACATGCCTAACTACAGAGTTACCAAGAATGAGGGTTGTGGGTTGAACAGGTGTTAAGAGACACCTTTCTTGTGTTGTGGTTTGGTCTTTCTACTTCCAGTCTTTATCCTGGGGAATTCCTCTTCCAAGTCTCTCAGGCATTTAAGTCAGTTGTGCAGCCTAAGAGGTTGAGGGATTCCCCTGGACTACCAGCACTGCTGTAGTTTGCAGATATGGCTATATTGCTGTTGGGGTTTACAGGTTTGGCTACATCTGAGTTTACCTGTTTCAAAGTTGTTACTGACCTTTTTGCGTTTAGTTTTTTTGGGTCTGGCACCTTGCCTGTGCGAAAGGTCTGTACTCACATTTGGGTTTGTTAGATTGATGCACTCCATTGGCAGTGATATCAGCCTGTTGGGGTACATTCTCTGCATTTCCTGAGAGAACAGTGGCTGTACTCACGTTGTGTGATGCATGTCGTGGTTCATTCCTCTTTGATAAAATTACATCGACCTTTGATTCCAAAACGGTAATCCTCGGTAGTAGTTAAGCGCATTTTCCACAGCGGCTGGTTCCTCGGAGGAAGGAACGCATTTTGTTTTGTTCTAGGTCCTAGGTGACTTGCTTGCAAGTTATTGCCAATTGTCTGAACTAGCTCCTGTTCAGTTATCTTTTTTTAAACTAGCCACATATATTCAATGTAAATATGCACTGGTTTCACCAACTTTGTTATCTTAATTTATGAAAATGAAAATAAAAGAATCTAGAAAGAATGTAAATGACAGAAAAAAGAAAGGTCAAGCAGGAGCATTGTGAAAATACTACTCTCTTGAGAGCATGAAGTAAACATTAGTGCTTGATGGCAATGTTTGGGTCCTGTATTTTTTTAAGCTGATATTATGGTGAACCTATCTAAAACGAGCCTGGATGCCAGCCCGAACTTTTGAGGTTGGGAAGTTCGGTCTGGCATCGCTCCGTTGGTGAGAAATTATGGTTGATCCAAAACTGATCTAGCCAATCAAATTGTCAGGGTGGGCTTCATACGATGATGGACAGATGGCTTGAGTTGAATTAAAATTAAAATTGAAATCGTACCAAGATGGCAGAGTCTCTGGCGCCTGTTAGTGGGAAATATTCTATGGGAATTAAGCTATCTACACAACTTTTTTATGTCTACATTGACTCGGTTAGTTGTGTATGTGCAACACGAATGTTGCAGAGTATTGTAGGTCTTAACTGAAGCTCTCTAGCCCTTTATTGTTAGGTTATTGCTAACGCTTAGACCAAAAATCCATTGAAACACGTAGTAGCTAGCTACCCTCGCTGCTAATAAGTATAACGTGAGCATGCATATCTCACAGATATTGACAGCGCATTCATTTTGAAAGAGGAACAGAGAAACGTGATTAAGGCATTTGTCGATCGAAAAGATGTTTTTGCCGTCCTTCCTACGGGATCTGGTAAAAGTTTAATGTATCAGATGGTCATACTACGTTGCTCTGATTGGTTCTAGGTATCCAATTGAGCGAAGAGGCTTTTTCTTTCCTGGTTCGTTGAAACACTCCCATAATCACAGCTCAATAGAGCATTATCAGACTCATATTCTGACTAGAATTATGAGTATGACATCGTCAGGCTAATCTAAAACATGAGTGTCAGATGTTTGGACAGGGGTGCAGATTTCAGTTGCTGTAGGCACTTTTTAAACCCCTGCCCCTTGCCCAGTTGGAATCCAAAGGAATGTTTGCAGACAACACAACACACAAATATGGCCCACCAGCTCCCAGCTAAAATCTTAAGCAATAGTTTGGTGGAATTTCAAGGTTTTTCATGTTCCTTGAAATACACCCCAAAGATTGGAGAGGAAACACAGAGTATTAGTCTGGGTTTGGATCTACATGCTGATTACTCACTTGTAACAATCGTTGTTGTACTTGTTGTAACTTCCCAGGGACGTTAAGTAGCCAAGGCATATGGCGTATGAGAAAAATATTTGTGTCCCAGCATCCATCCAAACCTGGGAGAGGGAAATCAAGACCAAGTTCTTCTACAGAGAGTCTATGGTGGGACACGAAATGACAAATTCTAGAATAATCAATCTCTCAGATGCTTACCTGTGGATCTGCTAGTCGAGCTGGGACTGGGTTCAAGTAAAAAAAGATGCCATCAGCAGCTCCAGGCAGAGTGACGCCACGAATAAACAGCACCACCATCATGACATAGGGGAATGTTGCAGTGAAATATGCAACCTGCTCACAGAAATGGAACAAAAACATTTGCTTAAGGACAGGGGTTAGATTTAGCAGGTCAGTTGTAGGTTTGAAAAAGATGCAGTATGCAACTTTTTCTGAGGAAGGCTCAATGGAAAGCTTAGCAAAATTGCATCCTTGGTAAACTTCTTATACCCTTGCCCCAAAAATATATCATACTGAGAGCTTTTGAAAGGACATTCTAAAGCGTTTTTGAAATTGACCTAAATGGGTTAATTTGGTGGCTACCAACCAATCTCTGAAAGACAGCGTAAGTAGTCTTTGCATTGCAAGGTGGACCTCAGTACCTTGCCAGAAGACTTGATCCCCTTCCAGATACAGAAGTAAATGATGGTCCAGGCCAAGAGAAGGCAAAGAGCTAGATCCCATTTTATGCCTCCAAGTTGGTCAATTCCACTGGAAAGCTTAAGAACTTTGTACCTGTGTGCAAGATCACAAAAGAAAGCTTAGTGACAGTACACAGTGTAAACAGCCAGGGTTTACCAAAGCAAATTTACTGTACACATATAATTTCTGGGCAGTGCAATAACCATATAAGCTATTGAAACATAAGTACAAAGACATTTTTGTGAATTGTTTGAATATGAAAAGCTGAACAGATTACTAACATGCTCATATACCTGCGGTCAGTCCTCCTGAACTCTTAAACTCTGAAAATCTTACCAACTCGTATTTCTCTTTATAAACATTTGCAGATCAAACAGAAGACAGGTTGACCTACTGTGCTGTACTACAAAGGGGGTTTTACCTACTCAGATTTAACTCAGGGTTGTAAATGGAATTCAGGGTCTGATTGCCTATGTTGACCTAGTGCCTTAGTGTTGACCAACGGTTTGAAAATTTGATTAATTGAACAGGGTTATTAAACCGAGGCAATTGAATCGGGTGGCTACAGCAAATAAATTAAATCATAGTCAAATGTTTTTGTTTTCTTTCATCATCTATCCCAGTATGGCACAAATGCATAGCCTCTAGTTTGGAGTCCAGTCATCATCAATCAATGACAAGCTACTGTGTTGATGTGGGCTGAATGTCACTTTCTTTCGTCATGGCTTTCTGTGACACTACTAGGCTAATTGATTAATTACAATGAGTTGAAAATAGGGAGAGTTGCAACTGAAACTTTTCTAATGGGAGGAGATTTTTTAATGGTCTGAGTTGGCTGTAAAGGGGCAGTGAGTGTGACGCTTAGGGTGCATTCAGTCTAGAGCTTTTAGTGTAGACTGGAGTCCGCTTGAGAGTGTAAGAGTGTTTCATTGATGTGAAAGCTCTGAATGTGGGTGCATCCTGAACCTCAAATCCTCCAGAAAACAGGGTCTGGGGTATGGTTCACCTGAAGTGCTGTTTGTATTTTAAAAGCTATCTGATCTAAACACTATTTATGACCAATGATGGATCCAAATTCTCCCACAATGAATAAATCACAGTGAAATGTAAAATCATTTCTTAACATGTGATTTTCTAAAACTATTACAAGTTAACAAATAGTGACTAGAGCAGCGTTAACGTTACATCGCAAGTCATGCTTAGATGGTGTGCATGTATGTATGCTCTGCAAGCAAAGCTGCAAATGATTCTTGCATTGCGGCTTGTCTCCACAGAAACCTTCTTATCCGAGAAGCTCACATAATTTACGGCTTTCTATTTTTCTTTCCTTATTTTGCGTCGTAGCTTAGCGATATTGATACTAATGCAATGTGAAAAGAAACCAATGGGGTGTAAGCAGGGACGTGCACAGGAATTTTGAAGGGCCATTGTCTGACCTGGAAAAAAGGGGCAACACGTTAATTTTTGTCACCACGTTCATTTTTGTCACGCCCCCTCCCCCTGGACGCATATTCTGTCTATATCACTTGAAACTCTGAAATTGTCAGGGTCGATCACTGCCCACCGGCGCCACCCCCCAAGACCCCCCCCCCCCCCTCCTTATAAATACATGAAGTTATTAGCCTCCTCCTGTGCACGTCCCTGGGTGTAAGGCTCTCTGTTCCCAGGAACATTTTACTTGGGCAAACAAGGAGAAAAACATAATACACATCCGTATCCTGATGTTGGTCTGAAGAGATTTACCCCTGTTTTATATCCTTCACTGGATTTGCCATTGGTCCCCTGGTTTCCCCCTCACTCCTGCATGCTTACTGTATTTGGTTAATAGAAGATGGCAGGACATTCGTCTTTGGTCATCATTTTAATGTTCTCAATGGGAGGAGTGCCAAGGTTCTCAGTTGTGGGTAAATCTTTATAAGGTTTCCAGGAGCATGGGAAAATGTTAGTCCTCAGTCTGCAGTGACTCCCGCCCAGCTGGAATCTGGTATAGCAAACAATATCAGTTGCCTGGGGCCCCAATGCATGCAGGGCACATGGAGAACAGGAAAACAAGCCACTCATAGACTCGAGATACATTACATTAAACGCCATTTTGCTGTACCTTGCTGGTAGTTCAACTGCATTTATATTTGCATGGTGATCCAAGCGTTTTTTTGCCATTTTTTTTTTGCAGTTAACTACTACAAACAATTTTGTGTCATTTTGTTGGAAGGAATGATTATTTTACTTTTTTTACCATTGCTTTCCTACTGTAATTGAACCCCTTTGGACCAGCCATTCCCCTTTCTTCTTTCATCCTGTCTGCTGTGAAGGCATGCCCATGCAATGGAATGCATTTATCAGGCAGCCAGCACCACACACTTGACCTTTGTAGTGCATGTGCAAAACTGTTTAAATGTTCTGATAAGTTATTGCATGCTATTGTAGTTACCTGGCTAGCTGAATAATCCTGCTTTGTAAATCACCCCCACCTGTATTAGTTTCTGAAAGGCAGGTGTCTAAGACCAAAGCTGACATTCTTTGCACCCATGAATAATGGACTATAATATTGTTTTGGTCTATTGATGACTTGTGAACAATTAGGCGTTTTTTGCAATCTTCTCTTTTGGGTGACATATTTTGCTGGTATGTGATTTTTTTGTATTATATATTGTTATAATTTTGTGGTACGTGTACATTGTCAAATTGATAATTTTGTACTGAGTACTTTGGAATACTTTTCCTAAGCAACTTTAGCCCTTTCTCCCTTGAGTAGCTTGGCCCTAATGAATGGCCCTCTTCTTCCAATGTGAAGTAATTGGAAGCTTGCAAAGCTATGCTTTCAAAGTAGCTTCCCAGCTGCATTTATTTGGTTTTGGACTTGGAGTAAAGTGGGAAGTTTGAGGCCTAACACTGCCAAAGTAACGGTTGGGGGTTCAGTGTCTTGTTCAAGGATACTTCAACACTTGGTGAGGAAGAGTCAGGATTGAATTACTACCTCCTGAACCACTATCACCCAAAAGCTTAACTGATTACAGTCTGGAACCGGCCTTTGTGTGGGTCACACCAATCAGGACTTACTCTATGTTTTACACTCCCAGTGGCTTTGCGGTGGCAGTGCAACAGCCTTTAGGTGGTAAAAGGGCATAATTAGCTTGACTGTCCACACCTGAAGAGGTCTGGATGAAAGCCAAGCTGTTGTCCCTCAGAAGGAGGGCTTGCATTGCATTCTCACCAGGTGTTTGATGCTATTGCACACTTGTGTTTTTGTACTTTGCATTTACCATTTTAGCCTCTATTTTTGTTCTATTTAAATAAACTCCTTTTTGTATACTCTGTGGTCTGTCTCCAATTTATGTTGCGGCTCACAAGCCAGATCATAACATATTTTTTTTTAATGTGTTGCATCACCTCCGGGCATAAAGACAGTCTTGTATATAAAATCAGTGATGGTGCACAATGCTTGCCTTTATTTGTTAAAACTTAGTATTGTAATGTGAGACCAAACTACTAAAATCTTCCCTGCTTTCTGTGGTTTATCTTTGTTAATTTGTGTAATTGTTATCTGTAATTGTTATCTTTGTTAATTTGTCTGTAAGTTTCATTCTGTACCTGTGCGTTCTGTCCAGTGAATATGAGGCATGAGACTTGACTTGTGAGATGTATACATCAGGAAGAATGTTAGCTTTTTTATATATAAATGTACTTGACCTATATTTACAAAGCTTTGAGAAATATATATGTTGTGGTACCACAACCTGGGCTTGGGGTTCCACTAGGTTGAAATGGGAGTGAATTACACTGCACTCACATTGATGCGTTGGAATGCGTTGATGCATCAGGGTTAACGCATCCCCATTCACTTTGAATGGGGTGACGTCATCCTTTGCCGAACTGAATTGTGGCTCCGTTTGGTTCGCGTGCGTTGCGTTTCATGCTTTTCTTGCGGCAAGAGTTGAAGAATGTTGAACTTTTCGAAAGGCAATGCATGCGTCAGCCAATTATATTGCCTTTCATGCATAACTGACAGCACAGGCGCTAGACAATCATATCCTGTATATGCTCACGTCTACAGAGCGGCAAGATAAAAAAAAAAGATGGCGGACCAAGCTCCGTAGATGGTCGTATTTGTACCTACAAGTTGGTTGTTTGACTTTTTTTTTGTTAGATTTTTTAAAAGTTACCGAGAAATAGACACTGTACAATGTAAAAACCCCTTTATTGTAACTGAAAAATACGTATCATAGGATTTGCGAGGTGTCTGAGCTCCCTATCTGATGATAGCATGCTCACAGGGTAAAAGCTTGCTTGTGACGTGATTGGTTTGTTGACCTGTCAATCTCATTATAACGTCTCCGGTATCAACAGAACCCCACGCGCCAGACTCTTCCTCCGCCTTCCGTTGGATCAACGCATTCTAACGCATCAATGTGAGTGACCCGTTACTTCAGCAGGCCTATACTGGGCAGGCTCTTGGACCCTGGGGAGGTGCTCTGGGGACTAGGAAGGTCAGGCCATAGACTGATTGCAAGCTCAGGTGCAAATGGTTAGAGTAGGTTGGCACCTGAGCAGGAACGAGTTTGAAAAGAGTTGAGAGTGGGGACACACAGAGAGAAACGGGCAACATCGTGCGTGGCACAAACTCAGCTAGGTGTCTGAGGAACTTTGAGCTGCACCTACCGTTGGTAGGATTTAAGTTTGGAGCAACTTTATGACGCCTATGCTTTGCCTTTGAAGAAGTTTTATGTTTGCTTCCTGAAAGACTTTGTGTTGGTTAATAAACCGGATTCCTCGTTTAAAAGCATTTTTTGCCTGCTCTGTCCAGTGATTACGCACTGCCCTACACCCCGCTCAGTGGTAATGCCTCTCATGATACCACAATGTATGTATAAAATTTAGGATTATCAGTTAATGTGTTTGAAAACAGCAGTAAATGTGGAATATTGATATTTATAACAGGATTTATGTACACTATAGTAAAAACAATTCTTAATATAGCTGCAACCGTTTCAACATATGAAAGGTTTCCATTTGAATTTTGAATTTAGTTATTGAATTTAAAGACAATTTAAATTTTATAGATAGGCCAGACCATGTCAGAGAAACAGAGGTAAGCATGTTGCTGTAGGGACATCTTGTGGCTGATTTGATTTGAAATGAGGCAAATGAGGCCCGTTTGGAGAGAGAGAGTGAAGGAGAGAAAATGTATTTTATTGCACTTAAGTTTGTCACGTCAGAGCCCGGACCTGCACCAGCCACGCCCACGGTTCCCACTCACTCACGCTCACCGGAGTACTTACAGCTCACTCACATTGATGCGTTGGAATGCGTTGTTCCAACGGAAGGCGGAGGAGGAGTCTGGCGCGTGGGGTTCTGTTGATACCGGAGACGTTATAGTGAGATTGACAGGTCAACAAACCAATCACGTCACTAGCAAGCTTTTACCCTGTGAGCAGGGCCGGATTAAGACATTTTGAGGCCTGGGGCTAATTACCAGGATGAGGCCCCTATATCGCCCCGACGCACATCGTGACACGCACACAAACCCACGCCAGGTGCACTGTCACATCAGTGTTTTAAAGTCCACAGAACCACTCTATAAATATGATCAGTTTAAAGCCAAGGATAAAATGTATGTATGTAGTAGACTACACTGTAGACAATAATAAACCAATAATGCAAATGTATACATATTTCCATTCATTCAAAAGCAAAAACAAGGCTAAATAGCCAGGGAATGAAATAACGAATTGATTAAGCATATGCCTATTAGTGAAGCAACAGCTTGGCTCCGCGCCCACGTTTCTATGCGAGAGCACCGACGTGCGGTCAGGGGAGGCAGAGCTTCACCTATCATCATTAAAGTAAAAAAACAAATAACTATCAAAATAAATATTTTCTACTGGTCTGTGATATAAATGTATTTTCTGCATGATTCCAATCATTTCGAGCAGTTTTATAATCAAAATCGCTGAATTTGCGCATGTCCTGTTCAAACAGACAGGAGACAGCAAGACGATGAGGCAACGACGAGCTGTGCTTCATCTCAGATTGCGCAATACCTCACAAACTGGACTGAGTGTAGAACCTATTTAGTCCTGCTGATCTGACAAAAAACCTCAGTGAAAACCTCTACACTAATATTTGACCATGACTGCGAAAATGGAAGATTAATAGCTAAGCTAAAACATTTCACTTAGCTATGTCTAACTGGCTTGCACCTAATTTGTCTATAATTTTCAATGAATTAGCCTAATCTGCAGCGATATGCGTGAGGATAAGAACTCATACATCTTCAATTGCTGAAAGAATTTACGTTTTATTAGGCCTATTTAGATGGAACCGGGAGGCCTGGCTTGTTACCTGCATCATCGTATTTGAAAGCGCGTTATTAAAAGCGTTTATCCCTGTCTTAATGATGTGGTGCGAACCAAAGCAAAGTTTAGAAATGTGAATTAATCTTCTTCAGTCTTACTTTGCACTTGAGGGCTTTTGCGATTAGAAGGTCACGGTCCACGGACCAGTCTTTTGGCCCCACTCTCGTGCTTTCTTTGACCGGACATTTTCGCGCATTATAATTTGTTTCACTCTGAATGTTTCTAATGTTATGCGCGGTGCGGTGCCGTTGACTCACTCGACATCGGGCGACCTGAGGCCCCCCTGGTGGCGAGGCCCGGGGCTGCAGCCCGGTCAGCCCATTCGTTAGACACGGCCCTGCCTGTGAGTAGTAGCATGCTATCATTAGATAGGGTGCTCAGACACAAGGGTTTTTTACATTGTACAGTGTCTATTTCTTTGTAACTTTTAAAAAATCTAACCAAAAAAAAGCCAAACAACCAACTTGTAGGTACAAATACGACCATCTACGGAGTTTGGCAGCCATCTTTTTTTTTTTTTTAGTTTTCCGCTCTGTAGACGTGAGCATATACGGGATATGATTGGCTAGCGCCTGTGCTGTCAGTTATGCATGAAAGGCAATATGATTGGCTGACGCATGCATTGTCTCTCGAAAAGTTCAACATTCTTCAACTCTTGTCGCAAACAAAGCATGAAACACAACGCAAGCGAACCAAACGGACCCTCAATTCAGTTCGGCAAAGGATGACGTCACCCCATTCAAAGTGAATGGGGATGCGTTAACCCTGACGCATCAACGCATTCCAACGCATCAATGTCAGTGAGCTGTTATATCTTAATCCTGCGTATCACTCACATCTGCGTCCTCACTCACCTGCACCGCATTTACAGTCTATCTATCTATCTAATCCTCTTCGCCCCTTCTGGAGCATAGGGCCTCAATGAATTGTCTCCACCTCTTTCGGTTCAGAGCAGTTTTCTTTGCCTCCTGCCAGGAGGTGTTGGTGCTGGCTAGATCTTTGGTGACACCTCTCCTCCATGAGAGTCTTGGCCTTCCCTTCCTTCTCTTCCCCTGAGGGTTCCACTCCAGCGCATTTACAGTCACCGAAGGACTAATCACCCACACCTGTCACTTTCCTTTCACGCGGTATCTGGTAACGCACTTCCACTGATATTGCATGTCTCAGTTCTTTGTTGCCTGAGTTCTCTGTAAGAAACCGCATCTTCGCCTTCCTTAGTCTTGTTTTGTTTCATAGTCTTTGTTTCAGCTTGTTTTCCCCAGTCTAAGTTTAAAGTTGCACTTTCCGAGTTTGACTCGCGTTTTGTTTTTAGTTTACTGTGTATTTATACAGAGGTTGCCTCTCAGTTTTGTTTTCCGTGTTCTTGGTAACCCGTATTCAGTTTAGGCAGTGCCTCGAGCCTGCGCCCCTCCTGGGCTGAGCAGTCCACTCAGGACGAACATTCCCTGTCGTGCCTATCTGCATCCTGTATTGCTCTGCTGTGTATTGCTGGCTTTATCCATCTGCAATAAAACTTTGTTTCCCGAAACCACAACGTGGAGTTCGTCAGTTCCGTGACAGAATATCAGACCTAGAGACGGATGGATTCAGCCAGTTCTGTTGTCGGTACCTCACGAGCCCTCAACCCCGCGCCCCTCCTGGGCTGAGCAGTCCACTCAGGACGAACATTCCCTGTCGTGCCTATCTGCATCCTGTATTGCTCTGCTGTGTATCGCTGGCTTTATCCATCTGCAATAAAACTTTGTTTCCCGAAACCACAACGTGGAGTTCGTCAGTTCCGTGACAGAATACCAGACCTAGAGACGGATGGATTCAGCCAGTTCTGTTGTCGGTACCTGCCGAGCCCAAAACGCTTTTTTCTGGAGTCACCTCCACCTGTAGAGGCTTCCTGTTTCAGTGCACCCTCATCCTGGAGATGGAGGCTCAGCGCTACCCATCTGATAGGGTGAGAATCGCCTTAATCATCTCTCTCCTCCAGGGTCGGGCGCTCCGATGGGCAGAGACGGTGTGGCGTCAGGAGGGACCCGCCATGGGTTCCTACGACGCGTTTATTCACCATTTTCGGGAGGTTTTCGAACTCCCTGAGGGGGACTCCTCAGCTCAGGTCCAGCTGCTTTGCCTGCGCCAGGGACCCAAGATGTCCTCCACGAGTACGCCCAACAGTGCCGCACATTGGCCAGTGAGAGTGGCTGGAATGAACCGGCGTTGATCACCGTTTTCCGCCAGGGGATCGAACCAGCGCTGCGGCTCCAGCTGGCGGGGTATGACGACACAGTTGGACTGGAACGGTTCATCCTCCTTGCCATTCAAGTGTCGAACCGTCGGGAGCAGTGTCTCCAGGACCAGCCGTCCTTCTCCTCACCTCTCCACGCCTGGCAACCCGCCAGGGATAGTGGCATGGGGGAGGCGGAGCCCATGCACATTAACGCTCTAAAACGTTCCCCAGAGGAACGAGTCCGCCGCCGCACACAGGGGTTATGCTTGTACTGTAGGGGTAAGGTTCATGTGGTGGTGGAGTGTCCTACTCGTCCCACACGATCCACGGTGAGTTCGGATCCGGGGGAAATTAAAGTGTGTAATCCTTTGTGTACCCCTATAATTCTAACCACTTCTTCTGGTTCCATCACAGCCCAAGCCTTGATTGACACAGGGTCCGCTGGCAACTTCATTTAGGGGTCCTTGTGCCAGTGGCTAGGTCTCCAGATAATCCAGAGCTCTACTCCCTTCTCTCTCCACTCCATCACAGGTCACCCGCTCACGAGACGGAAGGTGCGGCAGGTCACCTCTTCAGTCCAGTGTGAGATCGGCCTCCATCACAAGGAGGAGCTCAAATTCCTCATTCTGGAGGAGTCTACTGTCGACCTCATTCTGGGGGGTCCGTGGCTACTTCTCCATTCGCCTACGCTGAATTGGGAGACCGGAGAGGTGATGAAGTCGGGGCCCGAGTGCTTTCGTCGTTTCTCCACCCACAAAAGCGTCACCACGTCCCTGTCAGCGCACCCGTACCCCAGCACGTCTTGCACTGCATGCCACCACTGTTGAGAGCCCCACTAAGCAGGTTAGTCACCAAGTTCCCTCACAATACACGCAATACTCCGTTGTTTTTTGTCCCCAGTGGGCATCATGCCTTTCCCCTCATCGACCAGAGGACTGCTGTATCGACCTGTTGCCCGGTGAGCCTGTGCCGCGAGGAAGGGTTTACCTTCTCACTCTTCCGGAAAGGAGGGCCATGGAGGAGTACGTGCAGGAGGCGCTACAACAGGGATGTATCCGACCCTCAACATCCCCAGCGGCCTCCAGTTTCTTTTTCATCAAGAAGAGGGAGGGAGGACTTCGGCCCTGCATTGACTACCGTGCCCTCAACGCAATCACAGCCTTGAACTCTGCCTTTTTCCAAGGGTACTTTTATCATCAACCTAGTGAAGTATCAACCCCTGAAGTTCAACAAGACCTATGTGTACCCTGAGTGGGCTTACATACTGGGGTGGTCCTTAGGACTATTCTGTGTGCTTCTGGTGCCTCTGTTGCACTTTCCGAGTTTGACTCGCGTTTTGTTTGCCTTAACGACGTTTATAGTTTACTGTGTATTTATACAGAGGTTGCCTCTCAGTTTTGTTTCCGTGTTCTTGTGAACCCGTATTTAGTTTAGGCAGTGCCTCGAGCCTGCGCCCCTCCTGGGCTGAGCAGTCCACTCATGACGAACATTCCCTGTCGTGCCTATCTCCATCCTGTATTGCTCTGCTGTGCAACGCTGGCTTTATCCATCTGCAATAAAACCCTGCTTCCTGAAACCACAACGTGGAGTTCGTCAGTTCCGTGACAGAGTTATAAAGTTAGAGGTATTTTGTAACACTTTTGTTCACTTGTTTTAGGCCCTAAGTCAGATGAGTATTTACATTTTATATACAGTGCTCATCATTACAATAATATCATCTACCAAAATATTCATCACTTTTCTAAAGGATTCTCAGGGCTGATCTCACTTGGTATCACTCGATATGATAGATTAATCCTAAATGGAGATCTGAATATTTATGTTAATAAGAAGAATGACTCCAAAGCTATGGAGCTCATGAATCTACTGGACAGCTTTGAACTTACCCAACATGTAAATGAAGCCACACATCAACATGGTAACACTCTAGACTTAGTAATGGCAACAGGGTTAAACATTGATAACGACTAAAAGGGAATTGTTGGTTCAAAAGCGATTCATAGATGGCAAGGCTGAAGCAAAGTTCACTCAGGGGCGGCGCCAGGGGGGGGGCTAGGGGGTGCTACAGCTCCCCCTGGACTAGCCATAGCACCCCCAAAGCAACCCCAAGAAAATAATGGTTTATTTATTATTAGTATTTCAATTCATTCTGCGTTCTTGATTTGATGTATTGTGTTATAATATTTCACTCACAAAAGAAAATAATAACAGATTGAAATGAACAGATAGTTCACGTAGCACGACACAGACAGGTCGCATGCGTGAACGTTGACGTTCACTGACGATAGAAGGAGAAAGAGAGCTGGTCCACTGTCAGTCAAGCGGTACTATCAAAAAACACAATAATGGAACGATTTTTGATACCCAAAATTTCACGAGTAGAAGAATCATATGACGTTGAAGAACAAGAAGGAATGCAACAGGTATCGGCATTTTATTAGAAGAAGAGGGACGTCGTGATTAAAGAGATGAACCCTACACCTCTACTGAGGGTGCTAGCCATGCTACTCCTGGTCTGCTGGCTTGCCCGGATTTTGGTTTTGCTTATGGCTTTTTCAGCATAGTTTTGTTAGCATTTTTGCCTGTTCTTTGAGAAGTAAAGTTTTAAGTTTTAATGTACAATGATACTGTGATCTAGCTCTGATTATTGTGGTTTTGAGTGCCTACTGTTTTATTTCATCTACTTTTAAAAGGGGCCTGTATCTTTACACCGTTCAAAATTTAAGGTGGAACGGTCTTGTTTGATGTGTAACATTAATGAATGCGGTCCTTTTTGGGGTTTTCTGGATCTGCCTTAAAAAAATCAGAGACTAGCCTAGCCCAGGACGAGCAGTCTGTCTGTGCTAGCCAGGTATACATAAGCTTCTACGTTTTAATTGATTTTGACCTGAAATAATATATACTTTTTGAAAGCATTTCTGACTCTTTGACTGTTTTAGCACTGATATGTGAATAGAATTTTCTCACTTTGTACGGACATGTTTATAGGCCATCTAGAAATATCTATCTGCTATTTTAATTTGCCCTCTTTAGATTAGAATGTATTGAACTATTTATGTTTAGTTTTATTTGTCAGACATGGTAGTGGTGGCTTGGTCACCTAGCGCCAACTTTAACCCCCACTGAAGTAAGCAAAGTATTTGGGATTGCGGAATCTATAACATGCTGCATGCATTTTGTCAGTGACCGTCGCAGATGAACGCGGCTATGTGCGTGTCCGTTGGAAGTAGCCTAATAATAGTAATAATAATACGATCGATTTGTATGGTGCTTTTCATGGACCACAAAGACGCTTCAGAAAGCAAACTGTAAAAAAAAAATGTAAACAGATGTGACGATATGGTGGGTAGGTGTTGAAGTAGAGAACCATGTGACACATATGCCTGTATCACCTTAATTTCATAGCACCCTCGGTAAAATGCTGAGCACCCCCATAGCACCTGCAGAAAAAAATCTCTGGCGCCGCCACTGAGTTCACTAATATTATGAGATTGTATGAGCCATACAATTATAACTGCTCCTTAAATGACATGGTTGAAGTTTTCAGCAATACCTTGAGATATGCTTTAGTATTTAAAGCAGATCTCAAGGTATTGCTGAAAACTTCAACAATGTCATTGCTCCATTAAAGACTAAAAAGAGATAAAATTACAGAATCTCCCCCTGGCAAAAGATAAACAACTTTTCCAAGGTTATTACAGAGAATGCTGGACATTCTAGAATATTATTCTCCACTATCGACCAGCTATTCCACACTGCCCCTACTCCTCCGCAGTCCTCTGCATCAAAATGTGAAGTACTCGCACAGTTCTTGAATAACAAGATAACTTCCATTGGAGCCAGTATAAGTTCTGATGTAAACGCAGATGGCCTCAGAAAACACTGTAAAAAAGATGCAACCATGGAAAATTTTACCTGCATCACATTGATGGATCTTTGTAAGACTGTCACTGAGTGCAACTCCTCCACCTCATGTATTGACCCTGACCTACAGCATTTTTTAAACGGGTGTTCAACAGTGTTTTAAGTCATGTCCTGAATATAATAAATACATCTCTCCAAACAGGCATCTTCACAGATGCCTTCAAAAAAGCTGTTGTAAACCCCTTACTAAAGAAACCCAACCTAGATGCTAATGCACTGACCAACTAAAAGCCAATTTCAAATATTCCATTCATTAGTAAAATACTTGAAAAGATAGTTTCAGTGCAAATAAACTCCTTTCTTAAAGAAAACAATGTCCTGGAGAAATTTCAATCAGGCTTTAGAACATGCCACAGCACTGAAACTGCTATTACTAAAGTAATCAGCAACCTCAGACTAAAATTGGTTGCAAATAAGGTCTCAATTATTGTCCTCTTAGACCTAAGCGCAGCGATTGATACGATTGATCATGACATCCTAATCAATCGTCTTGAAAAGTTAGTTGACATGCAACTGTACATCTCTGCTGAACCAAATGATGCTGCAGCTATAAACTCCATTACTACCTCACTTTTGGCGATAAATAAGTCGTTGAGCAATAATTTCTTAAAGTTAAACGAAGACAAAACTGAGATCCTCGTAGTCGGCCCTTAAACAAAAAGAGAAATGCTGTTCAATAATATGGGGAAATTAACTCCCTGGATTAAATCTGAGGTTACAAGTCTTGTTGTTATCTTAGATTCATATTTAAACATAATTTCCCCACCTTAGAAACACCATTTATAAATCAAAAAGATGCTGAAAAACGGATTCATGCCTTAATTCATGCCTTGCAATTCTAACTGGCCTCCCGAAAATAACAACTGATGGACTTCAGCTCATTCAAAACTCTGCAGCTCGGCTATTAACCAGAACCAAGAGGAGAGAGCACATTAGTCCAGTTTTAGCTGCTCTGCACTGGCTTCCAGTAACATTTAGAATAGATCTTAAGGTCTTCTCCTTATACAATGCCTGACAAAAGTCATGTCACTTATCCAAGTTGTAGGAACAACAGATAATAACTTGACTTGTAGTTGATCAATTGGAATCAGAAATGGCTCATATGAAAGGCAAAGGCCTTTAGATTATGCGTATTATACCAACATTAAGTTGTGTATCATTAATTGAGTTTTATCATGTAATAAGGACAGGGAGGTCAGATTGGGTTTGGACAAAAGTCTTGTCGCATACACAAAAATATTTTTTTGAATTTTGAATTTTACTTTGATAACACAAGAATGCTACAATAGCATCAGAGCATAAAGTCACGGTGCCCTGGGGGAAAAAAACAATATCATATATGACTCAGATGAGCTTAGAGGACTGCATCCATACTGCATCCACTTCGATGTGGAGGCTGAAATATGAGAAGAAGCGCCATCCTGCTGAAGAGTTTGCCGTCTCCTGTGGTTTGGAATGTAATCGCCATCAAGAATCCCTTGATATTTCAGGCTGCTGATGTTGCCATCCTCTCTGCAGATCTTTTGCACACCCCCATACAAACCATGATTTTTCCTCCACCAAACTTGACTGTTTTCTGGGTGAATCTTGGGTCCAT
The DNA here is from genome assembly GCF_963457725.1 of Sprattus sprattus. Lineage (NCBI taxonomy): Eukaryota > Metazoa > Chordata > Actinopteri > Clupeiformes > Clupeidae > Sprattus > Sprattus sprattus. The sequence continues at coordinate 18,911,315 of NC_137908.1, read as the reverse complement.
GCGGGTTCCAACAGGTCTTCTGCAGTATTCGTAGCGATCGGAATGCAGTTTAATGGATGATTCATCAGAAAAAAAAATCAACCTTCTGACACTTTTCCACTGTCTATCGTTTTGGCAAAAAAATGGTTTGGGGTTACAACCAGTATGGGTGTGCAGAGTGGATGGCAACTTCAACAGCCTGAAGTATCAAGAGATTATTGCTGCCTATTACACCCCAAACCACAAGAGAATGTGAATTCTTCAGCAGGATGGCGCTCCCTCTCATACTTCAGCCTCCACATCAAAGTTCCTGAAACCAAAGAAAGTCAAGGTGCTCTGGGATTGGCCAGCCCATCACCAGACAAGAACATTATTGAGAATGTCTGAAGTAGGATGAAGGAGGAGGCTTGGAAGATGAAACCAGTCCTGCAAGACTGCTTTCTTTGCCATTCCATACTTCATCAATTAGTTATTTGAGTAATTGCAGAGACATATAGATGCAGTCCTCCAAGCTCATGGGAGTCATACACAATATTATTTGTTTTTTTCCAAGGCACCATGACTTTATGCTCTGATGTTATTGTAGCATTTTTGTGTTATCAAAGTAAAATAAAAAATAAAATAAAAAAATGTTTTTGTGTATGCAACGAGACTTTTGTCCAAACCCAATCTGACCTGTCTGTCCTTATTACATGATAAAACTCAATTAATGATACACAACTTTATGTTGGTATAATAAGCATAATCTAAAGGCCTTCGCCTTTCATAGAAGCCATTTCTGATTCCAATTGATCAACTACAAGTCAAGTTATCATCTGTTGTGCCTACAACTTGGATAGGTGACAAGACTTTTGTCAGGCACTGTATAGAGTACAAAGCCCTTAATGGGCTAGGACCAAGTTACATTGCAAACTCCCTTGTCAAATAGTTACCTTCAAGAACACTGCAATCATCTAATGTTGGTTTATTGCAGGTTCCCAGCAACAGTGGTAAGAAAATCGGGGACGCAGCCTTTGTCAATTACACCCCAAAGCTATGGAATATACTGCTTATAGATATAAGGGAAGCCAGCTTGCTATTTTTTTTTTTTAAGAAAGCGTAAAACAAATATCTTCACCTTAGCTTTAACTAGCTACGAATTTGCAGTATATGTATATCTATTATACGGCTCTTCAGAATGTTCCAAAAAGTACTGTTGATTTGAATGGGCCATCCCAACGCTCTTCCATACATTAATTCCTGCTAACAGACCGCTGCGAAAAGATAATGTCCGCTGTCCTTGGCAACGGGTTTTGTGCTTCTAATTCACATCGTTCATATCATTCCGCAAGAAGTCCTGTAATTTTAACGTAACAGACTCATGGTAATTTGAAGTCAGCAGGTAATGGGTTGCTATGCAACACCTGAAACTTCAAAGTTCTATTTGCTTGAAGAACTATTTATTTCTAAACGGGACTAAAATCATTAATCATTAAAAAGATGTATGTTGGAGGAATGTCGTCTATCGTTTTTGGCAAGTAACCGTATAATAAGCGGGATAATGTATTGTCCGTCGGTCATTAGCCAAAAATAAATCCCTTCAGGACGAAACAACACCCTCCGCTGCGCGTCAGGGTGTTGTTCGCCCCGTCGGGATTTATTTTTGGCTAATGACCTCCGGACAATACATTATCCCTTACATATATATAAATATATAAAATTTGTAATTATTATTTATTTAACTATTTATGTATTTAAAAAAAACAAAATGATTTGTTGTCTATTTTTATGTGGATCACTGCATGTAGTTTCTTTCTGCACGTTATTTATTTGCTGTTAAGCACTTTGAGCTGCATTGTTTTGCATTAAAGGTGCTATACAAATAAAGTTTTTTATTATTATTATTATTATTATCATAGTAGAGACTGCACACTCAGAGAGGTCAGAACACCAAGCAGGGTGTCCGCGGGGTCTTAAAAAGTCTTAAAAAGTCTAAAATTACACATTTTCCATTTTAGGCCTAAAAAAGTCTAAAATATAGCGATTTTTTGCACTGTATGTCTAAAATTGAGTTTTGAGTAATTTAAGACCTACGTTTCAATGCAAAAATATATATTTTTTACGTCCTTTTCCACGCCGTTCTGTTTTTTCTTTTCCTGTAATGGGCGCAGTTATGGTCCGTGTAGTTCTACATGACATGTTGCTGTTAGTGGAACGTAATAAGAAAACTACGGATGTGAAACGGAAATGTACTCTCGTCACTTGCAGTAGCAAGTATTTTGATTCCCTGTGTGCGAGCAAGGCGGGAAGTTATGAAGTAGAAGACGACTAAATGGCAGAAGAAGATGGGGAAATGCAAACTCAATGATAACTGGCTCTCGCGACCGGAATTTTCGGACTGGTTGAAACGCGTTCCCGTCTACAGTGAGGCTTACTGCATTCTCTGCAAAAGAACTCTAAAACTCGGGACCCTGGGCATTAAGGCACTGGAATCGCACACAAAGTCAAGTAAGCACCAGGACTCGGCAAATGCGGCGCGAAATTCGCATGGTATAGCCCAGTCTTGTTCTGCAGCTAGCAGAAATAATACCTCTACCGGTAGTACTAGTTCTAGTGCTGCGTCCAGCATTTGCGATCAATTTACCCTTCCGCAAACTCCGCCCCCCTTAGCAACGTTTAGTATATCAGTCAAGCATTCACGTTTCCCAGGTTCTCAGCATTGGTATGAATGGGGTGGCAACATGTTTTCAACCGTGTCAATTTCAGCTCTACCCAAAGAAGTCATAAGCATTTTTTGGAAAAACATCTCAGATCGAAGCAGGCAAAAGGGTCTGCAATATGCTTATATAGGCTACAACCACGACATTACATGCCGTGTTTGTAGACAGACAAATGCTAAGGCTAACAGGTTCATTCCAGCTATGTTTATTTGTTCTATTATCTACACAGTCGCCGCTACGCAAACATGTAAGGTGGTAAAACTGAATCGTATTTTAAGCAAGGGTTTTCTCACGTTTTCGATGCAGTGGGCAGATTTTAGCGACATAGCTTCTTGGAACAAAGTAGGTGCTTCTGTTTACGTTGCTGTCATTCAGCTGATGGGGGGGGGGGGGGTCGTCTACATTGTTTGATCCACAGCAGGCATTTCTCTCTCTGGGTCTTGGGTTTCGGGAAGGGATAAAATGTTACCCCTCCCTCCAGCCTTTTTGGATATCGACTGTCAGAATTACACACTCCATAAGCACAACGTTTCATTTTCTCTTCTCGAGCAGACGTCTCTCTCATTGACTTCCATTCATCAAAATGGCTCGCTTGACTGAGGTCCCGAGCTTAGTCACCGTTGCTATGCTATGATTGATCAGTTACCGTTTTGGGGAGTGGTCGCGGAAGGGTCAATTGGGCTCAGTTGGCAGAGCAAGCAGAGGGCAAGGCTGGCAGCAAAATGGCAGAGCTCCTCTCAAAATCCAATGCTCTGAGGAGGGCTGCTAAAGACAAACTCTCCCAGCTTAAGGTTCTGGAGGATGAAATTGCCACCAAAAGTGCACAGCTTAGAAGCATGTAAAATAATGGATGTATATATGTTTGTTTCATTGACAATACATGTCAATTGACCGCAGTCTGGCTTTGATATTTCTTTTTTTGATACTCCGTGAAGGTCTTAAATTGAACCCATGATGGTCTAAAAAAGGTCTAAAAAAGTCTAAAATTGCACTTGTTAAAACCTGCAAACACCCTGACCAAGTGCCTTTGGGGAGTCAATGGAGTCAATAAGCCAGGTGGAGCTGGACATGCAGCAACAGGTGAAGGGTGGGGACCCCAAGGGGGTGATCTTTCAACCCTGGGTCACGGCGAATGCCTCAGGGCTTGTCTGATCAAGGGCTAACTGTCTCCATAATAATCCAATAATCCAGTGACTAAAGTGTAACGACATGTTTGTGTGGGACAAGAAATTCTGTTGTTTTAGTTTAAGTGACTTCGGGAGGTCATAAGAATGTGTGATGGCTACAGTGTAGTCAGGTCTCAACCTGCTCCTTCATCCTCCAGTGTTGTAAAGACATTTTGATATCTAGTACTTCCCCTGTGTTAGGAAAGTTGTTGACTAGCTCCAGAAACTCCATAGTGTTACTTTAAATCAGGTTGTTTAACGACATGTTTGTGTGGGACAAGAAATTCTGTTGTTTTAGTTTAAGTGACTTCAGGAGGTCATAAGAATGTGTGATGGCTACAGTGTAGTCAGGTCTCAACCTGCTCCGTCATCCTCCAGTGTTGTAAAGACATTTTGATATCTAGTACTTCCTCTGTGTTAGGAAAGTTGTTGACTAGCTCCAGAAACTCCATAGTGTTACTTTAAATCAGGTTGTTCTTTTTTGGAAGGTGTCTGCACTCATTGAACCATGATAGAACAACCAGTGGTGTTGTTGGGTCCGATCCCTTTAACCCTAAATATTTAAATCCTAGCCTAGAGTATTCTTGCCCTGAAACGAAGGTGTTTATAGACAGACAGACTATGTAACTGAGTGGAACTTCACTTGCAGCATCCGAAGGATTGGGGAGTTATTAAATGCTGCACACTGCACACAAAGTTGAAAAGCTCCAGAGTCCAGTTAGAATAAACAAAGAACAAAAAATCAAGCGTAAATCACTGAGCGTGTACACAATGTTTCGAGTTATGTTGATGCTAAAAAGCCTATACTACTTAAATGACTATACCAGTAATAACCCAATCGTTTGATGTTTCTTTTGGTCTTATCATCATACTCATAAAAGTCTGAGATATGCAGTTTGCAGTGCACAAGGTTTTGCTGACATTATCAAAAGACCTTCCACACCACCTTCCTTTTCCCCGCCAAGGAAAGGGCATGAGTGCAGTACACAGGCTAATCTTAAGGTTTGATATTTCATTGTCTGTTATGAATATGTATCTCAATAAAATCTCTATGAATTCACTATTGTTCTTATGCAATGCTTTAAACCGTTCGTTTGATAATTCCATGCTTCAAAAGAGTGGATGTAGGCCTTGGTTGTCTAGCCAAAATAAGATTACCATGTAGAAGTTTACCAGGAACAGTCTCACAAGGGAAATTATGAAAGACTGTGCTTTGGGAATGGCTTTCACAAATATCAAGATACCCACCGATTGTAACTTACTAGTCATATATCAGTGATTGCAGTTTGGACAGGGCACTGCATCTTACCACATCTCTGAGCTGGCAGCATAGGAATTGTACTGTCTCTAAAGCAATTCACTTTTCTACCAAACCCCTAGTTCAATACCTTAATAAGCTTAATAGTTGTGCATTGTCGTGTGTTATTGTGGTGGAATTATCATTTCTGTGTAATGTGACATTTTACACTCATTCGTTCCTGTTCTGTGTCGACCTTAATATGTTTCAGAAGAGAGTGTCCTCTTGCATAACAGTCTTAATTCCTTAAATATCTTATTTTGATTAGTCGGGATTAAACTGATAGAGTACAGAATCTTTCATCTTTAAACACTAATTAGCTAATTCGGTTTTTCACTGTGGTATACATGTGGTTCTTCTTTTTAACAGAGGGCTTCATGTCACAGGCCTTTGAAAAGACAGGGTAGGGTTGGTGTTTACACTTACCGCCAGAATTCCAAGATGGAAGATGAGCTGTTTATAGGTGAAGTCCAATTGGAGTTGTTACCAAAATTGACACAACTATCTAGGATACCAGAGAGGGGAAATCATTTTGAATGCAAAATTATCAAAATAAACACTTATACTGTTACACCTCCACACACTGAATGTAATGCAAGATAGATAGTTTTAAAGTGCATGTGTGATGAATGCTTTTCAAATGTTTGGTTTTTGAATAAGACTCAAAAACAGTATTTAAGGAATAAGGGCCGCAAAGGTGTCCCTATATGCAAATATATTGGATGAGGTGTTTCCTGAGGTGTTCCTCCTCCAATTCAAATATAATCATATATCAGGACACCTTGGTGGCCATTATCCTTTATACCACTGTTGCTACACATGTATTAAGGTCATATAAATATAGTCCACAAAGGAAACATTTGGTTAAGCTTAAAAAGAAGCCAGTCTGTTCGGTTTGTAGTACTACCTGACTTAGTCACAGACAACAATGACGTAGGGCTTGCTTGTTTACAATTGATTCCATTGTTGCTAAGCCCAAATTCTTAAGTCGCTTACGTTTGTGATTTATAATGCAGTGCCTGCTAGCGTGCCAGCTTGACAGTTGTCCAGATAACAATTTTATTTAACCACAAACTTCATTGAGTTTATACCACCTGGCAAAATGACGGAATATGTTAACTTGTTCACGTGTTTGTCTAAACACACTCATTGTGGTAGAAATGTTGATGGACAGTTTATCAATCAACCGTTACTAATTGTGGTTGTTATAGTTACCATTTAATATTTTTAAATTAAGTGTATTTAGAGATGATATATTGAGATGAAATATTGGCGGGTTTTAAAGACTCTATAACAGAGCATTTCAGACAGAGGGTGAATAGAGATGTACAATTTGAGAAAAATTAATACAATTTGGAACATTAAAGCATGTTAATCTATTCCAGATCTTTTTTTAAATAAAATTATGAACATTGAGAATGAGCATAATAGGTCCTCTTTAAGTCGCGTGCGTCGCAGTGTGTGGTTCAGATAGATCAGGGGTGGGCCATTCATTTCACCAAGGGGCCACATGAGCTAGTGGGACTGTTGTGGAGGGCCGGACCAATAGGCTGAACTCAATTCAGCATGAAAAATGAGCATGTTTTTGCAGTATTAAAGGTGTGCCCAGACGACCAATACACATGGCACACACACACACATGATAGCAAGCTTGCAATGCAATAGTATATGTATACAACTTAATACTAATATCAATTTTTATCGCTTAACGTTTGATTCCTAATTTACCATTGACCTCCGCGGGCCGATCAGGGACAGCCAAGGGGCCGCAAATGGCCCTCGGGACACACTTTGCCCAGGTCTGATATAGATGCTTGCTTTAAAGTGTAGATGCTCATTTCTGATGCTTGTCCTGTGGGATGCTTTTTGAATTGACTACTGCAACTAATGCTTTTAATTACCTTTTAGTATTTTTTTGTATGATTTTTAAATGTTTACACTTGAGCAATTTAATACTCATTTCAGTAGATTTCCTTATCTTTTCATAATCCATACCAGAGACATTTACCGCTGTGTGTGACATGAACCATTTTGCAGTGCAATTCACCTTAGTTACCTCAGGACTCCTGAGCTGCATGTAAGTACATTCATTAGACAAACAACAACAATAATTGCAATCGGGCTACCCTCCCAGCACAAGGCTGAAAGTAAAGGAATGATCAACCCATCGCACAAGGTTTATATAGTCAGAAGTTTAGCTTTCATCAGGGATAACCACGTGGTGGATTTCTCACGTCCGATGCTCCCTGTCTTGCAAGGATGGCAGTTTTGCACAAGGTCGGAAGAAGCACCGTTCCCTTCTTATCACCTTTGGTCTAAACATGCTCTTGTTCATATGCAGACTAAGTGGCACCTAATATTCTAGTTACACAAACACAGAGAAAAGCCATGCACTTGCTTTCATAAGCACATGATTCATAGAAATGTATAATACAAGGCACCTGATTATAATATTCCTAAATCAGTGTTTGGAAATAATCTCAATCAGGAACACTTGCAGTGATCTGGTAACATAGATAATGTATTTGTGTGTTATAATAGCATTACATATCATAGACGTATGTTGTACTTGCTTTTCTACATACCTGTATTCCACTCATTTTTACAGCTGGCCCAGGGCAGCTCATAACTGAAGGATGAGAACAGATAGAGGAATGCCCATGCCAGGATCACGATGTAAGTGACAGAACCATACAGAATGATGACCTGGCTGGCATATCCCATGCCTGAAAACACAATAGAAGCCACTTTTTCTTGCAAATATTGCTTGATTAGAAGATTGCATATGAATGAAAATGTATGGGTTTTGGATCTATTATGAATTATATGGTCAACTTGTTTAATAGACTTTTTTTAAAGTTCACAATAGAAGTTATCCTGGCAAATCCAATTTTGTCGATCCCACGTCTTTTTCACTCACCCTCAAACAGAGGACAGGTCTTTTTCCAGCAGGTGATGCCACCTTGGCTGGTATACTGGCCAAGTGCAGTCTCCAGTACAAACAGGGGTATACCACATGTCACCAAGTATAGGAAGTATGGAACTAGAAATGCACCTTGGGAACACAAAGAGGCAAAATTACACCGGGGAAAGAAACACTTCTCCCTCCTGCTCAACCTCCTCTGCTGTTTTGGAACTTAAGTTGATAGAAGACATAATAAGGTGCAGAGTGCAAGAAATGTCTTTGACCTTAATTAAGTTAATGGCCCTTTAGTGACCCCTTTGAGGACATTGTACTGTATACAGGGCTTGCAAAATGTCTATTACCCTGGTAGCCCTCAGGGCAGGCATTCTTCAGATTTTTGCTGCCTGAAATGAATTCGACTTGACCAAAAAAATGTAGGAAGGCAGATATATTATGTTAGAAGGCAGATATATTTGAGAGAGTAATACAAAAACATGTACATTTATATTTTATTATCAAAAATATCACTATGCATCTTCCTAAAGTTTGCCCTTCCTCTTTTCTTTTCAGGGCCGCTGCTGGCCATTTGGTTCCCCTAAGCGGAATTGCTTTGTGATGCCCCACTCCAAAAAACATTATTATTATTATAATAATATATATGATATAAATGTGAATATGGCACACAAAAACAAGTCACACAGATGTTAACGTTAACAGCTAAAGAAAATATAAGGGCTATATCTTACAGGCTATACAGATATTCTATTCTTTTACAGCTGAAATTTGCTAATATATAATATGTGTTATCCATCCTTTGATTCTTTGCTTATTGTGTATCTGTTTTTAAATATTAAGTTACAACGAAATGTTGCCAAATTGATGCTGTTTGCTGATATATTGATTGATGGGGTTTTGTCATATTAAGATTTTTGGCTTAGGCTACATTCTCATATTGACTTCTTACCAGGATGATACCCTGCCAGAAAACAATGTTATTAAATGTTGTGTGAAAAGGAGCTGTGATTAGGAGTGCTATAAGTCATGCTTTCATTTGAGTTATGACAGATCAAATGAGATGATTAAGTTACATGTGTTACTTAAAGTTACATTACGTGTGTAGTCTCGGATGGTATGTGTTAATCACGCTTAGGGCGTTTTCACACCTCAAAGTTGAGAGAGCTAAATCACTTTGCATGACATACGTCCTGTCATCATCACTCACATGGGCTGTGCCTCCTAATACTTAGCATTGATAGGTTTCTTGACTTTATCAGACCAAATTATAATGAAATCCTTCGTTTCCTCCTCTCCCCATGTGCTACCACAGCTCATTTTTACTTCTGGTCCAGTTTTTTTAAATCTTAAACTACACACTGCAAATAAACTAAACCATGGTTCAGTTTGATCTAGACTGGAGTCTGAGGCACCTCCCACACCTGCTATTTTGGTTTGGACAGAAGTCAGAAGGTCCGGATCAAGGGCAGCAATGAGCAGTAGCCTACTTGAATGAAGAAATCATAAGATATGGTAGGTTGTGAGCTATGTTTTTGTTGATTGAACAATTTTATTGACTTGAATCAACCTGACTGCGCTATGGTAAGAAGTTCTTAAATCTCCTAGAAAGCACAAATGGGGAGTGACGACTATTAAGCATAACTATGGGCTCCACCAGAACTTTGTTTAGAAAAACATAACTTTAGTTGCCACATAATAGGTGGAAAACAAGCAATTTGAAATATTCAAACATGTTAGTTAAAGCTGATGTGGCACTGCATTCCCTTTATATGTGGTCCTTAAGGAAAAGGTGGCAATAATCCCCAGGTTATTACAACACTGCTTTTGATGCTGAAGTCTGTTTCAATTTTGTAGCTGATGTTTTCAGTTGGAAAGATCCAATATATAATGTTATGAGTATTGCCGTCATGACTATAGCCATATAGTGAATGGAAGTATCCCTTTCCCATTGTTATGTATTATTCAAAATGAGAATTTAAAATGTCATATACAGTGATCTTTTCTTCTGACTAAAAGGAAAACAAATCGAAAGGCACTAACAATGATGATACTGTTCATACACAAGACCCAAAAACAGAAACAAGAAACTCGTGCCTACTTAGTATTCATCCAAACTAACCTCCACCATTCTTGTAGCATAGATACGGAAATCGCCAAATGTTGCCCAGACCGACGATGGCACCAGCCACGGTGAGAAGAAATTCTGTTTTGTTTTCCCACTGGCCCCTTTCCTTTTGCCCCGAGTTCTCATTCACCGGCACCATTGCCTGATTCTGGGACGAGTCCAGCATACTTGCAGTGAGAGTGTTATGGTGCTTAGTTCCAGGGGATTGGAGTGTGGGCTGTCATGGTAAGCAAATGCTTTTATGTAGGCTCTGCAACTGGCTGGCAGGTGCTTCAGTTTCCTCTGGGGTGGGAGGTGTGTCAGCTTGCAGATGCTTCATTAGTTCTGGATGACTTTTAAAAAGTAATTAATCCAGGACAAGTCAACTGTCATGATGTAGGAGTTCACAAATCGTAAAATATTCAGTAAAAAGTAACAATACTTTGATGAGGTACTGACACAGTTCTTAAAGCCTGTAAATATCATAAAATAGCAGCAAAAGAGTTTTGGCTTTCAGTAGAATTTGGTTTCTACTAATATTATATATTAATGTATTATATATATAAATTAATTAATTAATTAATTAATTAATTCAGACCCCTTCACTTTTTCTCAATTTTTGTTATGTTGAAGCATTTATTTTACAATTTAGCTAAAATTGTTTACATTTATTTGTTCCCTAATTATCCCATAATAACAAAGCAAAAACAGGATTTTGCACATTCAGACCCTTTGCTATGACAAAAGTTCTTACTCAGTATGATTTATTTAACATCCTGCACAGTATCTCCCTCATCAATTCTGAGCCAGATTGAATAATCCTACTTTCAAAATTCCAAATTCAAAGTCCTGGATCTGGTTTCAACTTTTCTAGTAATTCTGTTCTTTGTGGCCATCTGTTGGATAAATAATGACACTGCATGTTTGGGAAGACATCACTACTGTCTTCCCAATCTGCAACAAATGCATGTTATCATGTCTGTTCTACATCTGTAGACATTCTCAAGTTCACTCAACATCTAAATGAACATCTCTACTGTAAGGTCAATAACACTTTGCCATGGTCTAACAGAAGCCTTCTTGGAGTTTTAGAAAAATCTAAGGGAGATTTGCATCTCACTTCAAAACATGTTACATCACGTTTTAAATAATCTGTTACCCAACATGACAATATTGTTATGGCAAATGTGGTATTGTGCAATAAAAACGCCCAACACCTTTTGTAAGCAGCAGCTCCTTCCAATAGGCTGTAATAGGCTATAATATTAATATTGTTTGGCTACATTGCCTCTGCCAACCAAACCAAAGAATAATAGGGTTTCATGGAGCATCATGTACACATATGTGGACAATAGGGACCATGCTACAAGAAAGGAGCAGAGAAAGGGAGGAAGTTAAGAAAACTATCGTAATGCCTGTTGCATTGAACATACTCCATTGGGGTAGTGTAACATCAGTTATCATTGTTTAACAGCACTTTAATACGATGTGCTGCCAAACTGAAACTCTATTTTCCATCTTGTATAGACATGTGAAGGACAGATAAACACACCTATCATTCCAACTAGCCATCTTGTAAATGCACTTACGAACCTGTCGGACCCCCTGCGAAAATTTGAGCATTGTTTGTTTTCACGGCACAGCCTCACTAAAAGTCATAAATTAGCATAGTAGTAAGCTGGACAGTTTTATAATTTTTTTTTCATATTGCTGCTTTGTCTGTTGGCTATTTTAAACGGTTTTGCAAAAAATGTCACACCAGACATTCTTACCACATTTTTGGGATCATAGGCCTACTCCCTCAGGACCTCTACTCCTGAACAGTTAAAAAGCAGTATATCATATCTCTTCCCTATGTGCTACATGCGATGCTAGGACTGCTAGTTCCCCACAAATATGGTGCAGATTTTGTTATGACCAAGAGAACTGCAATTTGACATTTGGAATTCCAAAGTTAGCCCCTTTTATACTCTGTTAAAACTCAATAGGCTACACATTAGATTATTTCAGTTTGACCCCAATTTTTACAGGCAAACTCAAATATGATAATTCCACACTGCTCTCCAAAGAACAGACATAGAAGACAATGGCAATGACCTAAAACAGTGGAGGGGGTGATGAGGTTTTAGATGCATTTATGATTTACTATTATGATCATTTCATTAATCTCTGATTTGATCTGTTCATCGAATATTTCATGGACATTTCAACTCTTTCAAGCCACATTCATTAATTTGCCTTACACCCCTAGTTTATGGTAGCCCATATTTTTTTTTTTCATTTTTACCAATTTTCACTTCCTGTTCTGAATTCATACTTGATATATTTACCCTCTAAATCACTTATTTGATTTATTATAGCCTCTGCCAATATTCCTTGTTAATGGACAATGTACATTAACATTGTCCATTAACAAGGAATATGGGCAGAGGCTATAATGTCAAATGCTTGTGTGCATTTATATTTTCTTTTTTCTTCAGGTTAAGTATTTTGAGCTGCACTTGAATGTATGAACCTTTCAGAGAAATACAGATTATCAACATGATTATCAAAGTTAAGTATCAAATGTATTCAAAATGGTATCAACCCTATAAAGAAAATCTTAGGTACCCAGGATATGGACTATGATAACATCTTAGCGACCCAGAACATGGACTATGATAACAGAAGAAGGAAACAAATGTCTTACTTTCTAACACTATCGACTAGTCTGACTGGTTGATTTACAGCATACAACTTTCGACTAGTCTGACTGGTTGATTTACAGCATACAACTTTCCATTAGTCTGACTGGTCGATTTACAGCATACTACTTTCGACTACTCTGAATGGTTGACTTAAACAATCATGACACAAACGTTTAACAAAGTTTTGTGAATTTTATTATACGTATGTGGGCAGTGAAGTAGATCATCAGAGAAAAACCTTTACAGTTTTTCACTGTTGCTAAAACCCGTTTTTCAAAACAGTAACGTCTATCTCAAAACTGCACACAGAAAATTGAAAACCTCACACACAAAATGCTAAACCTGACACTCCCTTTGCAAGATGACTCTTTGCTATCAAATCTCTTAACTGTTCACAAAATGGAACTCGTGTTTTCATTTGGTACACACAGCCATATTTTCAAAACACACACACAAACATTCATTTAGTACACACAACTAAGCATTAGCTGCACACTACCAAGCATTTACAGCACACAGAAGTGCAAAATTGAAAACACAATCATCGAAACACACCATATGAATGACAATGACTCATTGAGCCCTTTCTCCTTTTGTAAAATGTATCAGTGTAGGCCTACATTTTTCATAGTCAAACATAAAACAGCAATACCGTTGTTCTCACAAACCATATTTACAATTTCAGTCTCCTGTTCCACCAGATTGTATTGACATAAAATTGTATACAAAATGCTTATAGTTTTTCTCAATTGCTTACACACATTTTTTGAAAGCATGCCTCGTTCTCAAAACTCTAAACACAAATCCCAAAGCAACTAACTGAAAATGCAAAACCCTTTATATCTCCTGGAAAATGCTACTTTGCTTTCAAAAAATATTGAAAGTTTGTTTTCTTCCTCCACAGTGTGGTTCTCTTTCAGTCCTGCAAAATACAAATACTGTACTTGTTCTCCATCCTGAAGGTTCTAATGAAAAACCATGAAAACATGTTCTACCACAGCGGCCCAAATCTCATTAGAGATGACCATTCTCCTTCTTCTTTCTCCTGATCCTCCTCCTTCTTCACCTTGTCCTCATTCTCTTCCTCCTCCTTGTCCTCCTCTTCCTTCTCTCTGTCCTCCTACTCTTCAACCTCCTACTCCTCCTCCTTCTTGTCCTCCTCTTCCTCCTCCTCTCACTCTTACCCCTCTCCTTCTCTGGTTGTCGATCTTTTCAAAGTTTTCAATAGTTTATCAAACAAAACAGAGGCTCAAGGCACTTTTATGGTGCAGTCCTCACTGCAAATTGGTCAAAAGACCTGAAAATTTAGAGATTTGACTATTTGTGGCTTGCAGGTTGATGCTTTGAGATTTTACTTGAAAATTGTGTGCAACAACAGAACTTTGTGTACACTGTTTTGACAACAACGTGATGTGTAATTGGCATCAGTGTGTTCACAAGGAAAATCGGACTCTATTGTAGATAAGGGAATCTTAAGTATTTCCCACTTGGGGCGAGCGATTGATACATGACGTGAAGGTTGTGCAGATTGTGCCGAATTTTCGCTTTTTACTTCTTAACAATAGTGAAAAACTGTAACTGACATTTAACTTTATTTGACAAAAGCATCACTTATGTATATGTAGCATCATTTGGAAGATTTTACCATGTTGTTCACATTTTTAAAAAGGGTGTCAAAAACGTCAGTGAATATAGCCAAGCAGAAAATACAAGATGTCTTGTGCACAGTGGCGGTTCTGCATGTAATTACGCCCCGGGCGATATCCCCTCCGAGCGCCCCCCTAGTCTAGTGGTGTCAAAAGGAAATCTGTGGTCTAACCAGCTAGCTATCGACCTGCTAATTATTAAGATTATACTAGAACTCTGTATGCTGTTACATTATGTAGTTGTCAGTGGTGGAAGAAGTACTGACGTTTAGTACTTAAGTAAAAGTACAAGTACCGAGGAAAATGAAAGTAGAAGTAAAAGTAAAAGTACTAAATCAACAATCCTACTTAAGTAAAAAGTAAAAAGTACTCACTTTTAAATTTACTTTAAAAGTAAAAGTAAAAGTACTCACACAATGGGTTGTCTCTCAATGACTAGGCTATGCCATTTTGATAAAGAAATAGCGACTGGTAATAAATGCCTCTACATATGTCACTACTAGTAATAATTATAAGCAACAACATTTGTTAATTGGAAAGGTTGGTGTACTTATTGGGCCTATTGTCTGTAATACGGTTCACACTCTATCTTACAATTCTGCTGATGACAATTTATCTACCAGGGATTTTTTGCAAAGTTAATACCATTAAGCCAAACCAATAAAGACACAATTTTATATCTTTGAATCTTTTATTTAATTGTAAACGTGTAAAAAAAAAAAATGGAAATATGAAACATGAAAAACAAATGGAGTTGTTAAACTGGTCAATGCAGAGTTTAATGCTCTATTGATTGCAGAAAAGGGAAAAAAAACATATTGACCAACCCAAGACTAGGCATTACAGTAAGTTTGCATGCCAGGCAATAAAAAAGGCAAATCTTCACGTTAGCTTGACATTGCTAAACTACCAGCTTTATCTTATCACTACGTTACATAAATAATCAAGGTAAAATCGTGTTATTTTGATGCTATTGCTGTATGTCAACATATATTTTGCTAGATAACAGTATAAAAACATGTCAGTAACCGCATACGATATTCAAAAGTCATAGACATTAACTTAGCATAGCAAGAACTCTGCATAACTCGACCTGTTTCTCCAAATTTGAAGGCAAATTTTGAAGTCTAGCAACTCCTTTTTTGAGGTAGACAGGAAACGCACTGAAACCTCCACGAGTTATTCTTGGGGCATCTGAACTTGAACATGTCCTCAGATGAGGCTGACTCTGAATCCATGCTGAAAAGCTGTTTGTTAGTCAGGCTGTTTATCGAATGTTTAAGCGAAACAGGCAAGGCTACCGTAGTGCTGCTGCCGTATTTGGCTGCTGTCATTGGAGAGGATAGAGCCATCTGATTGGTTGAAACGTCCTAAAGCAACGCAATCCATATTTTTGTGTAGGCAACAGGTTGGCGAAACTGTGTTCATAAAATGTAACGAATAACGTCACATATTGTAGAAATGTAGCGGAGTAAAAGTATAGATAATAGCAGCAAAATGTAACGAAGTAAAAGTAAAAAGTATGCACTATTATTTTTACTTAAGTAAAGTACAGATACGTAAAAATGTAACGAAGTACAGTAACGAAGTACAAATACTTCGTTACATTCCACCACTGGTAGTTGTTGCTAGCGGGATTTCGCTAACACTTTAGCCTAGTGTCAGATGAATGAACATGTTCATACCCTATGGTCAAATCAGCTAGCTAACGCTAGCTAGCAAACAACTCAGTTGGTGCTCAACATTAGCTGGTTGCCTTACAGTAATAGAGTATTGGTTAAGCTACACTTGATAAAATAAAACACATTTTTACCTTGTCCACTCGAGCATCCTTCAATAGCTTTATCGATAATGTAATAGACTACTCTGTTAAAGATGTATTACATTTCCCTCGGGATGAATAAAGTATCTATCTGACTATCTATCTATCTATACTCTGCTCACTATTACCTTCACCAGTTGGATAAATTGATGCAGTTAGTGGACTCCTTCCACCAATTAACCTTGCCCTTGGTGACCACATAATCGTTCTGTATTACCTATTTTTATAAGCCATTTCACACAATTCAGAAAAACAAAAAGTATAGGGTAATTATAATGTTTATTGGGAGACCCAGAGCTGAACTGCCCGCCACCCCCTCTCTCTTTCTCTCTTTCCCCCTTTCACCCAGGATTGCGCTGCACCTTCTTAGCGAGCAGGTGCGCCTGCAGCTGCAGGGGGCGCCAATTTGCCAATTCCTCACGCAGTGATATGATATATAGAAATAGAAAAGCGCTTCGCGGCCCAGATTATTATTACTATTTTTTTAAGTGCTCGTGCCGCCCCTCACGTGTCATGAAAAAGTGCCGCCCCGGGCGGCTGCCCGGGTCGCCCGTGCCTAAAACCGCCACTGCACATTTACACAATTTACACCTTAGACCAGGGCTGGACTGGGACAAAAAAATCGGCCCGGGCATTTTGAACCAGACCGGCCCACTTAATTCGATAACACACCCTTTGGTCTCTCGAATGTCTACACACCAACCATGCTTTTAGCTAGCAGGGCGTCTGCCCTATCGTCTACAAAAAAATAAGAAGAAATGGGACGCCCTACTTTTAGGCAGGACGGCCTAAAGACGCCCTATTTTTCTCCCGTTTTACCTGTTAACTTTCGCTGAATGTGATCAAAATTCACCGTTTCAGTCGCTTCAGCGAAGTCTAGAATCATATGCCCTGCCAATTAGAAAATAGCATTGCTGTATTCCCGCTAAAACAACGTTACATCATGATTCCAACGAAACATTGATTCATGGGCTCGCAGAAGCTACAGAAGACAGCTGTCTCACCGCACGTCACTGAACCTACTACTTTATGAGTTCAACAAGAGTTTGTGTGTTAAGGTGGTGGTCTTAATTAATCTAAATTCAATACAATACAATACAATACAATATATATTGTACAATATATATCCTTTTTTGGAACCAGAAAATAGCGACTGAAGAACCCCCTGTTCTCGTCTACGAGAGGTACAGACGTATTGCTCCCTTTCCTAGAAGGGAGTCTATTTCCTCCTGTAGTAAACGCGCTTGATGAGGTGGCACTAACGTTTGTACCACGCCCCTGAACTTCGGGGGGCAAACTGGAGCGTATAACGGGCTATCATAATTCGCTATCTGGACAAATTGGCATATTTTCATAGGGTTTGGGAATACTGGGCTTTCGGAACATTGACATGGCACCGCGCACCAATAGGCTAAGGGACTTGCCCACCACTCAAACGCACAACATAGAGTGTAGGCTAACGGCTGGCTGTTTCAGAGTAGAGTAGGCTGAGGGCTAGCAACAGCTACAGACTTGTCTTGTATTTACAATGCAAACGAACTTGGCCATAGAACATAGGTCCTAAGTGTTTTGAGGGGGGTTTGGATGGCAGTGGCTGGCAAATGTTGATTGGGCATATAAGTATTTATAGACAATGTAGTTATTATGTATTATGTAGTCTTCAGTATATAAATAAATACACAATAACTGTATTTATTAACAAAACTAACGTATGCGTTTATTATTATGTAGAATTCACGATGAATGTATTCACAATCACTTATTTAATATTATAACAACTAATTATTGCACTTTTGCACTTGTCTCCAGTGTAGCCCTCTTTAGCTTCTGCCATGCAGATAGATTTGTTGTTGATCTGCATATTAACCTACTACATTTATTAAAATATGTTGACCACAGACATCAAAATAAATGAGCTAGTTGAACTTGTCTTTAAAGCTATACATGAACAACACATTATGATCCCCACTAGCGGAGATGCAAGCTGCTAGCAGAGAAAGCTCGATGGATTATGCAACACAGATCCAAATCTCAGAGCACTGAGATAAATCACCAAAAACTGAACTGAGCATGAATGTCCAAAAAGAAAAGTGACTGACAGCATTTATTACAATTAATTCACTCACTGAGGAATTCAAGCTCTTTTAAGAACTTGAACTGACATTAAAGTCCAATACTTGAATTTAAGTTCCTGAAATCAAGTACTTGCCATACTTTCAATGAGTATGGGAGCCTTGCTATGTTTAGATTTCCAGGGGTGTATAATAGTGTTTGGCAACCAACTCTGCCATCATGACCTACTTCTTTACCCTCAGTTCTAAACTCAATGACTATTAAGCCATCATACAGTTTAATACTGGAAAACAAAATAATTGCAATTACTCTGATAACCTTTCAAAGTGCAAAATAAAGCTAATAATGCTAGTTGTAGATGTAGACCGCCTTTTCTCCCATTATGTAACAAATATGATGGAGTTTGGGAAAACCTAGCCAGTCACTACACATTGTCCTCATTGAAATTAGCCTTCAAAGTTGGACAATAGAGGAATGATGGGCCTGATGCAACATGTGTACTAACTCACTGGCTTGTACGTATGTAGGCTCACCATGGAGCATTTTACATGTAAATTAATGAAAACATCTGAAATATTTATACTTTTAAATTAATCTGATTCAAACATTCAAATAGTGCATGCTGACTAGTATGCCAAATCATGCTAATGCTGTTTGACACTTCAATCATGTATCATATCAATTATCAACAATTAAACACAAAATAGTGTTTTCAAAGTACAGTCCATGATTATGGCAAAACATTGTTGTTGTTTTCACTCAAATTACACCACTCCTTTCTCTGCTCCTGAAAAAAAATGCTAATTGCCTACAATAATGTATGGCTTAGCCCGAGCCTCTTGTGTCTAATTTATGGAGCCCGGATTGTGTAAGAACACTGGAGGTATTTTGAGTGCACTCACAGAACAGACAGCTGTGAGGAGCAATTCATTACATTTGACAAAAGGTGAATTGGATTAAAATCACACTTCACCTTTAACCTAATCTGTGTTTTATAAGTATGCACATTACTTTGGTTGATTTATTTTCAAATGATGCTAAAAACATGTTTTTGTTTGCCCTTGTCCAGTTATGAGTATTTAAAGCTGGAAACAGTCATACTGTGCTCAAGCAAAAGCATATTCAGCTTGAGAGTTTTCTTCTTTGTTCAACTTCAGTTTTCTCATAGTGGACCACAAATATTTAACAATGATGTCATAGCTGCTGTACAGGATTTGATAAAACTGGTGTCAGTAAGTAGCATTTTATATCAATGGAACACAAGGCACAAGCCGCCGTAACGTTACTGGAGGGGTGATAATGTTGGAGATAAGAGGACGCTGATGGTCTCTTTCTAAAGGCATTATATTAGGCCTTAACAATCTACCACCAAGCTCCTAAAAGCCTCTTACATGTAGAGATGTAGATAAACAGAATAAGACAGGTTGTAACTATTTTGACTGACACAAGATGCATTTATTGCATTTTTGACTGAACACTGGTAACACCTGTACATACTGCTACATTTCTCTATCATCATTTGTGTACATTTTAAAAGATGAGGTCCCCGTGTGTCTATATGCATGTGAATAAGGGAGGCTTTCAAAAAGCAAAAAACAAAAGCACTGTTGGTGGTGGTGCCCTGAGCATTGTTTCAGTGTGTCTCTGCCCCCTACATTCATGTATGAACAATTCAGGTAGGCTAAATAAGGCCCCTCTGAGATATTTAAAGGCGAATTCCTGATTTTTGATTTTCAAATGTAATCTCCAGCACTGGATTTTTGGGAAGATAAATAAGCATATATCTACAAAGTTTCGATGGAAATGGATAGGCTTGTGTATAAGTTCCCATTGTAAACTTAAAGTCTTTCAGAAATTGTAAAAGTCGATTCCTGCACTGAAACTCAACCCCAGGCTCTGCAGCTACACTTGCTGGTTAATGTTTGTAGTTCTGCTTTTCTTTCTTGTCCCCCCCCCCCCCCCCCCCCCCCCCCTTCCCTGTCTTTCACCCTCACCCTCTCCTTGTTCTCTCTCGTTCCCTGGGGAGTGTGGTTTATACATGGGTGGGAATGACAAAGGTATCTACGTTTGGAGCATTCTAACCACATCTAATTACACATAAAGGCAGAAGAACTTGTGGGTTCACAAAGTTATGGAAAGGTTTTGGTGCAAAAAAACTGCCTCTGTTGTTGCACAAAAGGTAAATAGAATCTTAAGTTCACAGCACCCATGGCCCCCAGTCCATTCTCAAAGTATCCTGCTTCCATAGGCATATGATGTAAATATAAAAGGAACTTGGATGAACCCTGGACTTAGTATGCACCACGAAATTTGAGATGCCTTACTTCCCTTTAAAGTTCCTTTACTGTGCTCTACAGCTTGATAGAGCGATTTAGCTAAATAACAACACAAAATGTGATCAGATTTCACACTAAAGAGGGATAGATTGTGAAGTAAGTTACAGTAATTGTTTAGAGGAAGACATTACGTTACAATTACATTGGCACTGCATTAGATGTATCAAGTTTAGTAGTCTATAGTGTAACTTTAATGACTTATTATGAATTACTAATTACTAGGGCTGTCAAAGTTAACGCATTAATCTATGAGATAATTGTGGCGAGATACATGCAATACAATATTTTAGCGCAGCTAACGCAACTTTACTTCGGGTGTGCGTTGACCCCTGAGAAGAAACCGCCCATGGCTGCAGTCAGTTAGATAGGAGAGACCGATGCTATACTACCGCACACTTTACGAAGTACACTGCAATACAATGCACTTACATCTGTAGTGCGTTTTGTCGCTGATTAGTGTTGTCTCAAATGGAACACTCATTGACACGAATATGCAAGCCTTTTACCCATAAATCTGTCCACCAGCTTCCTCCAGGCCAACTGGAAATTTTAAACAGAGATGGCTGACCAAACTCCACTGACGGTTTGTATGTAAATGTACATCTTTTGGCGTTTTCTTGCTTAGATTTTTTAAAGTTACCGAGAAATAGACGCTGTATTATCAGATAACACAGTTATTGTAACCAGCAATAATGGCTGAAGTGATTTGCGAGGCGTCAGACAGCCAACTTTCCAAACTGAAAAGCTACCGAAAGGGCTCCTCCTCTTCCGCTACCTAGCCAAGATGGCACCCGTTTAGGTCGAGTAGTGTCCATCGTTTCACACTGCATATTTTTTACTGTTTGCAGGGTGCCATTTCAGTGCCCTGAATTCTGCTGGTTCTGTCAGTGTGAATGCTCTAAGCACTGAAAGTCAGTGTTTGAAGTGCACAAGTGCTCGGTAAAAGACAGAGCTCGAGACGCTAGTTGAAGATGGAGAGAGCTGAGGGATTGCTGGGCGGAACATTTCTGTTGTATGTAGCATTTGTCAAGTTGAATTTAGCTTTCACAGAAGCAGCTCGTCTTTAAGTTATTACATTGATGCAAAGCACTCGACAGGAAGCAGTCCCAGGTTAGATGGTCGCCAACCCAGACTTCTCTAGGAAAATAAATAGACCAGTCCGTGAAAAGGTTACCAACGCTTTAGCAGTTTGGGTTGCTGGTGACTGTCTGCCAATGAACATAGTTGAGGACGGTGGGCTGACTGAGGTGATTCAAATGACTTCACGGGAAAATTCTTACGATTTACCGTTGAGGGGATCTTTTGCATTAGAAGTAAAAAATAAATAAATAAATAAAAAACTGTCTCTAAAATACACGCTGTCTCGTTAATTTATAAAATGTTGTTTTTAGAAGAAAACCTAACTTTTAATCACGATTAATCTAGATTAATGATTTTTGATTTTAAATTAAGTAAGACAAGTTTTTATCTATTTACAGCCCTAAAAATGACCTAAATTAGCATTATCTAATGGGTAGGAGCTTTGCAAAAGGGTCTATTTCTATTTGTTTTCCACATCTCATCAAAAAGACTACATCACTATAAAATGTGATAGGGAGGGAAAAAAGTAATGGAGGAAAGGTTTGATCAATCATTTTTAATTTTTTTTTTTTTTTTTACAGTGCATCATGTCTTTATAAGCTGCCATTTGGAACTAATGTCACCAATGTGACACCAATGTAAAAATGGAAACAAAATCATTCTTAAAAATGAAAAATTGATTATATGAAAATATAAGATGTGAGATGTAATGCCTTTTTAAACTGTTGATCACGGTTTCTTTCTAAAGCAAAGCAGATTTTATGAAAAGCTTTAACATATGTCATGACAAGTATTACAACACTTCAAAATACTTAGATTACTGTCGATTAACTTTAGAACATGAATCAGAAAATAATACATCACTAACATCCTTAAAAAGGATGAATAAATTATCAAAACAATTCACTGCATCCTCGAAAAACAAAAACCTCATTAATTCACACCCACATAGTGATCGTATTGGTCGAATGTGCATGATTTGTGATTTCTGGTAGGTGAGGTAGGCTCTAAAAAATAAATTATTTTTGTTTTAAATTGCAAATTTCGTTTTGTAATAAATATTGTATTAATTTTGAATCCGTCCAATCTTTCCTGTAAAACATTAAGCATCATAGTGCAATATTTGATCATCATAGTAAAATATTTGATCTTACTACTGTAGTTTTCCAGCCTTCTATTGCTTTTTCTGGTTTTCACCCTCCCCATAGATATGCATGGATAGTGATGTTTCAAGGCTAGAAATGAATTTGGCACTTGATGACTAGATGACAAGAGCCAAGACAAAGGTGACCACTCTAACCAGGGCTTGTAGTGGCAGATACAGTAGATTCTTCTATTGTTTATTATGGAACTGCAACATAATCGTTATGCTTGGCAGCTGGGAATTTGCTGTTCAGCTTTAAATGGGACAGAATGTCTAAGATGACATCGTCATCACTTAGCAACCAGATAAAACCCTTCCTCTATTTTAAACGTATTATAAACTAAAAACAAGCGGTGTACATCTCTGCCTTCTGCCTTCGCAAGCTGTTGCCAGTATTTCAAATGCACACAAATCACATCCACACTAATCAAGTGACTCCATGGTTGCCCCTTAAAAACCAAGAGTGTCTCCAATGTAAGCATACTAAAATCACAATGACTGTAAATGTATATGGTTGTGTCTAGTCTTGTGGAAACAGACATCCATTGCAATATATGCTTGCGGAAAACCAATGGGAAATTTGGTTAAAATGTGTCTCTCTAATATGGTCTTTAGGCAATGGAACTTTTTTCTTAGTTTGTTTTTTTCATCCGATTTCCCCCCATTAAAATGAATGGGGAAACAGTTTGGAGATCTTCGTAAACTTTCGGGTTTCCGACCGGCATGATTCAACAGCATCCAAATGGCTACTGCAAATTCTCAATGCCAGCTGTATATGCACCGACATAAATTTTTACAGCACCAAACATTTAAACTGACTGCATGGATACTTATGTGCTTTGCTTTAAAATATTAAATAATTTACAGTCTACATGCCTACTATAACTAACAACTCATGAAGTTTGGCCCAATGTCATAGACATAGTGTGACATTTTGCATAACGCATAGGCCTGTCCTTTTACACTTTTTTTCTTAGCCTGTCAAATACCTGATGGTTCATAACAAGGAATAGTAGGACCAATCCTGTATGAAGACAAGTCGGTATTTTAATAATCGCAGTCAATCAGAAACTGTGCTTGGTATGTTTAATCACCGAGTAAGGTGTGTTTACGTTAAATGTTTACAATCTTCTAATAGCATTCTAGTTAACTGAAGTAAATTATAGTGACTACTGTTTTTTTTCTATAGTGGAACGACACAACCAATTAGCCTACATTAGAATGAGACAAGAGTATTACAAGAGTAATAATGTAATATTTTTTCTAAATAGTATATTTAGCCTTCACTTCACGGCATCTTTTGAAGGCTCATTTACACTCTTTTGATAGGTGGTCTCAGTTAATTTTATCATGAACTATCGTTGAGATATTTAATCATTTTAGAATAATGGAAATGATCATGCTGGTCTTATCGACGACTCGTGTTACTTATTGTTGATGTTTGCCCAGCAGCCAAACATTGTCCAAACATTACCTCGGTTGTAAGAGGTGAAAGTGTAGGACAGCGAGGAAGAACACTGCCTTTTTAAGTTTGATTTGATCCAATTGAGGATTGTGTTTATAACTAGTAAGTGTAATTTGTTAACTCACAAATGTTGTGGTGACCAGTTTTGATTTTGGCTGGTGCTATGCTGTTGATTAACGATTAGCCCATAGATAGGTTAGGCTAGGTAGATAGCTAATCTCCGGTCTGCAAATCATGCGATTGCTACAAGCTAAATTTATTCTCTCCAACTCTGTATTTTGCATGATTAAATTCATATGAGCTACAGAATCATTTTTTCTTTGTCAACTATGGTAGCCAATTTCCTCGGTTGGTAAAAAAAAAAAAAAAATCACGTCGTATTGCAGCCAGCTGTATCGGACGCAGAAAGTATTTTTTTATTTGCAAACTGTTCTTGTCTCTCTCTCTCCATATTATCATAGTAAAGTATATCCCATTTTATGATTTAAAAAATTATCATATAAATGTGTGCTTTGGTTGTCATCTTACAGAGTCATTCAGAATTATTTTAGGCATCATCAACATTTCTGTCAGCACACTAAATATTAGTAGGCTATCAGTATGATTTAGTAAAAACTGTATCATCAACGTTAGCTGTTTTAAGCAGTCAGCTAAACATTCACACGACTCCACTGAGGGTGATTTTTGCAACTAGTGTTTCAAACCAATGACCTGGGCCTCGTTTCCCGATAACGACGTATCTTA
The DNA here is from genome assembly GCF_963457725.1 of Sprattus sprattus. Taxonomy (NCBI): domain Eukaryota; kingdom Metazoa; phylum Chordata; class Actinopteri; order Clupeiformes; family Clupeidae; genus Sprattus; species Sprattus sprattus. The sequence goes on along the minus strand of NC_137908.1, from coordinate 18,886,153 downwards.
ACGGCCTACGTAGATTTTGGCGACATAGTAGACTCAGTAACAATTTCTATTTACGAGCGTTTCCCGAACATCATCTTAAAGTCAGGTGCACGAGCACAACGTGCACAAGTTCTTAAGTATCTCTTAGGGTGGAGGTCGCCTGTTCATCGATGTCAGACGAGTCGATTTTCTCACTTGTGTATACATGGGTTTCTCGGCTACGTCATCACTGGTTGCGTGCGCAATCTCGCGGTGGAGGAAGGCAACATGACAGGGAGTTGTTGTGTGGTGAACTGCTCTAACAGAGTTGGTAAGATGTTCAGTATACCTAGGAGGAAGCATCCGTTTGCCAGGAAAAATAAAATATCAAATCAAATCAAATATAGAAAAAGGCTCAACAATGTACAAGGTTACGTTTGGGAATATGTTGAGGGTGTGTGCAAGCATTCATGGCAACAGAATAGGGAACGGTAGGCTAAATAAGTAATAAACAATACATTTAAACTGGGCTTTGTGTATTCATTTGTATTAGGGTAGATGGCTTTCTGCCGCGGATTTGCGCGCGCAGCCTTCAATGTTTGTATACAAGAAACCCATGTATAGGCTCATGAATGAAGTTCCAATATAACAAGTGTCGACATAAGAACGATACCTCAATAAATATATATAGGCTAGCGGGTGCCACCCTCTTGATTGATTTCCAGCCCGGCTCAATGACATGTCAATTTCCTAATATTGCAGCCTAACTACACAGTCAGAAAAGCCATCTCCTTAGTCCAATAACATATTATTTTGTATAATCTTTATTTTCAAATACTCAATATTCTTTATTTCCATTTTGATGGGAATAGGCAGGTGAAACAATGACATTCTCATGATGTGCTATACACAGAAACATCCTTTGGATTTCTTCTATAATAGGCCGAACGACGCCCCTGGTGGATTGCATCGCTAAGTGTGAAGTTACTACTGGATTGCATCGCTAAGTGTGAAGTTACTACTGGTCCTGAACACACGTAGAATTCTTCTCAACGAAAGATAAACTTAAGCTAGGTGCCGTGTCGGGAAACCGCTCTGCAACGTAGGATCCCTCTTACGACCGATTTCAAGTCCTTTTTTAGGCTAAGTGCGCGTTCGGGAAACGAGGCCCTGGTGCCTAGCTATGGTAGTGAATGGTGTGTATGATGTATAAGGCCAAAAATAGTCTAGCAACTGAAATAGCCTACTGTACCTATAATGAAATGTTTTTTTTTTTCTCTAAAGTGATGCACAGCCTGCACATTCGGAGTTATCTATTTTGAGTTCTGCTCTCTCAACTCATTTTGTAAACTTCTTTTTAAACTTCTCTCTCTATATTATCATTATAATAAATTCCATTCTACATTCCAACTGTTTGTTCATTGTTTTCGTTCCATATTGTATTATTCCTGGACTGCAATTTGATTGCATCTTCTATACATTATTATTTGATTTGGATTTGTTGTTTGGACAACAGCATAGGCGTATTCCCTCTTCTTTTCTTACAATTCCCATTGTTGTGAAATGGTTGTGTAGGAGACACAGAGACATAGTGACATTCCAGGCTGATGGGCCATTACCTTTGACATTGGGGAGTGGGGACCTAGCTGTTACTAATACCTATCTCATCCATATGCATGATAAAGGACAATGATTTTTAAAAGAAAAAGCATCAAATCAATCTATTCAATCTCATAAATTATATGTGGCTAGCACTGTGTGTGTGTGTGTGTGTGTGTGTGTGTGTGTGATGTGTGATGTGCGATGTGCGATGTGCGATGTGCGATGTGTGATGTGTGATGTCTGATTTGTGTGTGTGTGTGTGTGTGTGTGTGTGTGTGTGTGTGTGTGTGTGTAATTAGGATACCGTCTTGTGAAGGCAGGACTGAAAGTGGAGTTTAGATAGAACACAGCAAAGGTGAGTCATGCTTTTTCACGTCAGGGGCGGTTTTGAGAAGGAAAGCCAGCCTTGTACTGGAAAACCTTGTTCTGAAAACTAAATTGGTGAGCTAGTAAATCTTCAATTCTTCAATTTTTCAAAAGAATCACAACTTCATGCATTGATAAAATGTAATATGTGAAACAATGTCATATAATGTATTCATACAACTTCTGATAGAAGATCCGAATGCTATTGAGGGAATTGAAACATACAGAATTTTGAAGCAAGAATTGAAAGTAGTACCAGGTTAATCATTTTCACCTAAAGTAAAAACAGAAAGGTTATCATTAGTTTAGATTTTTAGTTTGATTTTTTTTTTAGTATAACCATTTTTTGCAAGGGAACTAGAGGAAAACAAGGCTTTTGTAACCGTCTTGTTTGTAGAACATTAATACCCTACTTCTTTCCCTCTCTTGCTCCATGCACCACACACATGAGATGAGTACTAGATAAACAGTTAAGATGGGTGCTTTTATAAAAACCTAGTTTCAAAATATAAAGCAATACAGCTGTAATAAAGGTGGCTGTTAAACTTGCATCTCCAGTTCCACTCCACCATTTGCCTTGAACTCATTTGAAGGAGGAGAAAGTGACATGTCAGGGTTCAAGGGGCAACGCTCAGCTGTCTGCTTCAGGTTGAGGTTCTGGTTCTGCTGGTTGTCAGCGCGACAGAGATGTTTTATTGCCTGGAAAGAAAAGATATACATTTCTTATATCAAGTGGAAATACCAAACAGCCAAAAGGCTAAAGATGGGAACAGTTACAGCTGGTGATATCATAAGGTGCTGACAAATGATGTGGCTCTTTAAGAGACTATTCAGCCAAATTTAATTCAAACTCAGAGTGCTAATACAGTAGATACTATTCTAGAATAGGGAAGTGAAAACCACATAATCAACATCAGACAGTATATTACCTGCCACGTAGTCATCTTGGACCTTGAAATTTTAAAGATCATCCACAGAGGCACCAGAAGCACACAGAATAGTCCTAAGGACCACCCCAGTATGTATGCCCACTCAGGGTACACATAGGTCTTGTTGAACTTCAGGGGTTGATACTTCACTAGGTTGATGATAAAAGTACCCTAGGAAAAAGGCAGAGTTCAAGGATAGTTCAATTGGTGTAATCTGTTTTCACATCGATTGGCTGGCATTACACTTACAGTGACAGTTACACTTTTTGCTAAAGGTGTGAAAGCTGTAAATAATAATGAGTAATAGTGCACTAACCATGCAAATTGCTGGAGTGATGTAGAGCCAACAGTATTTCATGAAAGGCAATGGACGGTAGCCTATCATGTCTTCTATATTGTCATAGAGACGGTCAGCACCTGCCACAGAACAATAATTTCGACACGTTGAAAAACCCACATTTGGCAATGTGTAGACATATGACCCTTAGAGGCACACCGTGCAATTTGACATGGCTGTCATCTTAAAAATTACTGAAGTAATTTTGTCAGTCCCTTTGGGCCAACTGGGTTCAGTAATTAAAAACTCTTCACACGTCTAGGCAGAAGGAATTCTAAATTATTACTTGTGCCTTGGGAGAGTTTTCAAACTTTTTGGCAATGACGTTGAATCTTATGAAGTTTTATGTTATGTTGTATTCTTCTCCTTACATACCAAACCCCTAACTGGCTCCAACCTGTCTGGAACACTCAATAGTTCCCCATTGACCACCAAGAACTATGTATAAGTTCACAAAGTGCAGCTTTTGCTGTTATTCTAAGTGTGTGGAAAAGTAGGAGGGCTTTTGTCTGGCACTGTTTGCACTTTGTATTTGCTTTTGTCTTACGTGACTGTGGCTGGTCAGTTGTTGTAGAGACTCTTATAATGGCTGTGACTCATTATGCACCACATGCCAAGTTGGCTGTAGAGCAGCCATCGTTCCTCTTCTTCTTCTGCATTCCTCTGACATACAGTGGTAATACCATGTCATGTTAACCTATTTTAGACCGATCTAGACAGCATAGTTTTTTAGGACTGTATATATGGCATATGACCTCAACTTACTCATGGGCCTTCCTCTCTAACTGATACTCGCATTTCACACACTGTGCCAACCATGTACAACACATATGCATGAATGCCTGTCTAAGAGCCAAGAGTCAGGGTAATTCCCCTGGAGATGCAGTTCTGCAATGGCCTAGGGCTGAATTGCACCACCCTCTAATCTCTCACATGTAGTTAGGCTTATTGCAGGCAGGTGGGAACTTTCAGACTGATAGAGGAACCAGTTGATGATGAATGAAGAAAACTACTTAACCGCTGTTGGAAGTATCATTCGTGAAGCAGAGGTAAATCAGATGGAATATTAAATCCAATCTTCGCACCACATCATCACACCAACGAGATAACAGTGCTCATGTTCTTTCGTAGTCTAAATGTCTTCAGTATTAATCTACAATGTAGAAGATAATAAAAGAAAACACTTCTCAAAAATATTAAAGGTGTGTCCAAACTTTTGACTGGTACGGTATAGTAATTCATATATACAGTATATGTTGATGTAATAGCAAACTGTGAAGGAATTGGTGAGTGATGTGATAAATTACAAAACTTGTGAGGAGCCAAACCTTGGCACTTAAATGCAAACATACCAACACAATTGCAGTCCTAGTTGTCCCAGTGCCAAAGCAAGCCTCCACAGGCCCTGGTTTTTTGATTGGAATGCTTACATACAGTGGTCTTTTATCAGAATTCAGAAGAGCCTACAATCCAGGTACAAGGCCAAGGCTAGCTCAATACAATAGTAACATGCTGCTAATGCAACATTTCCAAGTCCAATTCAATGTACATGTAATACACGGAATGCAGTTTTTCTACCCAGATACAATACTCATCAAACAGGAAAAATCTCAGCTGCATGTAGACACTTAAAAGTTCTGTTCTATAGTGTCAATAGTGTTTGGAATTTGAATTCATACAGTTGAGATCTTTTTGGGGGTATGAAGTATATAGTCATGCAATGTATGTGTAGATTGTAAGGTTGAGACTTGTGGGAAAAAATTAGTTTTCTGATCCAAGATCCTGATCCAAGGTTTTAAGACACCCTCATCATGTCACTCTCCATCATGCTTCACTAGTAAAGGCTGATACCACAACATAGTAAAGTCTGCACAAAATGCAATGGATTGTAGGACAAAAGACATTATTGTTCGCATAAATTAACATTCTTTGACCCTCTCAGTGTGTTTTTGGATTCTCAGTGTGGACACAATTTCGAGGCCACTTGAATGGGCCTGTTAGTTGTTAAAGCTTGTCAGGGAAAAGTCCAAAGCCACAAAAGCTACAAAAGGTACAATAGATAATAGAGTAGATGACCAAAAAGTGGGCAGCAAGACTTTAGCCTAAAGCTTAATTAAACTGTGCTAGAGTCTACAGTTCAAAGAGAATTAATGACTTTTTTCATATTTTTACATTGCAGCCTTGTGCTTAAATGGTTTCGATTAATTTGTTCCCTCATCAATCTTCAACACAACAATACAATCTCAGCACCCCCTAATGACAAACTAAAACTGAAATTTAGGAATGTTTGCAAATGTATTAAAAAGGATAAATCAAATTGAGTTAAATCCAATCAAACATCTCTGTAGAGACATGAAAATGGCCGTTCTCCCCGACAGTCCCCATCCAATATCACAGAGCTTGAGAGGATCTAACAACATATTGTTGCTGTTGCAAGGACAGCACCAGTGTGTTGGTGGCCCTCGTGAAGACAATATCACAATTCATACACAATTGCACCCACATTCACTCGGCGCCTGCTCACAGGGTAAGATACCTACTTAATCTGGTACTCCCATGTGAGAATGGTTCCAATTTCACCTACAAAACTTTTCAGATAAATTACTGCTACAGTAAAGTATGATGATACAAATATAAACTCACCATAAATCCATCCAATGGCTATTGACTGGAAGACAGACAGTAACAACAGGTTGTTGCCACTGCATACATAGTGGTCAAAAAGTTGTAGGAAATACAAACCGCCCTGAAAAACAAAATGCATTGAATTGAGTTTAAAAAGCAATATCTTTGTTTTTGCCATGGATGAGGATATATCAAGTCCAGTATGCCACACATGCATATTTAAATAGGACATTATTAAGCCAAGTTTATTGGTTTCACAATGGCTTCCACCTAGAAGTTAATCATTACCAATAAGGCAATCTTAGTTCTCAAAGATGGATCTTTAGCTCAGTACACCTAGATGTGATCTCATTATCATTTAATTAATGTGTCAATTTATCACAGATGTTTCTCCTAAAATTCTTAAGGAGAAACAGTTTGAGATAGAGGAATGAGATGAGGCACTAAAATCTACCATGATTGACAAAAAAGACCTCCTAGTTACCCTTCAACATTTTTTTTTTACAGTCTTCTTGTTATGGTCTAGCTCTAGCTGAATACACTGTATTGTGAAAATGTGTGCGTCCTCCCCAAACATCAAGTTTGTGTTGAGCGAGAAACAGGAGATAATACTGAGATGTCAAAGGAGAGATCCCAACAGGGCTACAGATCATAATCAGTTTTTAGACATCAGGAGAGAAAGTTGGTCCATCTACCATATTTTCCTGACTATTAACCACACTGTACACCGCGTTCCACATTATTATGCAAATTGGATTTAAGGGTCATAAACATTTATTTTTTTGTTTTTCAATTAAAGTCATGGGTGGTATTGTGTCTCAGGGCTTATTGAATGATTGAAATCAATCTCAGACACCTGAGATAATTAGTTTGCCAGGTGAGCCCAATCAAAGGAAAACTACTTAAGAAGGATGTTCCACATTATTACGCAAGCTACATGTTTCAGGCAAAATGGGGAAGAAAAGGGATCTCTCTGCTGCTGAAAAGCGGCAAATAGTGCAATACCTTGGTCAAGGTATCACAACATTTGATATTTCGAAAATAATTGCGCATGATCATCGGACGGGGAAGAAATTTGTCACTGATTCACAGCACAAGTGGGTTCGTTAAGACAAAGGCAAGATAAGGAAGATTTCTGCCAAACAAATGCGTAGGGTTAAGAGAGCAGCTACTAAATTGCTATTGAATAGCAGCAAACAGGTGTTTAAAGCCGCTGGTGCCTCTGGAGTTTCGCGAACTTCAGGATGTAGGATGCTCAAGAGGTTTGCAAGTGTCCTTAAACCTTATTCGGCCACCGCTAAACCCAGCTCACAAGCAAAACTGGTTGCAGTGGGCTCAGGACTACATAAAGACTAACTTTCAAACTGTTTTGTTTACGGATGAGTGCCGTGCAACCCTTGATGGTCCTGATGGATGGAGTAGTGGATGGTTGGTGAATGGCCACCATGTCCCAACAAGGCTAAGATGTCAACAAGGAGGTGGTGGAGTCATGTTTTGGGCGGGAATCATGGGGAGAGAGCTGGTAGGCCCCTTTAGGGTCCCCGACGGTGTGAAAATGACCTCGGCAAAGTATGTAGAGTTTCTGACTGACCACTTTCTTCCGTGGTACAAAAAGAAGAGCCGCACCTTCCATAGCAAAGTCATATTTATGCATGACAATGCACCATATCATACTGCAAAGAATACCTCTGGGGCATTGGCTATAGCAGCCAATGCCCCAGAGGTATTCTTTGCATAAAAGAAGAGAAACTCATGGTGTGGCCCCCATCTTACCCTGACCTTAACCCCATTGAGAACCTTTGGAGCATCATCAAGCAAAAGATCTATGTGGGTGGAAGGCAGTACACATCCAATCAGGTGCTCTGGGAGTCTATTATTGCATCCTGATAAGACATTAAAGCAGAAACAATCAAAGAACTCAATGGAGTTCAATGGATGCCAGAATTGTGAAGTTGATCAAAGAAGGGGTCCTATGTTAACATGTAACTTCACCTGTTAAGATGTTTTTGATTAAAACTTTTTTTGATTTCAGTAAATATGGCCTCCTAATGCTGCAAATTCAACAAATGACAATTTTTAGTTCTTTACAACCTATAAAATATCTTGAAACTCTGAGGGTGGCTTTACACGACAACGCTCCCGGGTGAAAACGACAAAATATTTTATCAGATGTGCCTTTCGTTTAGACGGCGACAGCGTTTTTGGGGCTTGAAAACGCAAAGAAATGAACCTACCCTCCAGAGTGGAAATCTTAAAAACGCTCCACCGTTGCGTTCCCGTCTAAAGGGTTGAAAACGCAAAAGTGTGCTCTGAGCTGCTCACGCTGGCTATCCTCGCATACGCGTTGACATCATATCCATGTGCAGTACAGCCAAACAACAACAAACATGTCGGATTATTTCCATTACTCGGAGATTCAAGCTGCCTTGATATCTATCCAGGAGTCATTTCAGCAAATAAGCCGAGTAATCACAGATAAAACAGAACAGAGAAGGCGCATGAATTACACTAGGTCTCGTAGCTAGACTGTTCTATCCCTTGTAGCCTACGTCGCTTTGGCCAAAGGCGTCTGCTAAATGACTAAATGTAAATGTAAACGAACACTGCAAATGTAAGTGAATGAATACATAAATAAGCTCCCAATCGCGTTAAAATAGCCATAGTGGAATAGAATGGACACATATACATCCTGCAGTACCTCCACGTCTACACCGGTTAAGTTCAATTTCACACACTTTTGCGTCACCGTCTGCATGCAGATTTCCACCCAAAGACTCTCGTCTAAACGCGAAATTAAAAGTGGGAACGCAACGCCACTTTTGCGGTTTGTGTTCAGATCGTTGTCGTGTAAAGCTAGCCTGAGACTTCGAAACTCTGCATAATAATTTGGAACACTGCATTTTGAGTTTTTTAATTTAGGAAAAAATACTGTTATCATTGGGAGGTTTGTTCAATAAAATTTGAATTATACTCTTACAGTTGATGACTTGAAAATTATACTGACTGAATGTGCATTACTATTTAGGAAAATCTGAGCAAAGTGTAATTTGCATAATAATGTGGAACGCGGTGTATATAAACCGCATTACAGTATTGTATGTCATTTTATAAAACAAACCTAGTGCTACAGGCCATTTCAAAGTTATATGAAGTAGGGATGGGCATTTCAAGCAGGAATACTACACCTACACCCCCTCATGCAAACACAAATACCCCATTCCCAGTCACAGTGAAAACCATTTCTTGAGCATTTATTTAGTCTAATGGTCTAATTTAACGTTTAAGTCTAATTGTTGTCAACTTAGTACCACTTACTATCTTAAAATTCTGTCTACAGTTTAGTCCATGTTGTGTTAGCCTAATCTTTTTTGTGCAATGTCAACTTCTTGGGCAAAATCAGAGTTGACACCTTTTTTTGCTAGAAGGCACATTAAGTTTCCCACACATATTGCCAAGGTGAATGAGTTTGTACATTGTCTAGGTGTGTTTGCTAGCCTGGATACCAGCCCGAACCCCGCCCACAAAATGTTTGCTCTGGGAAGTTCGGTCTGGCGCTGTGCAGTTGGGGAGAGAGTATCAGAAGTCAGGATTCTGTCGTACCAATCAAATTGTCAGGGCGGGCTTTATTCGATGATGGACAGATGACCAACCAATGCTTGAGTTGATTAGATAGATAGATTAGAAATCGTTCCAAGATGGCGGCGTCTAGGGAGCCTGTTAATGGGACATATTTTATGTGATTTAAGCTATCTACACGACCTTTTTATGTCTACATTGACTCGGTTAGTTGTGTATGTGCGACACAAATGTTGCCGAGGATTGTAGGTCTTGACTGAAGCGCTCTAGACCATTATTGATAGGTTATTGCTAGACAAAAAATCCATTGAAACACATAGAAGCTAGCTGGCCTCGCTGCTAATAAGTACGGGAGCAGGCATATCTTACAGATATTGACAGCGCATTCATTTTGAAAGAGGAACAGAGAAACGCGATCAAGGCATTTGTCGATCGAAAATATGTTTTTGCCGTCCTTCCTACGGGATCCGGCAAAAGTTTTAATGTATCAGATGGTCATACTATGTTGCTCTGATTGGTTGTAGGTATCCAATTGAGCGAAAAGGCATTTTTCTTCCTGGTTCGTTGGAACACGCCCCATAATCACAGCCCAATGGGTCAGTATCAGACTCATATTCTGACTAGAATTATGAGTATGACATTGTCAGGCTATGTGTCTGCACTAATTCCAGGAAAATCCTAGATTGCGTGAGATGTAATTTTTATGCTCTTGAAGATACCTGACAACAATGTCTGATCCCATTGCAAAGCCTGAACCTGAATCACCATTGCCGAATTTGATGATTTCTCTCACAGGTGTCTGGTACAATTGCCACAGATCAGAATTTGCAGTTTATGATTGGCTATGAAGAGTTCACAAAGAGCATATTGTTTTATTTAATACAACACTATAGGGCACCTAGTTCAATGAAAAACTAAATTGAGCCTTATGAAAGACTCTGTATTTAGATATGCATCATATCTTCTGAGAGATAAAGATAAGATGTGCGCTTCAATATCAAAGTTTTCTGCCATGCCTAACAGTTTTTTGTTACACACCTCAGTGACAAGCAGGAGCCCCAGTAGGAGGCAAACAGAACAGAGCCCCAGAAGTAGAAGCTCTCGCCTGTATCCCCTCCGAAACACAGTGGGGAACATGTCTGTCACAGACGTCATCAGGCACTCCAGACTAACAAACTGGATCCAGGTGGGTTGGAGGCAAAATAAATACATAAACATTAGACAACAACAGCATATACAACAAATATCATAAGGGTATTTATGACAGCCACCATAGACTCACCTGCGTATCAGCCCCTAGCAGGATCACCATGACGAAGAAACATATGGCCCACAACTGTGGGAAAGGCATCATGGCCACTGCACGAGGGTAGGCAATGAATGCCAATCCAGGACCTTAAGTGTCACACAATGCAGTATAAAAACCCATAAACAATCATTTGTTTTTGCAATACATACAAAGTTAAAATGCAAGTCAGTTCTTATGGCAAAATGTTGTTTTTGAATTGATTTTGAGAAGAACATACAAATAAATTACACCCCTCCCTTCCATGCTCCTGAAGAAACATGTTGATGGGCTGAAATTGATTATGGCTCGGCCAGAGGACCATGATGTGTATTGTATTTTGTAAAACAAATAAAATAAAAATGTTTTTGTGATTCACAAAAAATGTTCACCTGATTCACGAATTAATTTCCTCACACACATATAAATGTCCCATGATTCACAAATGCAGATGCTGTTACATTTATTTACAGACTAACATTGTGCATTTACAAACCACTTACCATGTGAACACCCCTGCATTTATTTGTGGATTTTATGATGCGGCTTGATTCACAGATGCATTTCTTTTTCAAAAGGACGTTCTCTGTAGCCTATCAGATGTCACATGAACATAAATTCGAGGGCATGATTGAATGTGACCACACTGTGATACATTTGTGCAGTGTCCAGTCATGTGGCCTACTACACCATACCAGACATCTGCAATGGCCTACAATTGATTACACAAAGAGATATCCATAGGCATCTAGAAGCTGCCCACCAAGTGGGAATACAACGTGTTTATCTAGTTAAACCCTTTGTCATACGTGATTGAACATGCTTGAACATCGAATATTTGAAAGAATGGACAATTATCCGGCCTGCCATTTCAAGCAGGTTGCTTTGATGCTTAATCTGGCATCTCTTAATCTCTTAATCTGGCATCTCTAGTTACTGTGTGTGTTACTAACTACCAGACAGATACTCTGGATGCACCAGAGTATCAACCACAGAATCAATGTATAAACCGCGATTTATAGTCTGGAAATATACAGTATCCTTGAATTTATATTCATATGATTGGCTGAAATTGTAAGAGACTGATAGGCTGCAGAGAATGTCCTGCTGTAAAAAAAATGCATTTTTACATCAAGCCGCATCCGTAAAGTTTAAAAAATCCACAAATACATGCAGGGATGGTCAAAAATGGTTATGGTTTGTAAATGCACATTCATTAGTCTGTAAATAAATATAACAGTGTTTACATTTGAAAATCTTGTGACAATTATATGTGAATCAGGAAATACATTTGTGAATCACGTGACACGTATACAAAATAGTTAGAATAGTTTCAAAATACACAAAGTGTATAGTGTAACTATTCACAATATGCTTAAGTTAAGTATTTGAGTATCTTGCTTGTCTACTCACAAGTCTATAATTTCAAATAATGTGGCTTGCACTACAAGTACTTTTACTACTAGTAAATAGTAGCTGATCTGGCACATTGTGATTTGCCACTATACTACACTATAGAACACATAGAAAACATCTTACCAGTTGCTGCAACCTCTGATATGGGCAATCCCTGCTCATACGACATGAAGCCCAACACAGAGAAGATGGCAAACCCAGCGACAAAACTGGAACCTCCATTCACCAAACACAAGACAAAGGTGTCTCTAAAAAACAGCAAGTGTAAGGAGCCTGTGACTGAACAGTAAGATAGTTAATCATCTCATGCTTATGCCCCTACATCAACATAGATTCCGCCCAAGTAATAATATACTTTACTTTATCTTAATGTTCTCTTTATTGAAATGCCAAAGTTTTAACCATCCACACCAAAGTGTACAGAGAAGAACCATGTCAAATCTGTCTTGGAACACCAGCTGTGGTTACTGCTGACCCAGGTTACAACTGGATCCTACTGGATCCTCACTATCATTATACAGTATACATAATACTACTTTTTGGGGAAATAATTTCTTTTCTAAAGTGGGAAAATATGAGGCTTCATGGAAATAGTCAGCAGTGTACCAGCACATAGAAACTGCAAACATACCTCTGAATGTAGAATTTAGAAATAAACAGGTATCCCTTTATCAGACACATATTTTTAAAGAATTGTCGGCCTGGGTCTTAAGAACAATAGAAAGAGATTATGCTTTGCAGTTTGCACGACAACCATCACATTTCTGAGGTATCAAGGAGCTTGACTGTCCTGTCAATGAGTGCACATCCTCAGTCTCACTCTTTCACTGTGTTTCATTTTAGAGACCTCCATCAATACACTTCGATGATTGAATGAAATTAAATACAAATTTGAACATAACATGGTTCAGTGATCGATGGAATTAATTGCTGCATCATGCAAATAGGTCATGCTTAAACTATTTTGATTTCACAGACACTCATAGACATGGATTGGAATTATGATGTGCATGTCTAGGTCCAATTTCTTAGTTCACTGGGGCTATACAGCTGTTGCGGCCGCCTTGGAAGGCCCATGACCTCTTCGACACAGCACCCCCATTCCATCAGTCCCAGAACCGTGGTTACAGCATAACCAAGACAGCTGATAAGCAGAAACTCAGGTCATTAGTGCTATTGCATCCCAAGATACCCTGTTAATTATTCCTTTAAATTTTACCACCAGGTTGTTTCTAAATTCTAATCTTATCACAGGCGACTAAAGCAGAGCTACAATAACACTGGACGAATCTGAACAATAACAGTGGAACTGGATTATGGAATTGACACCACTGAAGAATGAGTTACACTGGAACTTCCAATCAACCGTGCACTCTATTCACCAGCTACGTACCTTAACCTTACTAGCTTCCACTGTTCCACTGGTTGCCAGTGGGAGGGGTGTATATATACAAATAAATCCCTGAATCCACTGATTCATCTGAGCCGAACAAATTTATCTTGGTCTCATCAGACAATGAACTGTTTCCATTATTCATTAGGCTTTTTTCATGTTCTTTAGCAAGGTTTAATCTTACAATATTGTGTCGAAGAGCTATTCTGCTCAAATGGGGTCCAGCATGTTTGGTGTGAACATGGCCAGGACTATCACAGTAAATGCATAATGCATTGTGAAGAACGGAGGGGGTGTGATGATATGGGCCTGCGCGACAGCAAAAAGTTGTTGGGGATATGAAATTTATAGATGCCACCAGGAATGCCTGTGGATATACCAAAATACTGTCTGGCAAGATGACTCTTAGGGCCTGATTTACTAATATGCGAGCGCTTCTTAATCTGCGTTCGCAAATTAACGCACGGTGTTTTTGCGCATTTTACTTGGTATTTATCAAGCCAGATCTGCGCTGGGCAAACTGTGCTTACTCCGCCCTTTAAAGAGCCTGATTTACTAAGATTGATTTGCGAACGCATCTTTGCCAGGCGCACATTAACGCACGGTGATTCCCCGCATTTTCCGTGATATTTATCAAGCCAGATACGCGCTGGGCAATCATTATTTAGCGCACCGTTAAAAGACTGGAGAACTTGCCAGCAAGTTACTGCCACCATGGAGATTCGAGGAAGAAAAAAATAAGGTTCAGCGAATAGATAGCGAATAGATAGCGAGATAGATATATTGGTTCACGTTCGCTCAATCACTGAACCTGATTCAATGGGTTATATTGTTGTTTTGCCCGCCATCATCTACAGCGAGATGTTTAAAAGAACACGATTATAAATAATATGCTATTGGTGGCATTAATGCATAAACTGTCTATTATAACAATATATATGTGTACATGGCGAGATTAATACGTTCTACAAGGGACATGGGTTCACTACAATATATCCCCACTGAAACAAATACATTTACCAAGTAGACAGGCCTCTCCAAAATCACCGTTGCTCAATCATGGATAAATGGCACTATTCCGAAAGATAAAACTGTCATGGACAGACCACTTCCACGTAAGTAATGGTCATGTTGGCATCACATATGACCTGGACATTCATTGAATATGTGTGCTTTCTGTTTCGGTAAACGTGTTCGCGGATTGAAGGTGGGACTGTTTGCATGTGGGTGCGATCAATTTCTCCAATTACGTTCGGAAAGTTTAATTTCATATATATGAATTATACGAGTTGAAACAAATATTTCTGTTCGCTGTCTCTGTCTATGTCTTTGCCTTGCTGCTGCCATATCAACGTTTTCAGACTCAGTGGAAATGCGCTTGGTTAAGACGTGCTTTTATGAGGCGGAGAATTAGCCTGCAAATCAGAGATGTGCGCTCGCCGGGCAGTTTAGTAAATACCACGCAGTTCATCATTAGGCGCACTCCTCCCATTAAATAGCGCTACACGCCTACGTTACCACCCACGTTTCCGAACCATCCCACCTGTTTGCAGGTACACACCCTCAAAGCGTTAATATGCGCTGCGCCAGCTTAGTAAATACCGTTTTTCGTTACGACCGCTATTTTACGCCAGAAAATGGGCGCAATCCTGTTAGTAAATCAGGCCCTTAGTCTCCAGGAGGATTTGAGTCTGCTGAGGAGGATTGTGTCTGTCTTCAGAAATAAAGATGGCGATACGAAGTTTTGAAAAAAAAGAAGAAGTGAAATGTGTACTGACTTTTGTTGCATTGATTTCTGTATATTAAATATATAGTCCATGAGCCAGGGGTATCATCGGGGGGACAAATGCTATCATTGTTTTTTTGGCAAGGTATAAACCCTAGTACTAGAAAAATCACGATAGCAGTGCAGGGGTGGTAGCGAAATCACTTTTTTTCAGCTCATGAAGTTACTAACCCCCTAAGATAAATTCTGTTTTTGAGATCTGGTGTATATCTGGTTTAGGCTCATGATAGGGATATTGTCAATATTCTATAACAGGGGTCTTCAACAGGGGGTCCGCGGAGGTACTGCAGGGGGGTCGCGAAAAAAATAATTATAATTCAACTAATTTTTTTCCCCACCAATTTAAATGTCTTCCGAATCAGAATTGTATTTATTCCCTTTAAATTTACATCAACATAAATCCAACATATTGTAGCGAACGTATAAATTGATCGAGAAGACGTTATCTTTCAGTCCAATCGACACATTCAGCTACCCACAGGAGCTCTCTCAAGCTGGGCACCGGTTCATTCACAGCACCTTTCACGCAAATACGACAGCACAGGCATAAGCCAATCGGATCGCGTTTCTGCTCAAGTCTAAAGAGTGCGAAGATCAAAAATAAAAGATGGCGGACCAAACTCCATAGCTGGTCTTGTTTGAACCTATAAATTGTTAGTTTGACATTTTTTTACTTAGATTTTAAAAAATAAATAAAGAGAAATAGACACTGTACAAGGTCAAAAAACGTTAATTGTAATCGAAAAATAAGTCTGAGAGGATTTGCGAGGTGTATGAGCCCCCTAGCTACTAAGCATGCTACTAGGGGTGGGGGGGAAAAAAATCGATTTTTCTCGATTCTCTCTCGATTCAGAAATAATCGATTTTGTAATTTTATTTATTATTTTTTTTTTTTAAATGCAAGCTGCATCGATTATTGGATTATTCATAGAAAGTCAAAATTGTGCAAACTCGAATGTTTCAAAAGTCTAAATGGATTGATAATCGTTTTATCGGTTTAGAATTGATAATCGTTTTTTTTACACATCCATTTTATGTTGAAATGCAATTATCGATTGATTGTCGATTATCAATTTGAAACCGATAAAACGATTATCGATGCATTTCGACTATTGTATCATTTGAGTTGGCAACTCAGAGTCTAAAATCACTTCCTACTTTGTGTTTGATAATTAAAGAAAATCAACAGATGAATTACCTTCTCTATTTGCTTTATTAGAGAAAAAGCTTTTAATGGTCACAATTTTGACTTTCTATGAGCAATGCAATATTCGATGCAGCTTGCATTTCAACATAAAATGGATGTGGTAGAATTTTTTTTTTTTTTTTTAATTACAAAATCGATTTAAAATCGATAATCGATTTTAAATCGAATCGTTGACCTCTGAATCGATTTCGAATCAAATCGTGAGGTGCCAAGAGACTCCCACCCCTACATGCTACTACCTACAATCTTAACAACTTGCTAGCGGTGTGATTGGTTTGTTGACCTGTCAATCTCACTATAACATCTATGTTTTCAACACAACTCCATGCGCCAGACTCCTCCTCCGTCATCCGTTGGATCGTGTCAGTCAGGAGTTATTGAAAAGAAGATACATCTCACTAATGTGGGAGGATGTGTGCCATCGACAGATGCTTGAGGATTCACTGTCCCTTTTTTATGTATGATGAAATAAAAACATATATCTGTGAATTATTTTAATAAGTTGTTATTAATTGTTAGCTCAGAGTTGTTTGCAAGATGTATGTTTATGAATGGCAGTGGCACGGCCACCCTGTACCTTTCATGTTGGTAAATGTTAAATTAAATTCAATGTTCAAAAATGTTAAGTTAAATTCGTTGTTCAATAGCTTAGTATTGAATACACAATAACAGGGTAGCTATGTTTATTTGGCACTAGGCCCAGTATATTATAAACAAAATTTTATGCAATTTATATAGTAGAAAACGTGAAAAACGTTGAAGACCCCTGTTCTATAATATGGTGCTTGGTTTCATTGGAAAGGGGACCTTTTAGGCTTTCATTTAAGCCCAGGGCTGAAATTCTATTTTGAAGACTTATGCTGGCTGCACAAGTGTAATTTAAGGCTCTCACAAATAATAGTATGGGTATATTATACATTTTCTGAATCATCAGAGTGCCTTGAGTATTGAAGTTGTTGAGTTTTGTGTCCCTGATGTTCCTTCATGCCCCAGGGATAAAAGAAAGCATTCAGTTTAGGCGGAAATTGTGATAAAATGTGTGTTATTTCTGGTTTAAAGACGTCATGTGACCTCCATGTTTGTCAGACAGATTCAGTCCTGGGCTTAAATGAAAGCCTAAAAGGTCCCCTTTCCAATGATACCAAGCACCATATTATAGAATATTGACAATATCCCTATCATGAGCCTAAACCAGATATACACCAGATCTCAAAAACGGAATTCATCTTAGGGGGTTAGTAACTTCATGAGCTGAAAAAAAGTGATTTCGCTACCACCCCTGCACTGCTATCGTGATTTTTCTAGTACTAGGGGTGTATACCTTGCCAAAAATCACTATGAGACTTTGTCCCCCCAGATGATACCGATGGCCCAAATTTGGGGCCCTGGCTCATGGACTAATAGTAAATCTAAATTGTGAGAGTTTAATTTGACATAAGACTAAGAGCAAATACCCTACTGTTCATGCAATTACTGCAAGGTGATACAATTTTGAATAATTTGACATTTAAGTGGTATACAGGGGTGACCTCGCTTCCGTTGTACACTGTTCATGTTCATTCCACACACATTAATACGTAAAAGCAGGGGCGGTTTGTCAATGAGAGGGATTTGGGTGACGCACTGCCAAACTGGAGAGGGAGATATTTTTTCTGTCCCATTCTACCACTAGACTGTCTGATCTGCCTCTGAATGTCATTGTCCAACTATGCTAAGATCGTGCTTCAAATGGTCCCGACCCAATTTGGGGCAATTCATCCCAGACCAATCCCATTGACTTACATGTTAAATCCATATTTAGGGCTCGACCCACCATGCTTTCGTCATACGTAATAGGACGTATAAGCTTAAAAGAACGCAATACGTCTTCGGTCAAGCCATATTCTGTTAAGAAGGCTAACGGTCAGTGCAACAACTCGATTCGCTCTTTGAAAGAAACTCCTTTTAGTCGGCGTACTAATGAAGATAAATTAACAACAAAACGATTTGACCAAATATATCCATTCATCAGGTTTCTACAAACGGAGGGAATTCTACATTTAAGAATTGGAACAAATGAAAATCGTTGCTAGCAGGCTGTGAAGTGGCGGTGAAGTCTGTATTTCTATACCACTGTCACTTTTCATAAGTTACACAGTGTGAATGTTCGTTATTTTGTGTGATGACTTATTTAGCTTTTGTAAGCCAATACTTTCAAGATCAGTCAATAAATATTGTTGATTTTGACTTATATGTTGCCCCCTTCATTATGTTGTTACTGGACATAGCATGTGTCATGTTAAGCCATGAAGAACCTGATAATGTAATAATTTCCTGATAACGTAATAACCCTGATAATGTAATAAAAAATCCCTCATAAGTCCCTAAAAGATGTAATAAAACCTGATAATGTAATAATATCCCAATAATGTAATAAAGTGCATTTCCCAATAATGTAACAATCGCCATACCAATAATATAATAAAATGTTACATTAATTGGAAGTTATTACATTATCAGGTTAGCCTCAATTTTGCAGAACCTGATAATGTAATACATTCCTGATATTGTAAAAACTTTGGTCAGTGCTGAAATGTTGGGACACCAGTTATTCAGACCAAGTAGTGATGCTGTGTAGACAACCACCCACTATTGTTTTGCTCATATTTTGATCCCAATGGTATAGGCCTTTAGCCACGCAAGCCAAACCTGTACAGCAAGAAACTGTACAAGGGTCTGGCACAACACGATTTTCAGTGTGGGCGGGATTAATGGTTGTCTGTTAAGTTGCCTCTGCACGCAATGCCACGCAATAGGAATGGCGCTACAACCAATCCGAGCGACTGACGAATGACAAATGATTGGCCTGGTACAGTTTGGATTTTCACCCGCGCAAAACGACGACAGTTGACCAGATGGTCCCTGGCTGCAAAATAAATTTGCTGCCGCTAGGGGCGTCTAGATTTCTAGGCTAATAGGCCCCCTCATGATTGCTTGCCATTATTGCATGATTTACAGTGCCCAAACAGTGTGACTGTTTGGACCTCTGAAACTGGAGACCTGATGCTACAGCACCAACCAAAGTTATTACAATATCAGGTAATTATTACATCATCAGGTTCTGCAAAATTGAGGCTAACCTGCACTTTATTACATTATCGGGGTATTATTGCATTATCAGGTTTTATTACATGTTTTAGGGACTTATGAAGGAATTTGTATTACATTATCGGGAGTTATTACATTATCGGGAACTTATTACATTATCAGGTTCTACAAGCCATGTTACATCATACAACATTTGTGAATGTATTGTGAAGCTGTGGTCAAAATGTGAAACATATACATTTTATACTACAAAGCCACATCATTTTTGCTTTTTAAGGCTCCTGGATGCAACTTTCTTCCATAGCTTTCTACCTGTAACTAGCTACTCTATGTAGCTAGAGGGGTAATCAGTGTTGCCAAAAAAAAAATTACAAGAAGTCGCTATTGGTTCACTGAAAAGTCGCTAGATTGCGTCATGACGTCATGCGTGACGTAACCACGCCCACCCCGTGTGTGACGTAAACACGTGGCCAGGCGGAACTGACCTTTTTGTAGGCTAAATGCTAAAAAAAAAATAGCACTATACCCACATTTTACCAATAGATGGCACTGTTTTAGCATGTTTCACTTGGTTTTGGTTTGACCTGACCCTGCATCTGACAGCCGTGTCTGACCGTGAAGTGGATTTTAATTCGTGCAGGCAGCATTTCTCCTTCTTTATTATGCACGGCCAATGTTTTGATGATAGTCCGCCTCAACACTGCCAATGTCATTTATTTGCACTTCAAATACATCAACACTGCGTCTATATGGAAGTTTGTAGAGAGATTGCAGGGGAGTAAAATGCTCCGCTGTCGAAGTAGATGTTTTTACATGTTTTTAACTTCGGGGTTAATTCCCTTTCCTTTATGTCTGCTGCTGGTTATACAGTACAGACAGCCGGAAAGGTTAACAAACGGAATGAAATAGCTACACATTACACACGCTATGCTTTAATAAAACCCACGCTACTCACATACTGGTTAACACTGTTTGTTACAGCACATAAATGTTTGTCACTACATCCAAACTATGCGTCACCGTTGTCCCTCCCTGTATGTGCTCCAGCCGCACCATTTTACTTGCAATGTGAATCATTTAATTTAAATATGCCTATTGGCATTTGTTGCACCTTTATCATTTTCTACAAACATGATATGCTATGTATGGCGTAGTAGATCGAGACTCTATTCACTACTCGTTGCGTGCCGCGTCATGGCGTCACGCATCACGTCTATGGTGATTGGTGAAGCGAGCGTAAACAGAGCCGTAGTTCTTCTAGCTCTGCTCATGTCAATCAATACTTCTGTTTCTCGCCACCCGCCACTGAAAGCGGATTGTATGGTGTCGCGGGGCAACTGATTTGTCACTCTCAATACAAGTGAAATTGTCGCTGGATTCAGCCAGATTGAGCCTGAAAGTCGCTAAATCGCTAGATTGTTTTTTTTGTCGCCAGAGGTGTCCAAAAGTCGCGACAAAGACGCTAAATTGGCAACACTGGGGGTAATCTTTATCTTGTGTGCTGCCATTTAGTGGACAACAGGGCATTGCTGTATGAGTTAATCATCTAACAACAAATTGATACAATTGTCTTGCTTAGTGTACCTACTGAATGGGTCTCCTTAATCATTAGCAAAAAAAAATGCCCCCCCTGAGAATTTTTTCAGGAGCCGCCACTGCTTAGTGAAACTTGGGAGTTTGATACAATTATCCCATTTGATTTCCGATTAATACCATTACTCGAAACATTTCATCACACGAGAATGGAAAGCACATAAATCAATTGTAACTCAGTCTTACTTGTAGCAGTCATTATTGTATTGGTTGTAACTCCCAAGTGCAGTCAGGCTGCCTTGGCAGATTCCAAAAGAGAAGAGTACTTGTGCCCCGGCATCCATCCACACCTAAAAAATGCAAAAAATAACAGGGTTATTGTTTTAAAAATCAAAGTCTACTTAAAGAAACAGAAAAAAAACAAGTGACTACTGTAACAAATGCTGGTTGAATAAAAACATCTGCATAATCCAACATTGAAACTAAAAGTATTGACCCCTTTATCTGCAGCTGCTCAGAATACACAACATATCAGCATTAGTCTCATCAGTTCAAGATGATCATTTACAAAATCATCAATTTAATATCCCAACATTCCGTTTGAGGTTATGACTGCTTCAGGTTTCTGTGGCTTGAAGAAAATGTGTGTGTGGGGAAAGTACTGAATCAACATCTAGAGTGCTTGACCACTTGTGACTTGTCAACGTCATAGCCAAACAATTCAAAGTGAGTTTGACTGTAGCCAGCAGGTTTAGAGATGAGTAGTGAGTAAACCTCACTCTCCAATGTCTAATGGTATGGAGCACAGGGAATCACAAAGGATTCGAAAATTTTACTGTATGCGTT
Source organism: Sprattus sprattus (assembly GCF_963457725.1). Taxonomy (NCBI): domain Eukaryota; kingdom Metazoa; phylum Chordata; class Actinopteri; order Clupeiformes; family Clupeidae; genus Sprattus; species Sprattus sprattus. The sequence goes on along the minus strand of NC_137908.1, from coordinate 18,864,207 downwards.
TATAATGCTAATTCTAATAAATTGTTGCCAAATTCAGCTAATTCCTCCTCACTGCCGTTTTGTGCGTGAACAAAAAAAAAAATAGTTTTTTGTACAGTCTTAGCCCTGTAAATAGGGAAACAAACAAAGTGGCTCGGACCAACCCGTACATTATTCCAGCCACTCAACACATTGCTTCACAAGCACATGGCTATGCACTCTAATGTAATAAGAGAAAAGCAAAGCAAATTGTTTGGTGTTGGTTTTTGCATGCCTTTTAAGTAGTTAACTGTAGACCAAAACTTCTTACTGCTGGTTAAAATTAGGTAAACATAATGAAAAACTATATATATAAAAAAATATTGTTTATTTGAATTAGTGCAGGACAGAAGCTCTCATTTCAAAGGATGTAACCACTTGTTAGCAAGATAAATGATGACCACAAATACCTTCAGGCTAGCGCTTCAACCAACGGGTTATATATCCATCTGCCCCACTGCCCTCAGAGCAGCTAAACACAACTACACTACGCTACACAACACTACACTAGATGGTAGGAAGTAAGTGCAAAAACAGTCTTTTTGGCACCTGTGGGTCCACCAGCCGCTCTGGATCAGGGTACAGATAAAACTTCAGCCCATTTATTGCTCCTGGAAGAGTGAGTCCTCGGGCCAGGAGAACAAGCAGCATCAGATAAGGGAAGGTGGCTGTGAAATACACCACCTGTCGTACAGAAAACATATAGAAATGAATGGAGGTGTCATGTTCCAGACATGCACAAGTATAAGGGCATCTATACCACTAATCGCATCCATTAGTGTTAAACTCATCACAGGTGGTTTGTAATTTGTGAATGCAAACACCTACCATCAGGACAAATGAATGTAAGCTGCAGGCATCGGTAACCGTGAACATGGTATTATGAAAATAATAATTCATCCAGTAATTGAATTTAAGTTAATCTGACATTGGATTAAACATGTCATGACTGTCAAGGATGTCTAGTTATACAGTAAAGAGACACATTCCAGACAGCAGATAATAATATGTGTGTTTACACCTGCTCATCTTACAAAAAGAACATCTGCCATTTTAATCGTCATAATCTCAAGACTCCTCAAATACCATCCACCCTCATTAACTCCGTTGAATCTAGATTTCATACACGTGACCTTAGCCCCTGCATTTCATCTGATTTTATGTTGCTGTGTCATTTTTTTCTTTCACTGATCCATGGCCCAAGGGCTATATCTGCAATATCATATCATGCACGCTCTCTGAAGAAGAAAAAAACATCTAAATATACCTTTCCGGTAGATTTAACTCCTTTCCACACACAGAAATAGCAGAGGACCCAGGCTAGAATCAAGCACAGGGCCAGCTCCCAACGAACTGAACCAACATGGTCAATCCCTTTGGAGATGCTCAGCACCCGTCGCCTAAAAAAGAGCACAAAACACAGTCAGAGGCAGCTAAAGGCCTCTAGAGGAAGGCGGATAAGGCAGGCAGATAAAGACAGACAGAGAGCAAATAACTAATTATGCAAGTAGCTTAATAATTACATAAACACATACATAAGAAAGGAAGTAAGTTGATAATTCATTAAGTCAGTAATTAAGTAACAAGTAATTCTGAATTGTCAGGTTCTCCTCACCCCAAGAATATACGAATGTGGGGAAGGTTTATCTTTGGTCACATAACAAAACTGGCAAAAGACCCTTTTATTTAATCTGAATTGGAATTTGTTAAGGCGATTTAAGTCTTTTATTCTATTAATTTAGTTGAACTTTGAAGAATTGACATTGTCATTTTCTTCTGAACTGTAGTCAATGGCATCTGGGAGCACTGAGTGCCATTATCACTCAAAGTTTCCATACTTGCTTTCCATGTTTAACTGTCCATCAAAAAGTTACTGGTGAATTAATCTTTTGACTGCAAGTCCATGAGAACCGCAAAAGCAAACATGTGGCCCTGAGGTCCTGTCTGAGTGGCAGTCAGAACCCATTTCTTAATAAATAATCCTTGTTCTACAGCTTGGAAAAATGTTTGGCACCATCATCCACCACTATGGAGACTATGGAGACTATGACTATGACATAGTACTACACTTTTTGTAACAGTATCACTGTGACAGTGGTATAGGTTTCAATCCGACATTGGATTTGACAAGATCAAAAAACCCATCCAAAAACAAAAGCACTGACAACATCAAAAAGGATAAAATACTAAATGCCAAAAAAAGCATGCATGTGCTCAGTAGTGTAGGAATGAAGAATCCCTTTCAGACTGTAGTTTATTCAGGCCCAAAGAATGGCACTTCTGTATTTATTTAAGATGCATAAATGACTCTCCTGACATCTTTGCTTTGTATTTTATTGAGTTTCACACTGTAAAACTGTTTTATGTATCTGATATTCATGAACCTTGTCCACAAGAACATATTTTTTGTTAAAATATAATTTTTGTAATTCACATTAAGTTTGTAACACACATTTATGGTTATGGTATTTGGCACAAACTCCACACACAATGGTGCCCTCTTGGATTAAGTTTCATATGTCCGTTGTTCCATGGTTGTTTTTTAATCTCACTTTGTTTTACATAAGAGAGTTATCCATGAACACTGTTCTCTACACTTCCAAACTGCACATCCGAAACTATGCAATGTCACTTACATGGGCTGCATCATTATAAAACCAAAACCACAGTCGTATACAAATGAGATTTCATAGCTGGAGTGTTGTAATCTAAGTATGCCCCACTGGCTAATTTAATTGATCAATTATGGAGTTAGCTTTTCACATGACGAGAGCCCGGTATTCTCTGGTATGTAGGCATATTTTAAGTTTACAAAGTAAAACAGCGATCTTGTCTCTTATGTGGTGCCGCTGAAAAACTATTGAATTGAACAAAATGCATTTCCTGAACATGCCAGTGGAATAACTCTTTTCAATGGGAATATTACTTTTCAATGGGAAAATAAGCGATTCAAACTGGCAATTAAAAGAAAACAGGCCAATCTATCGAAAAGCAGAATACAAGCCAAGTACAAGGCATTGGGTGGACCACTGAATTCTAGACATCATTATAATAATAATAAAAACAAAACTTAAGAAGAACAACATATGATTAGGCGCAATCACATAATTAACTGGACTGCTAGTGTAACTCTTGGCTTCAACAACAAGAGTGATCTTGTTGATTACAAGCAATAACATGTTAATTAAACATCTAACCCATGACACGCAAGATCTGAAAACACACATGAACTTTCCACCCCACACTCAATGTGGGCACCTCACGAATACTAACCAATCACAGACATAATCACAAAAGTACCAGCCTACTTAGTAGGTATTTAGTACGTATTCGCATATAACCAATAATGTTGGGTCACAAGGCACAATAAAAGGAGGAGTTAGCCTCCGAGTACTGTATTTAAGTCTCAACGTTTTCTTGAATTCTTGAATAAACCTTGTAAACCACAGCAGAGAGCCCTGGTTCTTCACATGTGAAATATTTTTGAGGTGTATCTTGAGGTGTTTCTGTTGTTGTCCTTAGTACTGACATGTGTCCTAACTGACGGTGAATATGGAGGGAGAGACACCACTGTTGAGCCTTTTGGAGGTGTTGTTAATTTAACCAATTCAAAAAAACACTGACAAAGGGAGGTACCTACTTGACAACTCCAGTGAAATGCTCACAAAGGCATCGTTTTTGTTGTAAGTATGATTATTGTAGTGCACCCTGTTGTTATAACACTGAGGTTAGGTTGTTGGGAATGAGTACTTGCATGTGACAGTGAGAGGTTTGGCCACTGTGAGAAGTCTCCTACCAATAGCACAAGGATTGCTTATTTTTTGCAGATACTTGTTTGTGTATAAATGCAGAACATTATTCACACATTCACAACATTCTTTATACATGACTATATCCATTCAACAGCCAGTGTTGGTTAAGTTTGGGCACCACTGGTCACATATTCTGTTACTGTGAATAGTAAAGTGAATATAAGATGATGAAACATTCTTTTGAAATAGAAAGACCAGTGTATTATTTTTGTTTGTACAATTTGAGAGTGAAAAAAGGAAAAGAGCCCCATGCAAGAGATGTGAGCTCTCATAACCTTCATCTGGGTCTCAGACCTGCATTAGCCTGTGTGGACTATGGCTTGTTCACAATCATCATTAGTCAGGTGATGATAAATTCAAAACTTTATATATACTCCTCAATCCGTGTCCCATCGGTCAGCAGCCATTGTCTACAGGAGACACAAAGTGTCTTTTGGTTAACTTTTGTTTAAAGAATACAGGGTCCTTTCATTTTCATAATTACTCACCAAGTGTTTGTAAGGAAAAGAAAAAAGACCTTGGCTGGCCCCAGCCCCTTTTTGTGTATTTTGGGGCTTTTGGGGGGCTTTATTGGAAAGGACGGTAAAGATGTGACAGGTAATTAGTAGGAGACAGATGGGGAGAGGGGCCCAGGGATAACCTTGGGCTGGACTTGAACACTGGTCCATGTTGACACTTGCGCCTGTACAGGGGCAGCCCGTGGCATAGTTGACATGGATGGTTGCGTTGGGCGTAAAATACCAGAGGGGTGCCACAGAAGAGTGTGCCCTCTTGACATTAATCTTTCTGAGGACATTTTGAAGGATTGGCAAATGTTAGTTTATTAGCAGTGTGACAGGATGTCTAACCAATCAAATATATGATTTGCTGTTTGGGGGTTGGTCTGTACTGATATACATCATGGCTTACAACTTTATAAACAACCCGGCTTCTAGCACACGTTGTAAGACCACTGTGTGTCAGATGACTCCTTGTGGCAACCGAGTTTCTGTCACATTAACAATGAATGGAAGGCTATGAAATATATATAGGTAATATAGATAAGTTAGCACGCAGCCAAGGGGAGAGGGGTCAAGGGATAACCAAATTAAAATCTCGCCTAGGACTCTAACACTGTCAGGGCCGACCCTGGGTCTGTTTGTGTTTGAGACTCTACAGCTCTCCCCACTGACCCACAAGCTCCTTACCAAGTCTAGAAAACAACTGACATGCAAATCTCTGGTCTAATTGATTGACACCTTCTAGCGCTGGCATATAAGAAGCTATAAATCCTATTTTTACCAGCATCATAGTTTCAATTTTTCCATTTCTGTCCCCGCAGATCTTTGTCTAATTATCAATTATATTTCACAAGAAACTATTAGTTTCCCTGTACAGAGAATATAGTGCAGCAGAAACGACAGCAGAATTGAAGGAACCGGCAGACATTGTAGAGATGTCCTAGAGCAGCCAACCTCTATGTTAAAATAGAATATTCAAGGCTGGTCAAGGAGAAATATGAAGGGCAATGACCTGATGTCTTTATCAATTGTGCTACTCTCTAAATACATCCGTGTGAGCTTAAACCTACTCCCAGAACTCTGTTGCAGGTGAGGTGGCATTTTCTGGCACAGTCCAGTTTGCTGAGATATTCCTCTTGTCAAACTCCACACAAGAATCTATAAGGATGAAACAGTGGTCAATAATATGAAGTTGGGGAGTGTGTGTGTGTGTGTGTGTGTGTGTGTATAATGTGTGTGTGTGTGTGTGTGTGTGTGTGTATGTGTGTGTGTTATAAACTGGCACAGACTTAATATTTGTACAGTGTACCAATATTTATTCTAGGTTTACTTTAATACAGGGTACTGAAAGGGAGTTAAAATCCTGGCTTTTCTAAGATAAGCATCTCATTTCCTGGGGCTATAATTCCAGTCAGATATAATGAATAAAGTCAATATCATATGTTCTTGGTTAAAAACATCATATGTCATAGGCTGCCCTGAAAACCTTCAAAAATAATATTCCCAACTAATTCTGTAACATCAGATCAAATCACATAATACTGTATAACACTGCATTATAGTTTACAGTGTACTTTAATCCTCTGACATTAGCAAGTCCCCTTGGGCCTGAACTCTACAGGAGCTTACTCTGATATATATAACGCAGCCCATGCAGCACATTAAAACAATATATATCCATGGGTACCCAGATGGGTGCATTCACTAGCTATTATGAAGATTCCACAGAAATAGTGGCTATTCTCTGTTTCAAAATATGATCCAGGTACCTACACTTATTTCAAACAAAATTACCTTCATATCAAGATTGACAGTGGAAAGAAGGGCTTGAAGGATAGTCTACATGAAACTCATCAGAACTGCAATATATTACTTGTCATTACTTGTTGGTGTTACAGTAGAGACTTTAAACTGTGAGTCATGCAAATGATGGATGAATGTAGGTGTTTTTAGCAGACACTTTTGCCCAAAGCCACCTGCAGTAATGGGAATGGATTTCACCAGTACAAAAATATTATATATACTATTATACAATCTTTATATATATGGTGTGACCAGCAACCAAAGAGTCTGTGTAACAGCTAATATAAGCTAAAAGTTTAGGAAAGCATTTTGTCCTGTGGATGTGTGGACCTGATGACTGATTTCTGTGAATTACAGCTGAAATTATCTAAACCATTTATTTAAAAAATGACTATGAAAACATACCAAACAATATTATAAAAGATAAAAAAGGCCTAAATGTCCTACTGGCAGGAAGACCCTGTGTGCTCACTTGACTCCTCTCACAGATGGTATAAACTCAGAAACCTGATGGAAAGTTGACTTTCCACACGTTATGTTCAGGATGTCTGACAAAGTTGATTAATGGTGTTTCAATATGTGAACACATACTTAAGATGCTCTGGCTTTTTAACTAGGCGCTTCAGGCTGTTCTCCCTGAACAAAATACAGTCACCTTCCAAACTTCAAAAAGTCAAGGTAGAAACAATAACTGAAAATATCGATTCATTATTATTATATATTTTTTTATCAGAAACATGAACATAGAGTTAAAGGTGTTTATAGCCTACTGGTCCCTACAATGTAACATGCATGCCAACTGTGCTATCAGCTGGACTCAGATGTTAATTTTAAAGCTGTCCTCTGACTTTTTCTTTTTTCTCAAATAAGGGCGTTGTCAGTATTTGCACATTTTCATGGGGTGCAGCCAGTCCTGACCTTATATCACATTTAGAGGTACTTAATCTGGTGGCTAACAGCATGCACCGTTATGATGACACATTTTGGATTTCTTAATTTCCTTATCTCCACACAAGTGAGGGAAAGTAAGAAATGTACCAATATGAAAAGAATGAAGAACTGTGGTGGCTGATTCCCTGTCTCCTGTGTGAGGTTTTGCAAGAACAAGTTTTGCATTAAGTCATTTAAAAGCTCTCAGATAGCCATGGCGTAGTGCGTCTAACATAGCCTCTGCTGCCATCTAGTGGAGAGCATTTGTCTCATTCCCCACAAATGTGGTTTAATAAGCCTGCACTGGGCTTAGTGCACAAATAAGATTACACTTTGGTCAAGAAACTTTAGCTTACAGTTCTTCAATGACAAATTCCATAAAACAGCAAAAGTAGGAACGTTTCTCCAATGCCTACCTGTGTTCCAGGCGTTTCTGCAGCTGGCCCAAGGCACCTCTGCGCTGAAGGAGGAGAACAGGTAGAAGAATGCCCAGGCTTGAATGATGATGTAGGACACTGCAGCATAGGCAATCACCACTTGAGTGGCATAACCAATCCCTGAGTAAATGATTGAACAACATTTAGGAATTAAAATACAATAAAGCACAATGATATAGCAGAAACCATTTATTCAGTGTGTTTTTTCAGCAGAGGAATAAAAACACCTTCGATCAAATCTCTTACTTTAACCCACAAAGGTTTTGACATGCCAGTTAAATTCAGCTTACTCCATTTCCAAACAGGATAAGTGATAAATACATTTACAGACACTAAGAGAAGGTAAAAACTTCACTTCACGTGTTCACATTAAATATTTCACTTTCACAGAGCATATCCTTCTGTGTGGTTTGATTATTATCAAAATGAAGGATACAAATGTTCTTTTGTTGGTTTCTTGTTTATCAAAGAATTCTAAATATTCTGTGTTGCTTCCAAGAAGGTATCCATTTTAAATCTGGCTGAACAGGATTTTTGAAATCCAACTTTAGATTACATATACAAAATCCAGCAGATGGAGTCGGTGGGTAAGGGCGAGGTGAGTTTGGAGGCAGCTCAACATAACATCTTGGAATAAGAACTTGGAAATAGCAACAGCATTAACGCAACATAAACACAGCCCTGTTTCTTGGGCTGCTAATAATGAACCTTCAAATAGAGGGCAGAAGTGTCTCCAGCATGTGATGCATCCTTGTGAGGTATACTGTCCCATGGCAGTTTCCATGAGGAACATTGGTATCCCACAGGAGAGCAGGAAGAGCACGTATGGCACCAGGAAAGCACCTCAGGAAGAAAACAACACAAGCACAAGAGTCTTTACTTGAAAAGCTCCCCTCCAAAGCAATAGCTTATTGTCTGAATGATCCTTTTTCATACCTATAATATACCGGATACCTATAATATACACGAGGACTGGAAACAAATTAAACAAGGAGGTTGAACAATATAAATGCAGGATCACTCTGGGGAATATTAACCTGATATATTACAATCAAGGCATCAGAGGTTATAAAAAATTAAAAATACTGAAAGTGGACTTTAAATAATTCAGGCCTATTTCCTGTACATACTGTGGCTATATTAGACTTGGTTTTCGTGTTAATGATAAATGGAATAAGGGCACCTCAAAACAATAGAAATCCCTGAAACATGACAGATTGTACTGATAGAGAGGAGATGATAGCACCCTGATGTTGTAAAGCTCTTTTTTCTCCTTCCCCCTCCCTTAGCTTTCCATTGTACAGAGCACATTGGGGTGTTGTTTGAGAGGTAACTATTTAAGCTTGTGTTGGTTCTTGATATGACTGGGACGATAAAAACTGCCCTTAAATGGAAAAGCAATTGATAACAGTAGGTTATCGGACTAGTCAACGAAAAAGAATGCCCTGGTCAATCCCACAAATCTGAGCTTTGTTTTCCATAGGAGTGCAGTGTTTGCTAGTAATTTCACAATTAAAGTGTACTTTTCAATCATCCTGACATTTCTATCCAAGTAAAAGCCATACATAATTCACAGCCCTGTTGTAAAGGAGCCTTACCTCCACCATTTTTGTAACACAGATAGGGGAAACGCCAAAGATTTCCAAGACCCACAAGTGTTCCTGCCACAGCCAACAAGAATTCCAGTTTGTTGGCCCATTGGCCCCGATCCAGAAGTAACTGACTTTTTTTCACAACGCTGCTGTCTTGTGTAGTCTGGTCACATCCTGCTTCCTTTGTGAGGTCTCTGGCCATTGTCACAAGCTCTCTGGTTGGGAGCACAAATCTGATCCAATCCAAAGAGGGTGTAAAAACTTCCACAAGTTTAAAAGAATCTTGCTGCTTCACACCACAGCATTACATATTTTAATTAAGACACACAGGCAAACAGCTTGGCAAACCAAGTTTCTAAATAAACAAGCTCCACCTTCCATAGGCGTTCCTTCATTTGAAAAGAATAGCACAATTAGGTTAGAGCGTTGGAGCCACTGAATGTTCCAGTTTGTGTACAGAGATACCTTTGTCCAGAGGTATTCTCACGAGTATCTTCATAGAAACCCTAATTTCGCTTCCATTGTTCTCAATATGAGAGGGAGCCTAAAACTATTCAGCTGACCCTTACTTGGCACCGATGGTAATCTTCATTCGTTTCCTCTTGAACTTTAGCATGCCGGATTAGGAACATACGGAAGTTTCCACTGTCAGCGCTTGATTGAAGCATGCAATTTGAAGCACTGTAAGACAGAAAGATGTCACGATGCGCACGGGAATTCAACAGGTGCTTACCTCTCCATCACCAATATTCATTTGTCATCCGAGAGGCTGCGCCAAAACTCATTGCTAGCTCTACAGCCAATCCATGCAAAAAAAAACCCAGCAGACTTCGGTAGACAACTCTAAGAATGATTTTCACTCAATTAGCATGAATGTGACTGTTTCCTCTGTAAGAAGATATTTTGAGATGTTCCCGTTATGATCATTGAATCGAAACGAGAGTGCAATTGGCCTGTCTCCACCGCAGTACTTTTCCACTCGAAAACAACACATTGAGTCATTCACATTGGCATTGCGCATGTAAGTTACTAAACCAAATCAGCTGAGTGGTCATTGGTATGTTGCTGCTCATTAATTAGTCTTGCTGAACGTAGTCTTATGGTGCGTTCATGAGCAACTGGGAAGTGGAAAAGTTCCAACCTCAGAGTGGGAGAATACACCTGAACGTCGAACTCGGAATATCACACTAGGAAAGTAGGACAATTTTGAGAGCTCCGAGAAGTAGGTTTGACGTCACTGTACATGGCGTTTGTGGTGAAAGATTTGATTTGCGCACAAATAAGTCACTTCATTGTTTATTTAGGTTGCACTCATTAGCGCAGGTTATTGTGATGTTCAACGATACGTATTAGTTTTCTTTTGTGTAACTAACGTAATGTTAACCTACTGGCTTGTTAGGCTAATTGGCGTTACCTAACTGTCAAAACCGTTGCATATTTGTTGCCTATGTAAACGCGCTCAACTTGTAAAGGCCTATGTAAACGCGCTCAACTTGGAAGTGGGCCGTTCCGAAATGGGAACTTTCCTAATTCCAAGCTGAACGCACGATTAGTATACGTTTGTTTAAAAACCATAATGGCCATTTACCTCTTTACTTTCAAATGTAATTCATGAAATTGCACACACACACACACACGTGTGTGTTACACAGCTATAGCCTATTTTTTTTTTTATATATATTACGGTATTATTATTATTATTGAGGTATAGGCCTACCTGACAATGGATCTCGAGCCATGAGCTGCATTCACATGTTCTGAGTGACAGATATAACCTTCCCCCACTCAAAGTACAGTTGCTGTGATAATAACACCTGCCGCGCCAGTATGTGGAAAGGCTTTATACCAGAAAGTCAAGTTGTCATGTTTTGTATGGTCAACATTGCATGCGGGCTACGACATTTGTGCCTGGAGCTCCCAGCTAACCAGGTGTATTTTCAGAATAGCTGAGCATCTTAATGTTTAAGTAGCTTGAGTCAAGGACAAGACTTGAGATGCAAAAGAACAATGAATCATAGGTGACTTCATTTTAAATGTTTTAGCAAATTAGCCATATCCTGTTCCTGGTCATTGCATAAACACTGTTGAGTTGTCTGACAGAGTGGATACATCAAACAAGGAAAGTTTATTTTCACTTTAATATTTTTGTTGATGCCAATGACACATTATCAAAATCAATTAAACAAAATAAAAAGGATACGAAGATGGATAGACAAACACTTGACAAGATGAGTGATATTTACAGCTTCCTGCAAAAACAGCATTTGTAAGGCCATTCTCTAAAAGCCAGACTCCTACACAGATGAGGTCATGCTTCAATTGCTATCCAGTAATTGCTATTCAGCAGCTACAGCAAAACTAAAACAATTGTTTAGTATTTAATTTTGTTTAAGCAAAAATCTAAATGAATAACCCATTTACTTTTGAGTATGCAAAAGCAATGGCAGAATTGTTTATCCTTTAGGTGAGTTGGAAGTATGTAATAACCAGGCAGCAATTGCAATATTTTTTTCCTCCAAAGGAAAAACATAGTGTGTAAAAATCCACTTTGGATTGAAATAGTAATCAAAATATCTTCTTTACAGTTTGATTATTTTAATGTCGACATAATACATTGAATCACATTCATTTTAATTGTACAAGCCTTTACGGTTCAAAAGGTGTAAAGAACTGAAAATAACATTCACCAGAGGGCATGCCTGATTTGTATTGGAAAGGGGAGTAAGGGTGAGATTGATAAAATAATGTTATTACTAAAGGATCTTTCTGCAAAGTGACATGGCAATGCTTCAACCAATAGAATAATAATCAATGAATTCTTCGACTTGCATCCTCCCTCATTCTGTCACTCAATCACTCTTCCCCCAGTCTCCCTCTGTGCTCCTGGTTCACCACAGTGGCAAACATGATCTGTTTCTCTTTCACCAATCCGAAATGAAACATACAAGAAGCAGACTGTCACCGCATACCCACATATATATGTTGATATATATATATATGTATGTACATACACAGAAATACATACATAGAAGAAATGTAAATACTGTATACAAAGAAAACAAACTGCAATTTCTATGCTTTTTGAAACGTTTAGAGACAAAACATCAATGATAACACTTCAACTTTTTATCTTTTGTCTTTTGTTACTTTCATGGCATGGATAAAAACATACAGTGCAAGTGTCCATTTGCACATGGTGGTCTTACTCTTTATTACATTCATACTCTGGGGGAAAAAATACAGCAATGAGAGCGAGTCACTAGTCCCAAGTGAAGTCTGTCTTCTATGAGCTTTGCTCTCATCAAAGTTTGGCACACAGAATCATCAGTGCACATTACAATCAACCAGGTTTGCCAAAGTTATTTTGACCAGCACTCACTGGACGGCAAGAAACGATCAAGATAATACAGTTATTGACTGAACAAATTGCTGATGGACTCTTTTCTCAATAAAACGGTTGGATTAAAATCAACTTCTCTGTAGACAAGAGAAATTCACACCATTTTATAAAGAAGCTGACCTATTGATTGCTTTGAAGATTCCAAAGTACAAACTAGTCTTCTAATGGGATGCTAATTATAGATGTGCAACAGGATGATGCTGCTAGGACATAGCGGACACACTGATAGGCACTGGCAGCTCTGGTAATGTACTGAGGAGGTACCCTCAGCATGAGAACAATGGTGAAGGCAAGTTCCCACCAAGAAAACTAGAACTTCTGCATATTAAAATAAAAGTCAGGACACCACAAATGTCAAATTATAAAATGTTAAGTAAAATCAGTTGATAAATGATAATGTAAACCTTCAAAAACATTCAGTATTCAAATGGAACCTACAATAGCAGTGTAAACAGACACATGTTGAGAAATGTAGCCTACTCTGGACGTTATGGATTCATACAGATTTCAACATTCAGTAATACCATAAGTGCCCAAAACAGTATTTGGCAATAACCACTAATATGGCACAGTTGATTCACCTACTGTAAAAGCGTAAATATTGTATGCTCCAGAAAAGGATTCAAATCATGAAATCTACTCATTTTTACTCAAGCCCAAGTGAAGCACAAACAAACGGATTTGTCAACACAAAAAGCCTGAGTGAGGACAATGATGATTCAGACATGTGATCCAGAGGAATTTCAACACTGCACAACCATTTTTACATTGCTACGACAACCTGGTCCCAGTCTGATTAACTCCCATTGGCCATTATTGCAAAATGTAAACACTCTTTAAAACATACTATACCATAAAAAATATATGTTTAGAAATGAATATACCCCCTCAGAAAAGTGGCAAAATATTTTTCTTCTCTTCAAGCTTATATATTTCTAAGTCAACAGGTTAGCAGTGCGCATCTCTGCATTATCCACTTGGCCTTATTGGCATGTAAAGCATGGCTTCATCTGCAAAATGTGACTTAAACCAGAGGCCAGAATCACATGAAACTCTACTCAGGTGTTGGTAGGTAAAGCACATTTATGACATTCTGCACACACTAAAGCCCTTTTGTGAATCTGGCTTTAGCTGTCAGTTTGAAAACCAGTTAAAATAAATTGAAGTGCAAGCTCTGCATTACCACTGTGTGACTGACTATGAGGCAAAATGACTCTGGTGTGACGGAAAGGTTTGGTCACGATGACAAGCACACCGTACCAATGCTTTTCAGTTTTGAATGTAACATGGCTCAAAACTCCATATTTGTCACAACTGTCAGGTAACTGTAGGAGAAATATCAAAATATTTGAGCCTTTTCTTTTTGCTCAGTGCGGCCACGAGCATGTTGGTAGGGGCGTGCAGGGCAGCAACCCATGATTCTGCCCAGCTTACTAGAAGTTACTTACATGCCTATGGCTACATAAAGCAGACTGCATTGAGCTGCATTTATGTTGCGAAAGGTGTTATTAGCCCTCAAGTTCAATCTTCCCTAAGTCCTTTACATCTGTATTTGAGCAATTTCAGATTTGGCACAATACATCAACAATGTGTGTGTATATGTGAACAAGAGAGAGAGAGAGAGAGAGAGAGATAGATCTACTCTATACTTGAATATTTTCAGAGAAAAACATTCAGCTCCACTGGTAGGCTACCTATCTGTGATGTTGACGCAAGTGAAACTTTGGTCTCCAGATTGTCTCCATGACAATCATAATGGAGCATGATGCTGTGAAATATGCAACTTCATAAATAAATAAATACATAAATTCATAAATAAATAAATACAGTATATCTGACCTGCCAAGTAAAAAAAATTGAATTGAATGATTTTTAAATACCTTCATCCAATACCTCTTATGATAATACGTGCTAAAGTCCTGGTGATATTTCAAGAGGTCATTTGTTAAGGGACGTCAACCACTTCTTATAAACATACCAAACACTGGCAGTGTCTTATAGAGTCTTACTATGCTATACTTCTCAGAGCACTATCTCAGAGGAAGTAATCCTTTTCTCTTTCATATATACACGTGAGCTATGTTTGCCTCCTTGTTTGGAAGCTAAGCAGCATTATCTCTGGGTTAACCAGTCTGAAGGTTTGAGCTCTTAGCAAGGCATAGCCACTGTATGGTGCATCTTGCATTGCCTCTATTTAGTCCTCTAGACAAAATATCCCTTCCTCTTCACAGGAAACGGTAAAAAATACCCCATGACCACACTCTTTTGAACATCATTATAGTCATACCTAATATGTACCTTGAAAGAACAAAGTAATGTTATACACAACCTGACACGATAAAGATGTTTTACACAATCAGTAAGTCCAAGAAATCTATTACTTATGTTGGTAGTAGCTCCCTTCTTTTGAGACAAATATGACTGATACATGTGATCATCCCCTATTCCGGCACTCCAATGTAACTTTATCGTTGTACAGGTTTGTGAGGAGGTTTCATTACAATTGAGGAAGTTTATGTGCAATTTCTAATACACTGTGTTCACTTGAAGGCAGATGGCCCAATCTGCCATCACTAATCCAGAGATCTAACCAGAGTAAGATTTAAATGCCTTGCACTTCACCATAGTGCTTCTTTCACTGAATTCATGTTAAGTGCACCCAAATCTGTTCACTGAAATGGATTCAGCATGCTCTTTGAAATGATCGAAATTCAACTAAGAGGTATGCAGAGTGATGATTCTGCTAGATCACATTTTAGATTAATGATGGTATCTTAGAGGAGACCTTTTAATCCTGTATTTGTTTTGTAAGTGAAAAATTGATTGTAAACATCGTCTTGATGAAGCTAGAATAGACTGACTTGGGAGACCCTCAACTTTTAACACGCTCTTCAACAGAATACGAATCTCCCTAGACAGGACTTTTAAAATCTTAAAAAAATAAACCTAAGAGCAAATCTTTCCCAGTCATGCTACATTATCTCACCAGGAGTGTTCAGCAAGGCCCTTTGCGTAACCTTGTTTTAACATGAAGGTGTGGTAAAGGAGGTATTGAACATGAGAAAAAAACTAAACTGCTCCATGGCGATAATGCACAGACATTAGTGTTGGAGCGCTTTGAGTTAACCTGTAACAGCCGCCTTACTCGTGCTCTCTCTCTCCTCCCAGTCCTACAGAGGCAGGTCAGTGCTATTGTGGCGAGTCTTTCGCGAGGTGCCATCATCACGCGGCAGGGCTTTTTGCAGGTTGGACATGGCCACCGTCTTCTTCAGGTCGATGACGGCGTAGAACTCACTGCGGCGTGGCGGGGGTGGGCCTGAGGCTGCTGCTGCCGCTGCCATGCCTCTCTTGTGAGCCAGGGAGCGCTGGGCCATGGGGCCCACTCCTGCTGCCCCGACCCCATGTCCGGGCTGATGACAGGCTGATGACGAATCTCCCTCCAAGTCCACCTGGATGTAGTTAAGTTGGCGGGACGTTGGTGGCATGTGGCCGTGTTCACAACTGCCTCTCCCACCCCTGGCGCCGCCCCCTCCCCCAGATCTCCGCCGTAGGTGGGGAAAGCCAAAGACCCGGCCACCCCTCTCCGCCTGGCAGGGCCTCTGGGGGTGGGGAGGTAGGTGAGGGACACAGGCATGGTGTGGGGGCATCGGGATCTGCATCTGGTCGGTGTTCACATAGTTCTGTAGGGCGTCACGGTGGACCCCTGCCTCCTGTTGGTGGTAGCCATTGGGCGTTCCAGGCCCTTCGGAGAACTCATACTCATCAAAGTCTTCCTCGTCCTCCTCTTCCTCATACTCCTCCTCCTCCTCTTCTTCCTCCTCGTCCTGCTCCTCGTCATCCTCCTCCTCGTGGCGCTGCAGTGCGCGGTACTCCCACACGGGTGGCAGTGACGGCAGGTTCTCGTAGTTAAGCAGTGCCGTCCTCCGGTGGCCTCCCCTCTCGCAGCTGTAGCTCTGGGGGGGCAGCGTGTGGGGCAGAGAGGCGGAGGAAGGGTGCGCGTGTGACACCAGGGGCAACGAGTGGGGGTGCATGTCCCCAGTGCTGCTGCTACTGCTGGAGCCCAGAGACTGGGACACACTGCTGGGGCTGAGGCGCTGCCGCCGGCCAGCTAAACTCACAGAGCCTCGCAGTCCGTTGATGTTCTCGTAGGTGAGCTGGCTGGGTGGTACAGGACAGCCTTCTGGGTGCATGTGCATCAGGTGGTGGTGGTAGTGGTGATATGAGTTGCACATGTGTACTGGGGGCTCCTCACCCTCTGTGCCTGAGCTGGTCTCGGCCCCACCGCTGCTGCGTAAGACGTGAGGGGGCAGCTGGTGAGCGTGTCGCTGCTGATCCCGCTCCAGCAGGTGGCGCTGGGCTGGCGTTGGCCCCAGCATGAACTTCACCTCCTGGGAGCCTGGCTGTAGGAAGACCTGAGGGTCTTTGTGGTCATCTAGCGGCCCACAGCAGTGCATGCTGGCTGGGCCTGTGGAGGGACCGCCACATGCGCTGTCTTGGAAAGAGTTGGGCCTCACCTCAGGCAGAGAGTGCACACAGTGTCGACTGGAGAGGTCCCCATCCACATTAACAGTATTCACATAGGTGTGAGCCTTAAACAGGACAGACAAAACAAAACGGTTGTAAGAAATACATCCACATTTACACTGCTCAGTAAGGGCTGAAAAAGGATGCCTCGGAATACATCAACACTTGTACTTTGCACATCTGTTGCATACAGATGATTAGTACAGACTATTATGATGACTGAGCCTGAACAAAATGATTTAGAACATAAAAGGAAACCTAACGTGCAAGTGGGCAGTTACAAGAACAATCATGGAAAATAACTAACCATATATAACATCATTGTGTAGCCAGCCAGGAATTAAAATATGAGCCCCTGTTCATTTAATTTATTTGACAGAGGATATGTTGTATCTATAGTGGTCACGATCACTTGTTGGCGACCTACCCTATCAGTATGGTAAAAGAAAGTGGAAATGTATCCTAGTTAGAGATCGACCGATGCATTTTTTTAGGGCCGGTGTAACAGGCTATAGTATACCCCCGGCCCGGACTATACCTGGGGTTAAAGGGGCCTAGGCTAGATTATACCCCGGGTATATTATGGCCTAGGCCAATTCATACTCCGGGGTTTAAATTGGCCTAGGCCAATTCATACCCCCTCGGGCCAGATTAAACCCCCATGATATCAGTAGTGTTGAGTGATATACATAAGAATTACTTAATTTTTCAACATTTTATTCGGAGTTCAGCTTTGTCAAGTAAGTTAAGTGAGAAAGCTTACTTACTTAAATCTTAAAACTCTAAAACATAGACTTTTATTACTTCAACCATAAAAACTGAAAAAATATTAGACTTCCACAAAGATCGAAGATTACTACGTGCTGATACTTCAACTTCTAAGACTAGAAAGTCCTCGCTAAAATATAAATGTTCAAAGTTAAACACTGATAACAACATCAAAACATCCACAAAGATCAAAGATTACTACAACACTTCACATAACAACATCACATAACAAAATCATTGACCAGTTACTATCTTATTTACCGTAGCATAAATTACAGGGTTGCGTGCTTTGAACTTCCTTGTGTCTGAAATATTTGCTTTCTTTTTAATTAAAGCACTACTCCCAGATCAGTCAGCACATACAGATTCGAGAGGAATTTGTCCTAAATACCAGTGATGATTACAAAAGAACTAACCGCTCTCTTTATATTGGCAATATTACCAGCTCTCGCCTCTTATTGCCAAGAACAGAGATGGCACTTTGTGCACTTGCTTGTGGTAAAATACTGTATGTTCTCATGTTCACACTGACAGCAATATTGGTAAGTACATTATCAAATGCATTTTTATTACTTAAACTACTTATGTTTGTGTCAACTCAAATTTCAAACTTTTAAATCAACTGAGCAACTTTATATCAACTTATCAACTTATATTTGTTATCGTTCTTAAAGGCAAAACCTCTCTATACTCTCTCTCAATACCAGTAATGTGCACTAAGTGCACTTCCTTGTGGTAAAATACTGTATGTTCTCATGTTCATGTTCATAAGTACATTATCAAATGCATTTTCATTAATTATGCAGATATATCAACGCACACGCACGGCCACGGCCACACACACTCAGAGCACGTGTTGGTTGGACAGGCCGCGGCTGTTGCCAGCTACGGGTTCCAGCAAATGTCGGCCTTCAGGGGCTTCTACCCACAGGTGTACCCAACCACCATGGGCACCATGCAGGGTGCCGGCGTGGCCAAAGCGGGCATGGGGGGCATCAACAAGAAGAACATCTCATGCTACAACTGCGGCACCACCTGGCACATTGCACAGGACTGCAAGCAGCCCTCCATTGACGCCACACAGCAAGGTAGCTTCATGTCTTTAGTCTGTACATCCTCTAACCGTGGTTTGTTTAGTTTTACATAGAAATTCCCTGGGCAGCCATCCTCTAGCGTCACGCTTTATGGCTGGTGTGAGGTGTCTCAGGGTACCCTGACAGGCACCTTATACCCAAATGGGATCTGCTGATTGTGTTACGTGCTCTCACAGGGCCACCATTCAAGCCCCTTGAGACGACAGACATAACATTTGTTTCATTAAAGACTGCGCTGTTGTTGTTGTTGCTGGCACTTGTGTCAGCAAAGCGCATTGGTGACATGCAAGCCCTGTCCGTCAGCCCATCGTGCCTTCAGTTCTCGATCGCTGGTGACAAAGTGGTTTTGCAACCTAATGCTGCGTACACACCTAAGGTGGTAGCAACCCGTTCTGTAATCAGGTGATTGAGTTGGCAGTTTTTCGCCTCCTCCCTTCGCGTCAGCAGAGCAGGAGTGTTTGAATAAACTTTCCCCAAACGCACTCTCCGCTATTCTCAGAGTGGGGGGAGGGCATAGAGCCAATGGGGATGGACTTCAGCGCACTGGGGCCTTCAGACAATCGGATCAGCTGTTTGTGTGCTTCGGTGCATGAGCAAATGGCAGACCTCTGTCAAATCTGAGCCTCTCCCGTTGGATAGTAGAGGCTATCGTGTTGTTAGCAGCATCTAGCTACCGTCGACCTTCCTGAGGTAAAAACATCATGGTAGAGTGTTTAACTGGCACGTAGTCGCTCACAGTAGCTTCATACTATCAATGATTTTAGTAAAATGTTAATTATCACCGTATGTGACATAATTCTGCTATAGTATGTAGTTATCCTGGAGACATAATTCACCACGTGCGGCATCTAGCTACCGTCGACCTTCCTGAGTTAAATACTGCATGGTAGCAGGGACGTGTAGGAGTGGGCTAAGGTTGCCCGGGCAACTGCCCTTTGCCCTCCTCGACTGAAGTTGCCCCTCTGAAGGAAATATATATATTTGCGATCAGGGGACGGAGGCGTGGCAGCGGCGGTAAGTGAGAGGTTAAAATGAAATTGGCTAAATTTGCGATCAGATGACGGGGGCGTGGCAGCAACGGTTAGAGAGAGTTTGAAATGATATTGGCAAAATTTGCGATCAGATGACAGGGCGTGGCAATGGCGGTGACAAAAAATAATGTGTTGCCCCTTTTTTCCAGGGCAAAGCAACTGCCCTTCAAAATTCCTGTGCACGTCCCTGCATGGTAGAGTGTCTAACTGGCAGGTGGTCGCTCACGGTAGCTTCATTCTATCCGTGATTTTAGTAAAATGTCGATTATCACTGTACAATCATTTACATATTATGGGATATTTACAGTGATGTTCATTAATGTGCCCTGTCTATGTCAAATGGATGGAATAATTCATGAATAATTAACATGATGAACAACTGTTTAACATTATTTACATGTCATCAATTTCAGGGTGGCGTACGGTATGCCAACCTGAACATGGAAGTGCCCCTTCTCCGGTATTATTTTTGCTGGGGAAGACACTCGCCCTGATTTCCAGCTCATCAGATCCTCCATAGTCTGTCTGCTGCAGCTGCTCAACCAGGAGCGGTTCCATGGATGGTCCTGGAGTTTCTGTTTTGGCTGGCCAGCAGTACGTCTTACCTGGGCCCTCTTGGCATTGGAATGTGCCCAAGAGGCTAATTTTCAATCTCAATATACTAAGGGGAGGGCCATCACTCTACCATCCACTGAAGAGGGGCAGAGAAAGGTATCAGAGGGTTTTGCCCGCAGGCTAGCCTTGGCTGCCATGTTCGTATTGTCATTTATTTGCAAATAAATGCTCTAAATGACAATATCTGTATTTGAAATTTAGTGGAAATGTTGTCAGTAGTTTATAGAATAAAACAAAAATGTTAATTTTACTTTAAAACATACCAATAAATAGCAAAACCAGAGAAACAGATAATTGTGATAACTGATTAAAAAGTGGTCTCTTAATTTCCTGGTACTGGAAGAAAAAGAATAGATATCTGGACATTCTTTTATTATAACTTGACAGAAAATAAAACACAATGCACTGCAATAACGGGAGATAAACAGTGTGGCTTCAAAAATAGGTTTGGAGAACACAAAAAACCTCGAGAGGCACCTGAAAGCGCACAACCCTGTAATTTATGCTACGGCACATACGGTAGTAACTGTCAATGTTATGTTAAGTGTTAAAGTAATCTTTGATCTTTGTGGATATTTTTATGTTGTTTTCAGTGTTTAACCTTGAACAATTATATTGTAGCGAGGACTTGCTAGTCTTAGAAGTTGAAGTTTCGGGACGTAGTAATCTTTGTGGAAGTCTAATATTTTTTCTGTTTTTCTGGTTGACGTAATAAAAGTCTATGTTTTAGAGTTTTAAGATGTAAGTAAGTTAGCTTTCTCACTTAACTTACCTGACAAAGCTGAACACTACTGATATCATGGGGGTATAATCTGGCCCGAGGGGGTATGAATTGGCCTAGGCCAATTTAAACCCCGGAGTATAAATTGGCCTAGGCCATATTATACCCGGGGTATAATCTAGCCTAGGCCCCTTTAACCCCAGGTATAGTCCGGGCCGGGGGTATACTATGGCCTGTTACACCGGTATTGATCAATATCTAATGGTTTGGGATGGCTAATTTAGTCATTATATTTGGCTATTGAATGAGCTAATTTGACCAAAACCTTCTTCGATTAGCTTAATTTTTAAGATCTGCAATCTGACTACAATGTGCCTGCGTGAACTTGCTAAAATAGGACGTTAACGTTACACTATGTAACAATTCTACCTTGAAATAACAGCTTAAACATTGTGCCGCTCAATATGGAGAAAGGCCTCTGTGCCATTGCCATCGGGGGTCTGTAGCGAAATTACTGCGTCTGTAGGATTTTTGGAGCCGCGCAACTTGGATTGGGTAGCAATTTCGATTCAGAGCTAGTCATCTTTCTGCTGGATTAGTAAGTAGTTTATTTTCTGTCCTGCTTTGTCTTGTCTTGCACTTGCTTGATGTTTGACTGTGTTAGCAAAGTTGTTAACTCGCTAGTTTGTCATAAACAAGGAAAGCACATTTCAACAGGTCCAGCAGCTCCAAGCCAAAAACTCCTTAGTGCTGCTTTAAAGTATATACATTGGTAAACTGAAATGATTAACCAACCTGTGCCTGTTAAAGTGCAGTGAATGTTTTTCATGTTATGGTATTACATATTTAACTTTGTCTACACCACATGCTGAGGATAGGCTCGGAGGGAGTTTTGGTTGTTAGGTTCACCGTCGCAGAAATGTCGATGGCAGCTGAAGTTTGGAATTTTGATATCCTCAGATTCAGAATCAATTTCAACTTGTTCATTAAGCCTGATTTATCGGTGGAGCCAAATGATTTGCATATGCTACCTGGGTCAGCAGGTTTAACTAGTTTTGACATGAATCATGATCATTGAATCCATTGAATTATTGGATTTATTATTTCTTCAGTGAAGGCACTGAGCTAGTTACACTGTAAAAAAAACAACCTAATTTTACAGTTAATAACTCTACATTTTTACAGTGGTTTTCTGTTTTGTGAAATTGTATACAAAACTACGTATAATAATGGAGGTTAACTATAAATTAAAAACACGACTGCTATTTTAAGGATAATGCCAATAATGACAAATTACATGGATTTCTATTTTTATAACAGAAAATAACTGTATTATTTATACATAATTTTTCCATTTTTCTAAAATACATGCAAATGTAAATAAAATGACACTGGTAATCTGTAATTAAATATGTAGCTCATTATATTAAGGTTTATGTACATACTAACAATTTATCATGTTTCTATGTAAATTTACAGTGAATTCCTCAAAAATTCAGCAAACCCATTTTCATTAACCTGTTAGAACCTTGATGTTTTTTGGCAAATTCTACCTAAAATTCCATGCCCAAATGTAAAGGCCTACTTTTGAGTCTTAAGCATAGTATGATGGCAAATTTCAATTTGATGTTACAGAGTACCCCTCAAGCTATGATAAAATACCTTTAGAGTACCATATATGATATCTCAAATTTTAGAAAGATGTTGATAACCTTCCCAAAATATAGGCGCCCCCTAATTATTTTTTCCTTTTGCATCTAGATAACTGTGGATGTAAGTGGGGAAATGAATTGAAATGGCCAGTTATGTCATAAAATTGTGTGCCCCCAAGGGTATGTCATCACCTGAACAAATGGAACTGATATCTCATCCCAATCAAAAGTTAGAAGATAAATAATCGGTGACCTCTCCATATACTCTTCCGTGACTTTTGCTGCTTTCTGATTCTACCAGACTCTATTTCAATCTTCTCTTCATCCAACGGTTGAAGCTCTTTCAATGCTGCTGTTACGCCATAAAAACAATCTTTTTGGGGGCTGATTCTCTGTTTTATTTTTAGAAGCCATGATGATGTAGAATAAATGTGTTTCGTTGTACAACTGCATTTCATTATAGAACTGTCTAAAACTTGCGTGGCTAAACGGCAAAACGAATGCACGGTGAATTACTGATTACATCCCACCTTCTCTGTTGTGCACTCGGATATCTTTGCATCTCATTGGTCTACAGTCATGATTGACACACGTGTGGACCAGTCAAGGAAAGTATTAATTTATGTTTTCCACGTACTGACTTAGCAGAGTTTACCATAGCACCCATGGACATATGATAGCAACTGTAAAATAGTCTTGGGTGCGCGCGTTGTGTCAGACTGACAGGTCAGTCCTATGATATTAGTTACAGGTTCGCGTATCTTGCTGGCTGATTGGGTTATCCTGATAAGATAAGATAAGATAAGACTCACTTTGTTCATTCGGTTAAAATCAAGCCACCCCTGAACTAAACACCACTATACATATTTGGGACCCATTCTAACGGCATCGGCAAGCCTGGTCTAGTCACACAAGAGCATTGTCCAAATTCCCTAATGCTGAATGGGCACTAAATCCAACTCCAAAAAGAGAGGCAGCTGTTATAGAGTAGTTTTGGAATGAGATGTGCGTGAAACTCATAAATGTGTGATGATCAGGTGTCCCAATAGGCCTACTTTTGACCTGACCTAACCTTGGATCTGGCTGGCCCAGAGCAATGCAGAACAATAAAGACGAGACAAGGGGGAAATTACTTTGCAATGGACTGACTCACTCCATGTAGTTTAATATGAGTCTGAAGTCAAATGTTTTAACTTTTGTGGGTAGAGGCTATTGTCATGTTCCTGCTGAGCTCCGCTCCGGCCACGCCCCCTTCAGCTCACTTCAGGTTCCAAATCACACAAGCACATACACCTGTTTCACCCTCACTCATACTCTCAGCTGCATGTCATCAGTATCATTCACCGTCCCAGCTGCACTGCATTCATGTCCCAAATCACATGATCACACACACCTGATTCACTCCCTATAACCTGCACTCCCCTCACTCCGTGTTTGGTCTCGTCGCTACAAGGACGAAACCTTTGCCCAAGACTTCTAGCTCTGTGGCCCACTCTACGTCCCTGGGATTCCGCCTCCCGGCCACCGGCAACTACAACCCCATTGTCAGCTGGCTTCCAACCCAGCAAGCTCTCTGTCCGTGGGCGTCCAGCCCCGCAAGCTCCCTGTCTGCTGGCTTCCGAGTCAGCCAGTTCGGTGCCGGCAGACTTTAAGGACTGCATTATCCAGAGTGCCGTGCATGCGGCACCGGGAGTAATGTGACTGTCTTGTCCGGCTTGTAGCCGTGTACCTCTGTTCTTTGCCCTTGCGCACAGTAGCCAGAGTGAGACTCTGTGCGATCTTTAGTTCATGTTCCTAGATCTTGTTCTTTGTGTTAGAACTCTGTCTGTTAACCCTTTCGTGGATTTGTATACTCTGTTTATGTTTGTGTCCTGTTCCCTGGCTGTACTCCATCAATAAACTCTGCATCACCTGAAACTCTCTATAAACTGAGTATAATCCGGCCTTGAGCCGCTACGTTCCGTGACAACTTTTTTTTTGGTTTCATGCTTTTTTTACTTAACTTAATTTTAAACTTCTAGATGTATCTGTTTTGTTTAAACATAAACTCTAAACACAAACCCTGCAAGTCAATGTTTGAAATAATTGTCTTCCAAAATAAAACCTCATTTTACAATCTTGAGCATGTGTCAGCACTTTATTGAATGTGTTTGATCATAAAAATGTAGGAACAATCTGTAAAATGACAGTTTCTCTGCTAAATGTGAATTGCCGTCACTTAATTGAAGGTGTTTCATTGTAATAAATGAGGGAAAATCTGCAAAATACCAGTGTTTCTCTGCAAAACTGTTAGGGCTGCCACTTTATTGAAGGTGTTTAATCTTAATTAAAGAAGCCTGACTTAATGAATGGTGTTTGCTCGTAATAAATTAGGAAGAATCTGTAAAATAACAGTATTTTTTGCTGAACTTGTAGTACTGTCACTTTATTGAAAGTGTTCGATATTAATAATAGATTAAAAAAATCTGTAAAATAACAGTTTTTCTCTGCTGAACTGTTAGGGCTGCCACTTTATTGAAGGTTTTTAAATCTTAAATATCGAGGAAAACATTGTAAAATAACAGTGTTTCTCTGCTATGCTTTTAGTACCCTAACTTAATAAAAGGTGTTTGCTCGTAATAAATTAGGAAGAATCTGTAAAATAACAGTTTTTCTCTGCTAAACTGTTAGGGCTGTCACTTTATTAATGGTGTTTGATTGTATTAATTGAGGAAAAATCTATAAAAAAAACTGTTTTTCTCTGCAAATCCTTAAATGGAAATATCTGTAAATATAGGGTTTTTGCACTTTATTTGAACTAGGATGTTTTACTTTAATTTTACGGTTTTTGTTTGGCAGCTGTAGCTGCCAGTAATTTACTGTTTTTCTACAGATTTTTTTTTTACAGTGTACTTAACTCATTAAAATTCTGCTTATTAGTTTGTTATAACTTAGTGGCTGTATGCAATACTTACTACTTACGTTCTAATTCTGATCGCTGGGAACCCAGGGTCCATTTTTAATTTGTTTTGGGACTAACTAGTTCTAGTTTGAAGGTACAATGTGTAGTGGCATCTAGTGGTAAGGATGCTGAATTGCAACCAGCTGAATACCCTTCCCTTTACAAGCAGGTGCGAGAACCTATGGTGACCGTCAAATGCCATAAAATCTCAAGACAGTGTTTTGGTTTGTCCATTTCAGGCAACTGTAAAAATGTGGCAGTGCAATATGGAGGACTCCGAGGAAGAGGATCCACACCCTAAGTAGAGATGAGGACTCGTTCTAAGGTAATGGAAACACGAGTTGTAGTTACAGGTATACGTATACACTAATGAAAACATAATGAATACATGTATTTATAGTTTAAACATAAGAGGGAGCATTTGGACAAATATCAGCAACACATGCATGGGTTTTTCTAGACTTAAAGCTCTACTGGGGCATAGGTCAAAACTATTTTTGTTCTTGAATGCCTGTTGTGTGTATAAAATGTGCTGTACAATATGCTATATGAACTGGTCAACCAAAGTCAATGCTGTGTTGATCCATCCCACAACACCTTGGAAAGGTGCATTACTCATCCTGCCAGTTACTGTGAAGCTGTACTCCCCATCTACGTCTCCCACAGGCGATGGAAGACAGCCTTAAAACCTTGGTCGATAGTGATGTACCTTAGGCCTCCAGGGATGAAAGTAGGTATGGAGTTGCAGGCTTTGATTTTGTCTTTGCCATCAGGCCGTTTTGAATAGCACTTTGCCATCAGGCCGTTTTGGATAGCATTTGCTAGCCAGAAGTTCATACATCCACCCTTTCTTCATGGCAGTGGTCGTGACAGTGGAGGATGGGAACTCTGCTTTTGGCATGTTTTTCTGATTAAAACTGACCATTGGTGGTCATTTTTTAGCCATCTCACTCACGCTAAACTTTCTTACTGCTGTCCGATTACTGTTTCCAGTTGCATACTTCATAATCTGCAGTGTAAATTTAACAGTAAAGCTTTTTCTTTTTGGTGGCATTTTTTTTGTCAGTTTATTTTAGTTAGTATATATGTAAAGTATTTTTTTCTTTTTCGATGGTATAGTAACCAGTTTTCAAAGGTTATGAGTGTAAACAATACCATCTTTTGGCCGTAGTTAGTGTCCAGTGTAGCGGAAAGCGAACACTGGTGGTGCTCCGGCCAGTAAACACAGACTTCACTTCACCGGTGCAGAAGAGCACAGCGATTGAAGTGAAAAAGATATGGGCTGATGTGAAGTTGAGTTAGATACATGAGTAGGCTACTTGTAGATCTTGATAGGCCCTATCTATATTATGTAGGCCCATATGATATATTTAGTTATGGATTATTTACATTAATTTTGTTGTTTGTTTATTTACAGAATGTATATGTATCGATTAGGGATGCACCGATACCACTTTTTTACAAACCGATACGAGTATTTTTATTTGTGTACTTCCTACCGATACTTCCTAGATTTGGTTTCCATGAAATATTTGATTTTATCCTCTGCAGATTATGTCAAGCCTATAGTACAACATTACCAGAAGGCTATCCCAAGCCAAAAATAAACAGAGCTTTCTGGTTTTAACAAAAAGAGTCAATATCATCACATTAGACAAAATGTAAATATAACCAGATAAAGGCAATTTAATTTGCTGCATAGTTAACAACATGTCTGCTTAACAAAAAGTGAACAGAACTATTCCTGGATAAGCACATGAGCACAGTTCAGTTACAAAAGGATCAAAAGAGTCTCAAGTACAAAAAAGAGTCTCAAGTACACAAACAATCACCTATGTGGCACTATAAATCTGTCTCTCTTCCTCCCCTTCTCTCTCTCTCTCTGTGTCTGTGTGCGTGCACGTTTTTTTATTTTGCAAGACGTCAGTAAAGATTGGTTGCTTTGGTCTCTTGCGCCATTGGCATGAGTGAACTTTGTGTGCTTAGCACTATGGTGCGTCTTCAGATATTTAATCAAATTGCTTGTGTCAAACGAGTACTTTCCTTTCGCCCCTCGACAGTAGCCCCGTAGCAGTGCAGATCTTACACTGTGCCTTACTCCTGTCGTCATCATTTATCTTAAAATGAGCCCAAATCGCCGTTAAGGCAGCACAACGGAATTGCTAATAGCTAACGCGATGCTAATGGCTACATTTAGCGAAATCTGTTGACATATACCTACTTTGACACTATGTCAAACTTTCCTAACACAGACAAACATCAAGCAAGTGCAACACACGACAAAACAAGACGGCAAATAACCCACTAGTAGGGCAGAGAGTGGTAGGCCAGGTAGGACAACAAATCACATTTTGTGTCCGCATAGCGCGACCAGTTTGATGTAGTGAAATACTGTTAAGTGTTATCAGCAGTGTTGGGGAAGTTCACTTTCTACATGAACTAGTTCAGTTCATAGTTAACAATATTTTTTAAATGAACTAGTTCAGTTCAGAGTTCATAATTCAAAATGTTTAACTTAGCTCACAGCTACAACAAAATTAACTAGTTCTTTTCTTTTTTTCAATATGTTGCCAGCTATATTTTTTACCTCTATCTGTCTGCAATACCGCTCTCGGCCTCTATGCAACTTCGTTGTCTCACACCTGCCAGGCATAGACAGTAGAGGAGAAGAAAGCACACATGTTCAGACGCAACACTGGGTATCGGTTTTTGGTATCGGTAATTCAAAACGAGTACGAGTACGACCCGATACCCGATACTGGTATCGGTATCGGTGCATCCCTAGTTAAAACCACTGTGTTGAAAGCATATGAGCTTGTCCCCGAGGACTACCAGCAACGTTTTTGGTCCTGTAAAAAGAAGAACGCACAGGCACACTTTGAGTTTATGAGAGAGATGAGTAAACCCTTCACTCGCTGGTGTTCTGCTCAAGGGGTTAAAACTTTTAATGAGTTGTTCAATGTTATTGTCCTGGAAAAATTCTGTACCTGATCGAATAGTAACATTCTTAATGGATAATGAGGTGAAGTTGCCAGAAGAAGCTACAAGTTAATGCATACTGGTAGTTTTGCTCAGTGGCGAATTTCTGATTTGAGCTTTTGACTAGGTTAGGCTAGTAGGGTTTCATAATCTACCTCCCCAAAACTAATCAGGGCTTTAACTCATATTTTGATTTGGCCTGCAATTATTGCAGGAGAGGGGCATTGGAAAAAGGACTGTCCTGCGTTGAAACATAAAACCAAATGCCTTGTTATGCTGAGATGCAATTTGAAACTCAAATTAAACCTACAAGGTTCAATCCTAACAAAATCATCTGGTACTGAGTAGGCCAAACCAGGCGGTGAAGCCATTCCTGCCATCAGAGAGCTGTTGGAACATCTGATGGTGGACAGTGTGGGTCCTTTGCCACGTTCCAAATCTGTTAGCAATCATTTACAAACTATAATGTGCTTATTGAAATTTCTATTTACTATTAACCGTGGTTTATACATAGATTCGGTTAAATGTCTGCAGCCCTGTGGTTAATATTTAGGTGCGGCCTATAAATAGGAATGCACTTCTGTTTCGCCTGGTAGTAAATGAGTGAATGGGTCTCTCTCTCCCTCTTTCACATTTTAATCTCATTTATGTATCAGGTAAAAACAACATTTCATAGATAACACATTTTCCTTCACACACTAAAGTAACGGGTGTTATGTATTCTCACCTGAATGTAGCCTATTAACAGCATGCTATGAAGCACAAACCTCTGTGAGAGGCATAAAACGTGCATGGTCTCATGCCAGTTAACCTAGCTATGACATCTAGCTTTTGCTTAACAGTTGCTAGCATGTGTAATATGAACTCATTTAAATATAGAATGAATATGAACTCTTGTTAATATGATGCTGCACAGACACCCTGTGGATTTCTATCCTATCGTACCTTTTTTAACTATCCTAGTTATCTCTAGCTTAGGGAACCATCTTAAGAGTTGGCAGCAGTAAGTGTGTGTTAATATGAACTAATGTTAATATTTGTGAATTTGAACTTAATATGAAGCTGCACAGACACCTTGAGGGTTTCTACCTTTTCCTATTATAATTTTGCTAACTTAAGGAGACATCATCTACATGTAGATAACTTGCTATTATTTCATGCAAATGGAACTTAACTTTTTGGGAATGGATGTGCATGCGGGATGGAGATGTAAGAAAGTATTTTTGCTTGAAATGTCCATCCCAACCTCATACAACTTTTAAATGGCTAATAGCACTCACAGCACAACTACAGTGCATGGCATTGAGTTTTACATGACATGCGGAATATATCACAGTTACTACACGGGTGCAGTAAATACACAGGCTTGTTTCATAAAACTACATAAAATACTGTAAGGCAGTTTATATACGGTGCAGTTAATAGTTGGGAAAGTACGGTCCCTAACCGGGGACCTATCCATTCCGCACCCTCACAGCTGGGTCTGATGTACAGGCTTTGTCTCAGTTTATGTCTGTCTTTGGAAAACCCTAGGTGATGCAAAGCAACCCAGGTTCTAATCTGACCTCCCATTTGTAAGCAGCAGTGCATAAAACATAATCAGTACAGCATACCATGCCTAGAGTCATGGAGCTTTCATGCCACTGTTAAATCATTACTGCATCCCTATTGTGTTAACCTGATCGCAACTGGGAGGAGGAATTCCTCTGGTTGATGTTAGCTGGTCAAGAAGTACTAGCACCAACTTTAGTCCTATTGATTTAGATTGTGGTCATCGCATAAAAGATCTGTGAGAGCCTCCAAAGAACTTGTTATATTATGTAAATGGCTTCAGGGAGAGTTTGTGTCAGGCCAAGAGACTTGGCAAAGCTGAGACTTTTGTGCACTTTTGATCCGGGTAATCAGGTCCATATTCTCCATCCTATAGTGGGATCTCCATTCCAAGTTAAATTTCATAGTCCAGGTATGGTACAAAAAATTATCTGGTTTCCACGCCGATGCGTAAGACCTTAAGCACACTGCATAGGAGATTTCTTCGATTATCACTCCATCGGCCTGTATTCTTACAAGCTGTTTACCACAGAGCACCGTGCTATGCTACAACATGCACACTGCTATGCACAGACAATAATGTGCACTCTGCGGTGAACAGACTCAGACGGCAAGGTGTATACCTCATACTGTATTTTGGGTTAAACTGTGTTGCTTTGACATTGTGGATTAGGAAAAAATCCATTCTTTCCCCATTATTCTTAATCTAAAGTGCCCCAGTAAATAGGGGTCTGGCAAAGCCCATGGCACGAACCGATAAGTGTCAATGGGGGCAGACAGAGGCTAATACATAAGGGATAACGGCCAACGAACTGTACAGTTCTACAAAGATAATGGACGATGCGGGGCAAAGAACTCCACGACGCTCCGCGAAGTCCATTATCTTTGTAGAACTGTACAGCTCGAAGGCCGTTATCCCGCTTATCTCCCGTTTACAACATCCAAAAATGTTTTTATTATTATTATTATTTAGAATTTCCTTTATATTTAGGAAACATAATATGCATAATAACCTGATGCATTCTTGATTTAAAGCCTAGGGCTCCCGTTAGAGAAAGTATTAAAAAAAAAAAAAACGTTACTTTGGTTGTCAATGGTAACCATTCAAGAGCATTGATATGGAACGGCAATTTAACTTTTCTACTGGGACTACGTCCAAGGTGTCCGGTTATACGAACTTAATGTACACCCCATTAGCCAATCAGAAAACAGTATTTCGTTCCAGAGGGAGATAAATAAGCATAACCAATATATCTCTAATCCTAGTAGATCCAAGGAGTAATAGAAAGAATTTCTTACTTTTACTTAAAATCTTACATATAAATAATAATAAAGTCAGTTTTTTTATCTGCCATCTGGAAAAATAATCCTATATCTGAAGAAGAGAATTTTCTTGCTTTACTGCTTAATTTACAAAAATACGCTAAGTATATTCCTGCTTTGGGTTGGATTTAAAACTTTATCAAGTGCACTACCCCCTTGCACATTAACTGCCCTGTTAAGAAATCGGCCAACATAAAATAGGGAGACATGTTCAAATGATTGTCTGTAGTAAGGGACAATATACTATAGATGTGGTACATACAAATCTGGAACACATTATATCCATTTTAGATTTCAAATGGCTAATAGAGCTTCATTAGACACTGATGAGTGTCTGATATGGCGCAAGGCTATATGATGGATATAGGAGAAATACATCTCATCACAGTGCAACACACCCTGCTACCAGTCAGTGTCAATGACAAACACTGTCCACCACCAAAAGGGCCTACAATAAACATGCCAGCATCATAACTGGTTCTTGAAGCAATGGAGGAAGAATCGTCTGTACTCATAAGTCATGTGGAAGGACAGGACAGGTGTGCACCATTCACCTGGGAAAGTGAAGGATGCACTGTGGAACGTAGACAATCCAGGGGAAACAGTATGATGTTCTGTACTAGGTTCTGCTGGGAAATCCAGGGTCTGTCAGCCACGTGGATGTCAATTTGACACATCACATCAATGCTGATCAGGTATACCCATTCATGGCAATAGTACTCCCTGATGGCAGTGGCCTCTTTCAGTAAAATGATGTGCCTTGCCACACTGTATAAACTGTTTAGGAATGGTTTGAGGAACATAATGTGAAGAGTTTAAGCTGTTGCACTGGCTTCCAGATTCCCAGATTTCAAGCATCTGCAAGATTTTGTGAAACAAGTCAGATCCCTAGCTGCTCCACCCCACAATCTAAGAGGATCTTAGTGCCAGATACCAGAGGGCACCTTCAGATGTCTTGTCGAGTCCTTGCACTGGCAGATTGAAGCTGTTTAATAGAGACACCAACGGCACATTGGGTTGGTCATAATGTTTTGTCTCAACGATGGCACATTCTCAAGGAGCGCCACTTCTTAGCATCATGCCTAAGTGTCACTGACCATTTCTGGAGGACTACTTTGAGCCAACCCATGATTCATCTCATGAGCTTAAAACATGTGACACCTATGACACATTGTCATTCTCATTGTTGCACTGTTTAAAGTCACAAAGCACTGTCTATCTTATCCTGTGGTTGGAAAGATTTTAACATCTTTCATCCCTAAACATCCGCAAGTTTGTGTGCGGTCCTCACATGTTGGTGAATCTCCCTTCACATCTGATTACCTGATCATCCAAAGCCATGAGGCTGTGTCCGTGGTCGTCATTGAGAGAGGGCTGGGATGAGTCACCACTGATTGAATAGCCTGGATATCCGTTGGGAAAGCCCTGAACTGGGAATGCTGGAGCTAAAATGGCAAGGGCAGAGATTCACAAAGAAAGATGTATTATTTTAATTATTTCTCATATTAATTCCACGGCTCCTAAAAAACTGCTTTAGAAAGCCTGTGTCTGTGTGTTGAGAAGCAAATCATAACGCAGACATGGTATGCAAAGAGGTGTGTGTGTGTGTGTGTGTGTGTGTGTGTGTGTGTGTGTGTGTGTGTGTGTGTGTGTGTGTGTGTGTGTGTGTGTGTGTGTGTGTGTGAGGTCCTCACTTACTGTTAGGTGTCTGTGGCGTCCGTGACATGTCTATCTCAGGTGTGTGTGCTGGCCGGGTCATGATCATCGGCTCCTCCACCACGTTGATGCTGTTGCACTGCATGAGCTCCTGCAGAAGGTTGAAGATCTCCTCTGCACGTGAGCATTTGAATGCAAAGATTCCTGTAGAGAGAGGGAAACTTGAGTAATTAAGCAGGGCAAATACATACGGTTATCATTTGTATTCTGCCATCCAAACTTTTGCAAGTAAACAATAGGAGGAAATCACAAAATCCTGGACAAAACCTCATACATGTCTACCAATGTGATATTTTTTCGGCCTTTAATATGCCTGAGGATAAAAAAACATGTCTGGGGGAAAAAAGAGGGTGTCAGTCAGCAGACACACCTGCAAGTAGGAGGGAAGCTATCATAACACGTCCTGCTGTGGAATTTAACCTTGGATGGTGCATGGAGGGTAAAATCTTTCAGGTGAATATCCATTTTCTCCAGTATTTTGAGTCAGATAACTCTGTTTTGTCTTTAAGAAAAAGGGCTGAAATAATGCTGCTTTTACCCTGGTTGAACTGGCAGGACAGTCTGAAGCCAAAACCACTGCTCTTCTGGAACTGATTAACTTATGACACAACAACTAAACAAATGTGGTAAAAGAATTAAGGAAACCAGTAGACCAATAAAATACCATATCAGGCATCTGGAAAAGCAGGTTTCTAAAAATAAGATTTAAGAAGAAATAAAAAAGTACCCACAGAAGGGCTTTTTCAGAGTTTAGGGGCCAAAACCACAAAGAGGCAGTCATCCTTAAGTTTTAGTATGGACTCTAGAGCAACCAGACTAAAATGACTTCAAAAACATACCAGATGCCAGTGGAGCAAAGCAAAAATAGGAGAACAATGCTCAAACCTTTGAGTCCTGGTTAAAAGTGTGGCTGCAGAGTTCTGAACCATCTGAAGCTAAGAAATGCAATGCTAATTTCAGCAAGTAAAGATGGCATTACAGTAGTCTAAACATGAAGAAATTTGAGTATATAAAATACACTCCTAAGTTCATGGAACCCATTAGCAATAAACCAATTTTCATCTATCATTTGACGCTGTCCTGGAGCATGTCATTTTTTGTGTTTTTATTAAGTAGGTTTTGTTACCATAGATATAGAAATCCACAAAAATGTAACCATTCACTGATCAAAACCCTTGGCTTGAAACAAATTAGGCAAGTTAGCAAGACTGTTGCATTCCAGTGTCCCAAATGGATTTGTACAAACTTGAGAACTCACCCTGTCCAGTCTGGCAGCGCCTGCCACTCTCAAAGGAGAAGAGGTTGGAGTCATAGCCGTAGCGCCGCAGACAGAGGTAGGGCCATCGGATGGCATCTCTCTTGCGTGTGTGCAGTATGAGCTCGGTCTGTGTGAGCTCCATAGTGCCCGAGCCCAACTCATTCCCCTCATCATCAACATTGGTCACCTGCATTGACAGAAATGAAACCTTGAACAGTGCAGAGGAGGGGTGGGCGAAAAAACAGTGTTCTAAAAACATTCCTCAGGCTGAGAAGGATATTTTGTATGATGATATATTTAAAAGGTGACATGATGTATTACATCAAATTGTGTCAGAATAAATATTATTATTAGAATTATCTGTATTGTCAATGCAAATACAACCAAGCTAAATTATGAATTATTGGATTTTATGCTTGTTTTGGTTCTGCAAAGATTCAGTAGTTATCCCAATATGTCTCAATATAGGCCAGAATCATGAGTGCTCTGATTCATAAACATAACATGGAGAAAGTATTTATGGTACAGGATTTATTTAGGGGGCATTTTCTGTCTTTCGTGCCAAAGCCCTAAATCATTTTTGACATGGCCACCTAACAGCCACATAGGCTCTCAAATAATAAATGATAAAATATCATGCCATTGTTACTACTGAGATAATGTTTGGAGAAATACCAAGTTTAAGGATGAGCATGCATGTTCATAAATACAGAAATGTTGAAGAATGTTACTGAGCCCATGTTACATTGTATCCATTGTGTCTTTAAATGTGACAATAGCATTACTTGCTAACTTTCATCAAACTACCTGTGAACAAGCAAAGTGATCGGCTACCAGGGATGTTTGTGTCATTATGCCTGGTGGAACGACTTAGAAAAATGTTGAAAGTTCACTCAGAGATTGCTGAAATTGCTAAGGACTGCACTAAACATATACCATAGACAATATAAATAATGTTTTCAAATGCTTGCAACAGTTTGATTATTTTTACTTAAATGTTATTAGTTTTATCAGTGTGCCATCTTATTACTAACTCATTGTTTTGCATTGTACTGTTCAGTACATTGTAACAAGGTCTATGTAACATGTACGATGACTAGCTGAAGCCTTTCCAACACTAAATATAAGTAAATAATAATTATAATCAAATCACTGAAACAATTCTTTCGTGCGTGTGCTTCACTTTCAATACATAATTGTATTCATGTACATTAAATATTGCACAGCACAAGTTAGCTGCAATTAATTAAACAAATCAAGATCTAACACTTAGGGTTATAATAGTCTTATAATGCAGCAGTGTTTTTCTGTGTCCCACTGTGTGAACTAGTAACAGAATAATGTCTCAGGCTAAATATTGCACAGTGAAACCAATGGTAAACTCTATGCTGAATGGACCATCGTTGAATATAATACAGAATATTAAAGATTGAGACAAATTAGATATTTTGCTACAAGACAACATATTACACTAGCAAATGTAATAATTCAAAAATAATACCATAATATGTAATAAATACATAGTGCAGGTCAAAACAGGTACCTTGAACCTGTTGGGGTGGTTGTCTTGAATGGAGTCCCTGTATAGACAGCTCCAACAGCTCCCCATAGCTTCAGCAGGACAGCTGAAACCTGGCCCAGGATGGGTGAAGGGTAAAGGTTGAGGTACAGGTAGAGTGAAGGTTAGGGTTACAGGCAGTACATTCAGGCAGCTAAAGCACACAAGTGACCCACACTGGAACTGACATCCATAATATTCACTAGAATGGAGAAACTGAGATGGAGATGTTACTAAAGAAAGTTTTAAACTTAAAAGGAGTATGGGAATATAACACAACTCAGTCAATAGTTATCAAAATGCCTACAGCCTCCTAATATCATTCATAGTCCTTCTCACTTCAATGACATACATTATTATTTTTTTGCCTGCTCAAAAGTAAACTTTGTGCACCACGTGTGCACCACTGAAACAGTAGAGTCTAGTGCTTTTGGAGTTACATAAGACATGTCTACCAAAACAGAGACACCTTCGTTTGTAGCTGTGATAACAAAAGACTGTAGGCTTTCCTAACCAAAGATCATAGGCTTTCCTAGAAAGGTTTTAGGTCTGTCTTGCTGAGAATGCCTGTAGCTGACAACAGAACACACATGTACTACAGACACTTTTTATAACATACTCGTACTATCCCTTTGAATGGTGTTCATATTTGATGGATGGATGCATTAGTGCCTTTGCTCCAAACCAAATGGCAATCAGTAAAGAGGAGGAATTGAAATAATTTTCTTACAACAACACAAGCTACAGTTAAACATGACCAGTTTTACAGACAATGCTCAATGTAATTGTGATGTGATTATATAGCTGGTTATTACCTCAAAAATATATCCTAACAAAAACCCAATTTAAAGTGAGAGTTTCTGCATTACACAGTTTGCTTACTAGTTTCAGCTATGGTCCCTTATATCTCCATAACTAGTTATAGAAGGAACACTGGAAGCCCGCTGTATTGTAAAGTTCAGCAAAGTAGCAAATCCAACCAACCTGTTTCCTGAAGGAACACAGTAACTTGTAGATAGGAACATTTTTCAAACACAAAACAGATAAAAGAGCATTTGTAGCTATAGTTTTTGTAGCTATACTTTTGCCTTGGCAGTATAAATATGATTCCTCATATAAATGTTTGGTTTGATTTGTTCTTTTTTTTCCTTTCTTCAAAAATGTAATCAAGAAAAATGTCTTGAAAGAAGAAAAATACATGTGGAACCTTGGCTGGGTGGGTCTGTTTCAGTTCCTTTCAGCAGAATTGTCACACCTATGAGCATCTTGACTGACCCATCAGAATAGTGTGCATAGTCTAATTAATACTTGTACGGAGGTAAAGAGCACAACTGATACCTGTTCTTCTTAATTTTGTTTGAAATGCATATTACTATCCGGCTTGTAAATATTCTTACCCACACCAGGCCATCAGTGGGAGTGATGCTTCCGTCAATCCCAGAGTCCTCTGCTGGGGCTCATGGCGAGGAAGGAGCCCTCTTGTTGAAAAACCATTTTCCTGAGGTGTGGAGTCCCCTCTCTCCTGACAGATTGGAAGACAAGTCTTGGAATTGGCACTACAATAACGGCTCTATATTTTCCCATCAACCCACTCCCTGAGGTTTCCATGACCTCTCTTTAGCTAGATGTAATTAAAATAGTGAAATAATTAATCCTGGCAAGAAGCTAAATTACTGCAAGCAAATTAATCAAGTGTCTTTTGTGCAAAAAATCTATTACTGAGGTAATGTTAAAGCGACACAATGCAACAATTTGCCACCTTTTGAGGTATGTTTTTAAGGGTAAATAGTTTTGGTATCATCTTCAAACTTATTATGATGGTTTATGGTCATGTTAAGGACATAAAACACTCCTGTCGTTCCCACTATCCATTCACTTTGTAGTTCTGTGTTGATGTAACAGAGCTCAAGGCAAAAATGTAAGAAAAGTTTTCACAGCATGACATTGCAAACTATATCGTCAAAAGACACCATTTAGCATGTTGGCAAGCTTTAATCAGTGCCAACTGGGCTATTGGTGGTGTTGCAGGGTAGACCAAAACCCCTTACAACTGCTTTGTCATTTTCTCTGGAAAGAAACTTATTCTCAATCATGTCAGTACTTCCTCATAAAAGATGGTTCATTTCAGTTGATTTCACATAGCCTAGGACATTCATTTATGGCTGTGTATCTACTGAAAATGTAGGCTATCTCACCTAGAATTCATACTCTGAGTGCCACTGACCATGTCTACATTTAACGATGTTGATACTCAAGAGAAAGGTAGCCTATTTATCTCACCTGGCCTGAAACAGATGTTAGTATAGACCGAGCAGGCTATTTGTCAATACAGTCTGCTACTGTCATTATTTTGTATTGTGTGTCCATCACGATTTCAAGTTGAAATATATAAATAGGCAAAGTTAGAAACATTGTGTCTTGTAGCATAATTAACGCGTGCGACAGTGTATTGTAGCATACTTAACGCGTTACATTTTACATTAGGGGTAGCCTACCTTAAGATGTCAATTCTGAAATAACATCAGGGATGGATATAGTTATGGCAATGTAAGAAACAATGTAAGGCTATTTATGGATTCTTACAACAAATGACCCACAGCACCGAATAGCCTTCGATAAGATTATTTCTTATTTTTATCCGAAACAAGAAAATCCACAGGTGACACAAGAACCAGAGGTGAAATAGGCTATGTATTGGGGTATTGAATGCACGTTCAAAGATACCCAGGAGGATACTGAAATAAACTAGAAAAACGCAGTCCAACCAACCTGGATTTAGACTATAGCCCTAGCCTACTATTCCGACGCCAGGTAACCTACTTCAAACAACTGCGGAGCACGATGCCACAAGATGCTGTAGCCTATGCTAAACGACGCGGCGACTAATGCCGTAAATGTCATTCTTTCGCATGAAAAATAAAATCCAAAATGCAACGTTTGTACGATAGACACAAGTAGGTACACATACCCACGATACCTCTGATATTCAAACAATACCCGCCTTCCAACAATGTGAGTGAGGTGAGCCATCACGGTTTTTGCGAATGCAATAAAAAGGACTGATAAACAGGCTAGTGCAACAGAGCTCGTTTACCGTGCGACTTCAATCCAGATGATATGTCAGGAAACGATACTGGCTACTGAAATGCCAACCTTGAGCACAGGGGAGAACATCCTCACATGGCACTGGTGTAAAATCTACATGAGGTGACAACGCAAGCGAATCACTTGACAAGATATGACACAAAGGCACCATACATATGAAGCTGCCGCGTTCTGTGATGGCTAGCATTGAGGCGCATGAATGCACGAATCACTGGAAATGCAATCAGCACTGCTGAGAATATGTTAATAGAGTGGAGGGGACAGACAAGCATCAGCCTTAAGCTCCACAGAGGGTGCATTAGATGTTTACTGCAAAACAATTTAGCTGCGATGGCTACTCACATGTTTGGCCAAGATTTCAATACGACACGAGATGAAGGCTGCAAATAGGCTACTGACGTGCGCTTGCTGTCGGTCGAGAATAGAGTCGTTGATTTGCGCTCATTAATAGGTTTGTACATCCGACAAAATTATTGTTAAACATATAACAATAAAGACTAGTGTTTTTCCCTTAAACGTCCCCTTGCTGCAGCACGGGCCTCTCTCTGACATTTCCCGACCACTGAGGTTAGAGTTCACAGCCAGACAACGAGGGCTGGTGCCGCGACAAGAAGGTAGAGCCGCTGGAGGACCAAAAGATGATGTGAGAAAGTGGTTGCCATTGGATGGTGACGTATACGAATTACTTCAGAGATGCGAAAGAAGACAGGTATTAACGCGAGCCTTATATGTGCGTTGTAAGGCTGTCAACACCTCAATGCAGGTCACATAGCCTAGCCTACCTGGTTGGATTTTGCCACTATGACTGTACCATTTCTGTATGGAAACTCTCAGTCCCTTATCATCTAGACATTATTGTTGCCTGATGTTGATGATGATGTTAGTAAATCAATATTAAGTACACCTAGTATATGAATAACAGATCTACAGAGCACAGAAAATTTGCACTGGCCCAATTAATTGACACAGAAGGCTATAATGAAAAATAAAGGGAAAAGGTAGGCTACAGACCTACCTACCACATAATGGAACCGGTT
The DNA here is from genome assembly GCF_963457725.1 of Sprattus sprattus. Taxonomy (NCBI): domain Eukaryota; kingdom Metazoa; phylum Chordata; class Actinopteri; order Clupeiformes; family Clupeidae; genus Sprattus; species Sprattus sprattus. Next base: position 18,823,842 of record NC_137908.1, on the reverse strand, counting down.
TTACTGTCTCCAAAGTTGACATTAATGATTCAGCGTCTACATAGCCATTTAGTGTGTAGAAACATCCCATGCTTGTCCCATGGAGATGTTGTGGGAAATGTTAATCATGACAAAGGCCTTCCCTGAACTGTGACTGCTGGTTAGCACAAGTACTGCTTGACAAGATTTTAAGTAAGTAAACTTAAACATTGTTTTATGCAATATCGATCAAGACATGTTCCTAATCTTGGTCTTACATACTTTCATTGCTATGTAAGTGTACACTCAAAAAAACTAGACGTAACGCAAAGCGTTACAAAATATGACCGCCGAACTGGGCCTCGTTTCCCGATAACGACGTATTTTAACGTTCTACGTGGATTTTGGCGACATAGTAGACTCAGTAACACTTTCTATTTACGAGCGTTTCCCGAACATCATCTTAAAGTCAGGTGCACGAGTTCTTAAGTATCTCTTGTGGAGGTCGCCTGTTCATCGATGTCAGACGAGTCAATTTTCTCACTTGTGTATACATGGGTTTCTCGGCTACGTCATCACTGGTTGCGTGCGCAATCTCGCGGCAGAAAGACGCAAGATAGCGTTGAAGTGGATGAGAAAGCTGTGGAGGAAGGCAACATGACAGGGAGTTGTTGTGTGGTGAACTGCTCTAACAGAGTTGGTAAGATGTTCAGTATACCTAGGAGGAAGCATCCGTTTGCCAGGAAAAATAAAATATCAAATCAAATCAAATAAAGAAAAAGGCTCAACAATGTACAAGGTTACGTTTGGGAATATGTTGAGAGGGTGCAAGCATTCATGGCAACAGAATAGGGAATGGTAGGCTAAATAAGTAATAAACAATACATTTAAACTGGGCTTTCTGTATTCATTTGTATTAGGGTCAGTGTTGGGAGTAACGCGTTACAAAAGTAACAAATTACTGTAATGCATTGCTTTTTGCGGTAACGCGATAATGTAAGGCATTACAGAAACAAAATTGGTAATATTTACCTCGGTACAAATATCAGTAACGCGCGTTACAATGCATTTTTAACCTGGAATGAAGTGTTTTATTTTCCTTCATCCAAATTCGCCAAAATCACCGCGAGATCAGCAGAGGTGAAACGTCGGCGCAAAATGTTTCACTTCCTTTAGGCTAATCGATGCCGCTTTCAACGGTGGAATCGCCAGCTTTCCGAAAAATTGGCAGCAAGATGTGGCCACTAGCAGCAATGATGACAAGGTAAGGCTAAAACGTTCAGATATGGTATCCTTGCAGATATGATACCCACACTACCATTGCGTCAACATGTTTTTTTCTTACTGGGCTAAGGTAACTTTCCTTTGAAGCCATGTCGCAATTAAATGTAATGTGGTTTGGAGCCACAAATGCATTGGTTCTAACAGACATGAATGAAAATGTACTTTTCCATTCTCAGAATATAGCTTAAAAAATGAATCACAAATGATTAAATATGTGGCCATCCATCAACATGATCAGACAAGTTCAGAGAATTAACGTTTGCCTAATTTAGCACCAAGGTTCTCCCTCCTAGGCTAGGCTATGTGATGTTACTTCACCCGCCACTGTGGCTGTATCGTTTGACTTAAGACTCTAATCAAAGCAAACAAATGTATTGACAGTCTCTAGTTCTGCTACATATCTAACTGTATGGAATCAGATCAATGCCATAAATATTTTGTAATCTGTAATATAGATTTTGTATATGTAACATAGATTTAGTATCTGTGAAACCATCTACACTTTCAAAACCTATCTTCACTTTCAAAATGTATTTACAGATACAGATTTCAAATACGAAATGTATCTACACTTTCAAAAACTATCTACACTTTCAAAAACTATTTACACTTTCAAAAACTATCTTCACTTTCAAAATCTATTTGCAGATACGGATTTCAGTTACGCATTACGGATAGGGATACGGATTTCTGTTACGAATTACAAAATCTTTTTGGCAATGTCTTTACTGCCTTTCTAAAGAGCCAATCAGAGCTTTTGGCAGATTTTCTAAAGCGCCAATCAACACATTGTATCCTCTACTGACTAGCCAATCAGCGCTAGCTTGCTGGCAACTGCTGCTGGCCCGCTCATTATTCAATAGTTATAACCTAAAACTGCCACCGCTCTGCCTAGGGAGAGATCTGGGGTCTCCCCCGCACGGTTTGAATACAATTCGGTGTACGAACACCGTGGGGGAAGTTAAACAAGCATGCCTTATGTCTGGCCCAAAGGGCTGATGAACACCTGTACTATTTAGTTAATCTTAGGCTCTGGCGATTCAGAGATCGCTTGGCTGCAGAACGCATTGTAACTAAGAAATTGGTCTCATATATCTCTTCCACTGAGACGCTAGAAAACTCGCTTCCACACAAAATACACAAAACGTTTTCAAGGACTTCAGAAAAGGGTTACAAATAGCCTACCCCAAAGTGCCATGAAAAGAAACGAAAATGACATTACAAGGTGGTTTTGAAATCAGGCTGGTCATTATCCAGCTGTTGAGGATGCATATGCACTTAACGGTATACCCCCACCATCACTTTGCATGTGTCTGGAGAACAAGACAATAGCAGTCTGTCTGCTAAATGTTCTCATCGTGATAATTGGTCATATGAATACTGTTCATTGTTAACTTAATTAAATGTGAATAGGAGATCGGTCACGAAAATGCTAACGTTAGCTTTCGTTAGCTACCAAAGCAGATCCTAATATCTTCCATACAACGACAAGGATCTTTGAAACAGGTGTAACGAAGTGTGGAGTGAAAACCACTGACTATGATTGTGCGTTTTACAATGACTTTATTAACAACTCCAAATATAGGACTTCTTACTTGTGCCATTTCTCGGTCTCTGATCCATGACTGCTGCATACACCGTTTCACTTAACTTTCCCAGTTACCAGCAAGCTAGCGCCGCTGATTGGCTAGTCAGTACAGGATACAATGTGTTGATTGGCGCTTTAGAAAATCTGCCAAAAGCGCTGATTGGCTCGTTAGAAAGGAAATAAAGACAGTGCCAAAAAGATTTTGTAATTCGTAACAGAAATCCGTAACTCGTACTTGAAATCCGTATCCGTCTCCGTATCCGTAATGCGTAACTGAAATCCGTAACTGAAATCCATATCTGCAGATAGATTTTGAAAGTGAAGATACATTTCGTATTTGAAATCCGTATCTGTAAATAGATTTTGAAAGTGAAGATAGTTTTTGAAAGTGTAGATACATTTCGTATTTTAAATCCGTATCTGTAGATAGGTTTTGAAAGTGTAGATGGTTTCACAGATACAAAATCTATATTACAGATTACAAAATATTTATGGCATTGATCTGATTCCATATAAGTGAACACAGGAATTTTGTTTCATATCAAAAATACGCCTAAAAGCCCACCTCTTCACTGAATAACCCGCTAGCTTGTTAGCTGAAAATACTTGGTAACGTTACTAACTTAGCTCTTTTACCATACAGTGTACATGTAGTGTAGCAGCGATTCCTATTTTACTACCAGTGGCGGCTGAGTTGGATTTAGTTCTGACGCGTGTAGAAAAGATGAGAAGTAGAGGTGAGTCCAGTTGGTCCCTTTGACCGTTTATTGTAGAAAGTTGTTGCAAATAAAATAAAGATATTAAACTAAAAAGTCTTTCGTAAAGCACAGTTCTCCTTTGTTAACGTCCTGGCACATGGTCAAAAAACTGTTGCCTTCCTCAGCCACGCCCAGATGCTGTGGCTCCTGGCTTTTAAGGCCTATCCCCCTTGGGCTCCACCTTCAGCCTCTCAGGTGTGTTCAGGTGTCCTCTAGGTGGGGCAAATACCTACGGCCATAGTGTCACTCACACACACACAAACACACACTTGCACATACTAATAAGGGGATAACATAAGAATTAACATAAAAGTTAATTTGGCTCCTACATGTAGGATAAAGCGTCTTTCTGTTAAAGTGCACTTTACCTACAAATACCACTACTACCTACTAGTTTAGCCCAGAGCCCTAGAATCTTTCTATCTTTCTAGAATCCTTCTATGTATCTGGTTTAACCTACATAGTTCTAGATCAGAACAGATGTACATAACGTCATTGTGAACCACGTCAATGTATTAAGATGAAACGTAGTCTACAAGAAGTATGTTTAATACAATAAACCATAAGATGAACTTGAATTTGAAGGTTAATATTGAAAATGTGTGATGCACTGCCTGTTTCTGTCCCATATGGATTTTTATTTAATTTTTTAGATCTAGCCTAGGGCCTATACATACGCGTTTTATACATTTGAAATATAATGTGGAGCATTTTTGTAAGGGCGTGCTGAACTGAACATGAACATTGGGGTGCACTAGCCTGGGCTACCTGTCCCATAGAAAAACATATTTTTGACACACATTAATATTTCAATCTTCATGTTCAGCACAGCCATACCTTACAAAAATAGTTGGTTTCATTTGGGTTGTACATTGTAAGGCCCCTTAGCTAATATGTAGTGTTTATATCTTAGACTCTTGAATTTGAAATCTGGCTATTTTCTTATATTTTCAGCATGTACTTCAAAGCCGAAAAACCTTCACAAAGGACTTGGATGCCCAGGTGCTATGTGTAGGCCTACTGCCTCCCCACCATAGGGGTACAGCCAATACACTAATCCAGTTGCAAACTATTTTTATTTTTTTATGACGCATAAACTATGCTTAATGCTGTGAAGTTGGAAATAATAAAGGCATAGAAATGCTAATTTTGTATCCTGTCATATTTTTAGACATTACAATACAGTCCAATTATTGTTAATATGAATAGGCCTAAAGTTACAGTATTTCTATCACAATTTGCCAGACTTTGACCTTTTGTCTGTTCTTGCGATGATTGTTCTTTGTATTGTGCCATGAGCCATCACTGTGGCTATTATGTTCTACTGATTACCATAAGTACAGATACCACATCACCTTCCACTGGATGTGTGATTCACTAATTGAGCGTCTTGAGCTTCATTACAGTAAGATTGCCAAATCCATACTTCCAGTGATTTTGGTGCGAGTAACTTACAAGTAATACAATAGTAGTGTAATGCCTTACATTTTAAAAACAGTAATATTGTAATGTAACGAATTACTTTAAAATGACAGTAACAAGTAATAAATAATGCATTCCAGTTTTGAAGTAACTTGCCCAACACTGATTAGGGTAGATGGCTTTCTGCCGTGGATTTGCGCGCGCAGCCTTCAATGTTTGTATACAAGAAACCCATGTATAGGCTCATGAATGAAGTTCCAATATAACAAGTGTCGACATAAGAACAATACCTCAATAAATATATATAGGCTAGCGGGTGCCACCCTCTTGATTGATTTCCAGCCCGGCTCAATGACATGTCAATTTCCTAATATTGCAGCCTAACTACACAGTCAGAAAAGCCATCTCCTTAGTTCAATAACATATTATTTTGTATAATCTTTATTTTCAAATACTCAATATTATTTATTTCTATTTTGATGGGAATAGGCAGGTGAAACAATGACATTCTCATGATGTGCTATACACAGAAACATCCTTTGGATTTCTTCTATAATAGGCCGAACGACGCCCCTGGTGGATTGCATCGCTAAGTGTGAAGTTACTACTGGTCCTGACCACACGTAGAATTCTTCTCAACGAAAGATAAACTTAAGCTAAGTGCGGCGTCGGGAAACCGCTCAGCAACGTAGGATCCCTCTTACGACCGAAGTCCTTTTTCGCGTTCGGGAAACGAGGCCCTGTTCAGTAGGTTTTGGCAAAGAATGAGTCATGGTTGTCAGTGTGTTTGTGTGTTTTTATGTGTTTTTTGTGTGTAAATTGGTTTGTGTTTCATTTTTATATATTAAAGGAATTATTTGTGATAGATTTTGATGATTTGGTAATGTAATGTTTTGTGTACTACTTTTTTGTGGATTGTCTTGGTATATTTTTCTTTTGCAATGTAGTTTGTTAAAACAGGTCACATAAAGGGGTGTGGAAACAAAGTGAAGTTTCCAACCACCAACAGGTGGCGCTATAGGTGATATCAGTCAGGCATATGTACAGGCATATGTACGGGTTCGGGCCAGCGTCCACCCTAAGACATTTTCTCTGGATCAAGCAATGTTCGCAAGAGTTATAAGAGACTTTGTGTTTTGTGGCAAGCACTGGCAAGTTGGCAAAGTTTGAGGGTATGCCACGCCCACACCTTCTGACTAATGAGAAAAATCCAATATAACTTTTAGTCGCCCATGGCTGAAGAGTAACCTGACCACATTTCAAGGCGTTACCATAAAATTTGACGGAGGAGTTCGATCAGATGCGAGGTGTGCAAACGCCGTCAAAACGCATCTTCCACTCAAAATGGCCGACTTCCTGTGGACCTGCCACCATGGCGTCAAGAGACTTTTTGGTGCGTCCAAGCATGATGAATACGTGTACCGAATTCCGTCAAGCTACGCCAAAATAACCCCAATGCACAGGGTTTTTTTGCAATGTTCTAGGGGGCGCTACAGAGCCATTTCGCTCCATCCATGGGCAAAAACTCTACCAAAGATGGACGGTTACAGGCTTGATGTCCCTGGCAAATTTGGTAATTTTCCGAGCACTTTGACATATATGCAATTGAGTTATAAGAGACTTTGTGTTTTGTGGCAAGCACTAACAAGTTGGCAAAGTTTGAGGGTCTGCCACGCCCACACCTTCCAACTAATGAGAAAATCCAATATAACTTTTAGTTGCCCATGGCTGAAGAGTAGCCTGACCACATTTCAAGGCGTTACCATTAAATCTGTCGGAGGAGTTCGATCAGATGCGAGGTGTGCAAACGCCGTCAAAACGCATCTTCCACTCAAAATGGCCGACTTCCTGTGGACCTGCCACCATGGCGTCAAGAGACATTTTGGTGTGTCCAAGCATGATGAAGACGTGTACCGAATTCCGTCAAGCTAAGCCAAATTAACCCCAATGCGCAGGGTTTTTTGCAATGTTCTAGGGGGCGCTACAGAGCCATTTTGCTCCATCCATGGACAAAAACTCTACCGAAGATGGACGGTTACAGGCTTGCTGTCCCTGGCAAATTTGGTCATTTTTCGAGCACTGACATATATGCGATTAAAACACCTAATTTTTGCTTTTTAATTTTTAGCTAGGTGGCGCTATAGATGTAATGACTGGTTATGGTGTGGGTTGACATGGCCCCTTAACACAAACATACAAGAACAATTTGGCCCTCCAAGGCCCTACGGTTCTTGGGATATTCGAAGAAAACTGTGTCGCGCCACCTACAGGTCAGTTGGTGTACAACCATATAAATCAATTTATTGCATGCCCCCCCGTGAACGGAATTCCACGAAACTTAACGTGCAGTCAGAAGGTGTCATAATGAACCCACACCTCCGATTTCAAGCAGTTCTGACCTTGTCAACTTACAATTAACATTTTTTACAACACTCCATTTTTGCTTTTTCATTTGTAACTAGGTGGCGCTATACATGAAATAAGTGATAGTGGAATGGTTGACGTGGCCTCTTAAGACCAACATACAAAAAAAATGTGGTCCTCCTAAGCCTTGAAACTCTTCAGCTGCTTGATGGCCTCATGGATCTTTGCCTTGGTGGACTTGCTACAATTGATTGATAGATCGCTGTCAGCTGGCTGGATGTTCAAGGATTTTTCAGGGTTGACATGTTAAGTAGTTCTTTGAAACACTCCATCCATTTGTTTTTTTTTCGGTCCCTCATTTCCAGCATTCCATGTTTGTCCTTTCTAGGCCTCTCTGGTTTGCAGAACCTTTCTGTCAGCTCTTCCAGCAGCCTCCCTAAATACTGGAGCACTCAACGTTTCTATACCCACAGGAACTGTCTGAACCTTCAACCTCCTGTATCCCCTGTATCCTGTATTTACCACATGGTTAATCAATCACAAAACATTCAGTATGCATTTTGTGGTACATACCAACACCCCATGCCTCTGTGGTTTTAGGTTTTACGTCTTCTCTGATGAGTCCAATTTTCAGCTTTGCCCAACACATGGTCGTCTAATGGTTAGACGGAGACCTGGAGAGGCCTACAAGCCACAGAGTCTTGCACCTACTGTGAAATTGGACTCATCAGAGAAGACGAACTAGGAGACCCTCCAGTCTGCTTTGGTTCAATCCTTATGGTCTTTTACAAACCTCAGCCAGGCAAAGTACAACGTTGTCCCGGAAGAAAAACTTGCTTCCTTTTGCTCTGACAATGTTCCCCAACTCTGAGAAGTGTTTTTTCCAGCAGGGCAATGCTCCATGCCACACAGCCAGGCCAGTAAAGGTGTGGATGGAGTATCACCAGATCAGGACCCTGTCATGGCCAGCCCAATTTCGAGACCTGAATCCCATAAAAAAAACTCTGAAATGTGATCAAGAGGAAGATGGATGGTCACAAGCCATGAAAAGAAGCCGAGCTGCTTGAATTCTTGCGCCAGGACCAGGAGTAGCATAAAGTCACCCAACGGCAATGTGAAAGACTGGTGGAGAGCATGCCAAGACACATGAAAGTTGTGATTTTAAATCAAGGTTATTCCACCAAATATTGATTTCTGAACTCTTCCTAAGTTAAAGCATTAGTATTGTGTAGTTTAAAAATGAATATGAGCTTGTTTTCTTTGCATTATTCGAGATCTGAAGACACTGCATCTTTTTTGCTATTTTGACCAATTGTCATTTTTCTGCAAATAAATGATCTAAATGACAATATTTTATTTGAAATTTGGTAGGAATGTTGCCAGTAGGTTATAGAATAAAACAAACATGTACATTTTACTTTAACACATACCAATAAATAGTAAAACCAGAGAAACTGATAATTTTGAAGTGGTCTCTTTATTTTTTCCGCGGCTGTATATATATATATTGTCGCGTTGAAAACCAGCCACTCTCGCAATTCCACAATCAACAGTCAAAAGGCCACATGTGTTGATCTGAGGTTTATTGTAGTCATTAAGCCACAAAAAGGAGATGGTCCATGGATTAGCTTGATCTAATTGTATGAATGTCAGGTCAGACTTTTTAAAGGAATCTAGTTCCTCCCACTGTCTTGTGTTTGGCTCAGAACTAACCCCATTCTCTAACTTTTACTCCTAACTTCTCTCTCTCTCTCTCGCTCTGTGTTTTTGGCACCCCTGGGATCTTGTGGAGGATCAAACTTGTGTCCATCCGGGCTATCTCCCTCTAAGCAGTCAACTGTTTGGAATTGTTTGGAATTTTGAGTGAGGCTTTTCATACTCAATTAATCAATGTTCATCAAAAATATCCAAAAGTATCTCACCTGATTCAATATTTTCAATATGAGGGACCAGGCTCTGTGTAAAACTATTTTGGACCCACTTGGCTGTGAAGTTTAATTAATGCAGGCATCTCGTATTGAAAGCTCATTGCTCACTGTCATTTGCATATAAAGCAGTGTCTGTAAAGATTTAACACAGACACATATGCTTGTCCAGGAGCAAACATCTTTTTAAAAAGAGACAACAGCCTTTTCTACAGTCAAACCCTGAACTTTGTGCATGTTGGAGGCCCAAGGTAACTTCAGAGGATACTGATGTCTGTCACCACCACTGATGTCTGTCACTCTCTCCTCTTCAGGCTCTTTGGAAAACATTGACATGATGTCCCAACTTTTCTTCCCAGTTTTTGCTCTCCTTTCGAAATTCCCTTAATTTAATTTCATGTAAGGTGTAACGTGAAGATTATTTTCAGCAACATCTTTGTTCCTTCCTTGTATGGTGATATCAACACTCTTTTCAACTTCACCAGTTTCATGTTGTTCAAGTTATTTCCTTTTGTGACATGGAGTCACCTTTCTTTACAGACCCTCTTGCGATTCAGCAACTGAGAAAACAATAGCCTAGATCTTTCTGGTGAGCAATATCTGTCCTTCAATATGTAAAAAGTGTGGCCTTAAATTAACGTCTTGTTGCCAACGATACAAAGCTTGGCCTTTAACTAGTGGATAGAAATCCCCCACAGCAACAACAGACACTTTTCTTAAAGGAGAGTAGTCACCTGATTGTTTAATCTGCCTCAAAAGTCCATGGATATAGGCCTACAGACGTTTATGAACAACCATGGAAATCTCATCGTTGTTAACAACTAGAGGCTTCCCAGTTTTGCTCTTAAAGAGTTAACTTTGTCTTCTCCAAGTGGTTGATATGATAAAGACACATCGGTTCTAATTGCCAAACTATTATGTATACCTGCTAGCCTGGATACCAGCCTGAACCCCGCCCACAACATTTGAGGTCTGGAAGTTCAGTCTGGCACTGCTCCGTTGGGGAGAAACGATCATAGATCAGAAACTGATCTAACCAATGAAATCGTCAGGGCGGGCTTTAAACGATGATGGACAGATGATCAACCAACGCTTGAGTTGAATTAACGGTAGACTCGAAATCGTACCAAGATGGCGGTGTCTCTGGAGCCTGTTAGTGGGAAATATTTTATGTGAATTAAGCTATCTACACGACTTTTTTATGTCTCCATTGACTCGGTTAGTTGTGTATGTGCTACACGAATGTTGCAGAGTATTGTAGGTCTTAAAGTAACAGTATGCAACAATTATACTTCAGAATTAGGGTTAGGATAAGCAGTTTTACCGTAAAATAACAGCTTGAAATGTGGGCGCTCCAATGACTTTTAATATGGAGAATCGCCTCCGTGCCATTGCCATACCAGGGTCCATAGGCATATAATCGCTAAATGTAAGATTGCCGCCCGGCTTCCTACTGTCTGCCGAACTAGTAAGTAGCTTATTTGCCGTCTTGCTTTGTCTTGTGTTGTACCTGCTTGATGTTTGACTGTTAGGACAGTTGTTGAGTAACTAGTTTGTCATAATGTCAAAGTCAGCACATTTCAAGAGTTTCGTTAGTTTTAGTGGCTAGCATATCGCTAGCGAATAGCAATTTATCCGGAATGCTTCTTTAACTGACGCTAAAGACCATTATTATTAGGTTACTGCTAACGCTTAAGGCTTTTGCATGGTTATCCAACTCACCTCGTACGACTTCACGAGAGACACGCCCTTTCTAATCGGATGATCGTACGACTCACCTTTACTTGCATGGTTCTACGAGGGGCTGTGGAGATTACCATCGGCTTATTATGATGTTACAAGGCCATTACATCATCATCAACAACAACAGTAGAACTATAAAATAAGAAATCGTTTATTTTTTATCCTGTGTATTTTCCGTTAATGATCAGAGGCTGTTGTTGTGAAATGAATTACGACAATGACCAAGCTGGCGGTTATTGCCGAATATTTTCTATTATTATACCACACAAACAGTTCTGCTTTTTTACGTCTACAATTCAGGTTCTTTTACAATTTAATCATTTACACTGCATGCTCTGCTAGCTCAAACACAAAGAGGCTGTTCGAAAAC